>NC_081190.1:114608662-114941162 GCF_902713425.1 Acipenser ruthenus
TTAATTCACGTGCAGTTGTACCGAGATTCCAATTGAATGATTGACTAGCAATCGAGTCTCGGTACAACTGCATAAAAGCTGCATGTTTTCACTCACTGGTTGTTGGGTGTTCGGTGAGTGGAGAACGGGAGAGAGAGAAGGAGAAAATAAAACAACGTAAAGTAAATAAGCGTTTTCACTCACCGTGTTTGTTCGGTTGTCTGTGCATCCACCGTTTGTGTGTTAGTACGTTTTGTTTGTCCTTTTATTTTGGCCTCAAGTGCCGTGTCCTGTTTTTGTGTTTAAAACCTTTTATTTTCTGTTCTGTTCTGTTAATTATTAAATGCTGAGCGCGATCATGCGCTCAGCTTAACCAGAACTCCAAGTCTCTGTGTGTTACTTCCTGGCTCTGGTCTGACACCACCCACTCCGGCCGTCTTTGTGACAGTCCCTTAATCACAAAGCCTGGGTTAATTTATTGATTTAGCATTTTTATATAGCGCCATTCGCCAATTGGCATCGAAGCAATGTACAAGGCAAAAAACATTAAAATCATTTAACATACAGTACCATGTGATAAAAACACAGTACATCATAAACAATCTAAAAACACATAGAACAGTACAATGTAAATATATTGAACACAATGATACACTTTCAAATCATGTATTAAATTATTAAAACCGTTCCAGCTCTCTATTAAAATCGTTCCAGCTGTCTGATAAAGCAAAGTTTTTAATAGCTTTCTAAACTGAAGCAGGCTAGAAGAGGTTCTAATTTCCACTGGCAACAAATTCCATAGATAAGCTGCTCTGATCTGAAAGGTGTGGCCTCCCAAATTAACTGGAGAGAAAAACGTAGATTCCTGGTATTGATTCTAACAGGGAGAACAGCTTGAAGATAGGCTGGTCCAACTCCATTTAATGCTTTATAAACAATGCAAAGAATCAGCGAAGTCCCAGATACAAGGCCAGCTGCCATGTTTTGAATCCTCTGAAATGAATTGCATATACACTCAGGAGTCTAGATGCAGGTATATCATCAAGAGGGAATTTCAGGCAAAGGGTTTGTTGGGTGTTTCAATATATTGCATTGGTCCTGACACGCTAGTTACAGCCCTTGTGATTTAAAGAGATTATTTTTTGTGTGTTAATAAGCTACTTATTTGGTCTCTTCTAGGTTTGTAAATAGATTACATTTCGATGACACTGCTGGATACTTCATTCTTGGAGGCAGCAAGTACATGCCCAGTATAGAAGGCTTTTATGGTCCTGTAAAATATTACCGTCTTGAAGCAAGGCAGGGCAGTGCGGTAAGTATTCCTTTTCTGGGGGGATTTTCTTGGCCGATACCGATGGTCGATGGTTATCTACCCATATCGGCCGATACCTATAATAATAGACAGTGCAGGTAAGCTATTGTAAACTACTAGAACAAGACATGGGGCCCATATTCAAACAGTTTTATAATTATAAATGTTAAAAATATGAACAGATGTTGTTTACTTGTTGTATTTATGACAAAAATTAACAGATACTGTTTACTTGTTTCTTTAGAAAATTAATACAAAGAATAACGTAGTATTACATTGTGTGCTGGACAGCAATTTACACATGTGTTTTACAACAGTCACACAAAAATACACTTTGCATTTGTACAAGTAAAAACACTAAATGACATTAGCTTTTACAGCCACTTGCTGTCAAACATTGCTTATTATAACTTCTACCTGTACTGTACAGTAAAAGACAAATGTAGCCTACGCGATGTCAACTACAACAGCGTTTGTTGAATAATTATTTTAAGCATACACTGCTTAAGAATGCAGCACGACTTAAATTGTTCACTTAATCAAAAAAAATTACATTTCCGGTTTAATCTTGAATTTCTTACTTAACAAAAGACGGCACAGTAATCAATTCCTGCTTCAAAATGCCGTCGAATACACCCGCAACCAATGCAGCTTAAGCAAGAGGAACAAAAATTAGAAAAGATCATTTTGAAGTACATTGTATAATAATAATAATAATAATAATAATAAGAATAATAATAATAATAATAACACACAGCACCTGGTCTTGTCCAGTCATCCACTGCCTTGATCTTATCTGGATCCGGGGCCACTTCTTCACTTGCCAGGCTTTAGCTTCAATCCGTGTCAACTCAGATGGCTAAAAACAAAATCTCGATGTTTAAGGTGAGTAGCAAAGTCAGATGACATCATCCAGATAAATCAATATGGACTCCAGTTTTGCTCCCCTAAGCAGCGTTACATAAGCCGCTGGAATGTTGCAGGGGCATTGCACAGCCCAAAGGGCATGCGTTCGAATTCGTGCAAGCCCATTGGAGTCGTAAAAGCAGTCTTTTCACAGTCCTGTGAGTCGACCTTCACCTGCCAGTATCCGCTGGACAGACCGAAGTGGAAAACCAGGCAGCTTGTTTCGGACTGGTAAGAGCTTCCTCTATACGTGGGAGGGGATACGCGTTCTTATGTGTAACTACATTTAACTTGCGGTAGTGTATGCAGAAGTGACACGTGCCATCCTTCTTCCTTACTAGCACAATTGGAGATCCCCCGAATCACTCCTGCCTGCAACATCCCCTGTAAAAGAGAGCAAACCTCTCGATACAAGTTAGTTGGAATTTGACGGTACCTCTCACGAACTGACGGAGCCTCTCCAGTCAGTATCCAGTGCTGCACAGTACTGGTCCTCCCATGGTCCTCGTCCCCAGTAGAAAAGACGGCACAATAACATTCCAGCAACTGCAACAGCTGTAGCTTTTCCTCCTCAGTCAGTGCCATGGGAATGGCAATGTCTGGAATAGGACTTGCTGGTACAGGAACCTCGGACATCACTACCTGTTGAAGACAAACAGTAACACCATTCTCTGTAGGCATCATACTCACATCCTTCTCTTGGAACACATCCTCTGGTTCTACAAGGAACACCTCTCCCAACTTCTGGTAACGGGATAGGTACACTGGGGCATCTCCAAGATTTCTGACCCACATAGGAGGCCTACCATGTTCCACAGGATCACGTTCATTCACAAAAGAGCAGGCATCCTGGGGATACATTGATCCTGTACTATGATGAGACCACGGTTAGGGATCTTTACATCACCATTTTAATTTCAACTTCTACGTCCCCCAGGTACGGCACAGGCAGTCCATTAGCTGCACACAAGGAAAGCCAGGCTGATGGATCCTTAAGATGTCTTCCTTGTACTCCAAACTGTTGATTTAAAGAAACTTTCACAATCCATAGTGACTTGGGAGCCAGTATCCAACAAGGCTAGAACAGGAACACCATCCATCTCGACCTCCATTACTGGGCTGTCTCCGACAAGCATCTCTCTGGATGTTCCCAACTTGGCCTTCCCTACCGTCTGGACCGCGACGGTGGGTCATAGTAGTTTAAAGGCTGATCTTGGGGACGGGCACTCACTTGACAGCGACGCTCAACAAACCCAGCTTGTTAACACCGGCGACAAATCTGTCTCCCCTAAACATCAAAACGGTCCGTCTGCTGTCTCCCATGATAAGGCTGTCCTCTTCTGCCACCCGGTAAAGAAAAAACAGTGGCTGGATCCAAACTCGCAGCTATGGGTGCAACAGGTTCCATGGTCTGGGGCTTCCCTGGTCCCCACCTTCTTAGTTCAGCCTGAAGTTCTCCTAATAAATCCTGTGAAAGACTTGCAATCTGCCCTATCACCTCATTAGACAGCTCCCTATGAAGGTCCCTCTTAATCTGTTGTAGATCCACCCTTGGGGATAGCTGGAAGCCAAGGCTCCACAGTGGTCTGGCACTAGTGTATGAGCAACTCTTGTTCTAGCGCTTCTATCTGGACCATCACCTCCATCCTGCAAAAAAACAAATCTTCATTAAGCAGTACCTTAGTCTTCAGCTCCTGCCTCAAGGTAAGATCCCTCAGACCATCCACAAACTGGTCCCTCAGCAATGAGTCTTCATCTCGAATACTTCAAGGGTCTTGTCTCCATAGCCCCTGGAACAACGCTTGGAGCTGTAGGGCAAACTCTTGCATGCTTTCCTTGGATTCTTGCCTGCAATTAAAGCACAGAGAGCAAATAAGAGGCCTGGGCCCTATCCCCATACAATTCATATAATATCCCAAAAACCAGTTGTACTGTATTCCGTTTCTCTTCTGGCAATATTACAATTTCTCTCCTTGCTTCCCCCTCTAAACTAGTTAAAACAAGGTCAACCTCAAATGTGCCTTCTATTCTACTTAAATTTGTGTTGTTAGTCACACCACTAAATTCAGAAGACCAGGAAGAACCCATCATAAAAGGAAACATTAAAAGCGGGGCTGCACTGGAAGTACCTTCTCCCACTGACACTGTGCAATGGGAAATATAGGACTCAAACTGAAATAACCCAATCCTGCCGACGCTATGCCAAAAAAGAGACAGATGTAACACTTAGGGAAAGCTATAACAATTATTTCCCAGTGCTTGTGTAGCTGACTACGCCATTGGTGTTTAACCCCAAAATAATTAACCCTGCATGCGTGCGAGAGGGAGAACTGCCAAAGAGCAGAATTAACAGGTTGAAACAACAATACAACATAAACCTCAGTGAACGGGAGGAAGACATACATTTACTATAACATTTAAAGCTAAATACAAATCGACAATAAAATAAAGAAACACACGTGTTACACTTGCGTCATTAGTAAGCGGGTCTGACAAAACATTCAATTCTGTGCTGGAAGAAATTCAAGCATGTGTATCTGTGTACATTATCGGCTAAAATAACAAAAACTGCTGATGGCCGTGTTTTTGTTTTTTTTTCTCTTATCGGTGCCATGCCGATAGGCTACCACTTATCGGTGCACCCCTAACATGTATAATATATCCCAGAGGACCAGTCGTTGCGAAAAAAACTTGTGTAGGATACTAAATCTCTTGTCCCCTAAATAATCGAACTGCTTCTAATAATGCTAGTGTTGTATTTGCACCCTTTTTTCTAGATTGTTAATCCCCTTTCCCCAAAGAGAATGGTGGAAGAGCTGGATATACACTATCAGAGATGTGAAGATGTAAAAAGAATAACCACTGGCTTTCTGCAGATACTTAAACAAAACAGACCAGTTCAGGAAAACCGTAAGAAATTGAAACTTTCTGTGCTTACCAAAGGTCACATATTCATTTGTTTCCACTGCCTTGAGAAAAAGGACTGACATTCAAAAAAGTAGATGTGGGGTGAATCTGTCTGCATGAGTTTTAACTGTATTGTTTGAAACCTTGCTGTGTTTGCGTGCCACATTGCCAAATGTTTATTTGACGACTCCGCAGATACTAATGAAGATGAACAAACTGAAAGTCTTTACATCATGTTGTAATGAAGTAGAAACAGTTTGATTGGACTGGTTTGAAATGTATTCATTTCCGGAGAGTTGTGATAGTAACAAACTCATTTTTCATATTGCAAACCTGTAAAAATGCACAATATCTCTAACGCGAACAGAGTAGCATAATAGATGCAAACGTTCGCCACATCTTTGAATATCTGTCCCATTGTTCATAGAGCTTGCACACCGCATTCAGTGTTTTAGACTGTTGTGTATATGGATTGAAACCTTTCAGAGGGCTGCTCTGGTACTTTGAACAGCACATAGAATGGGCACCAGTAATGACTAAACCAGGCCTTGTTTAATGTGGAACCACATAATCAAGTTATACATTGCACAATTAACAGATGTTGTTTCAATAAAGAGCTCATCATGTCGGTTCAAAAACAAATATGTTTTTTCTAAAAGGTGAGTGATTTATTAGGAGATTTGTTAGTCCCCTTAAAACATGTTGTAAAGGAGCAAGCCTAGTGATATCTGATTGAGCAAGAGCTGATATTTAAATGGTTTTCATATCCTTTTAGGCACATGTAAATCATATTATGTACATTTAAAGAACACATATGGTGAACAGTCTGTGTGTGAAGGACTTCCCTGGACACATGAAAAACAAAGAAAATATCAAAGACTGTTTGATCTTCTTCAGATGATGGAACCAGACTTACTATCAGGTATTTGTTGCTGGTATAATACCCAATGGTTCAGGTGCATTAATTGTGACCACTGATTAAAATCTAGTGTAGAACTCATTTGTGGGATTAATGTTGCATCAAGGAATGTTTTTGTGGGTAGATTTAGAACTACTGTAACCTACTGTATAGCATAAAGACACCAACTATTGTACAATTGTGTGGTCTGTTGATACTTAAGTGTTTGATCAATTAGGTTGTATTCCAACCAATTTTGTAAAAAGTAATTTATTTAAACGCAGGTCAACGTTACAATGATATTTAAGGTACTCATTATCCCTATGATAACATTTGTAGTAAAACACCCCTATAGTGGCTTGAAAAAAGTACCAAATAACACAAAGTGCAAACTGTGCAATAATTTAATCCTCACAATCTTCATCAAAGTTGTTGGTGTTTTTTGTTATTTGGCACTTTAATTTTTAAAAGCTGCTAGAATTATATCAGCATCCTGAGTATAGGGTAAAGGAGTGCCTTTAGTTATCTACTTATGTGGTGTTCTGGCTAGTAAAGGAGCGAGGATGAGCATGGTGCTAATGTTTTCACTCTTAACTCTTAGGTTCAGGGAGTTCTGAAATGACCCTTGAATTTGGAAAGAAGGTTTTCGAAATGGTATCTGAAAGATTATCAGACTGGGAGGGTGACCATGTCCTGAGCTCCCTAGTTCCGTCTTTACAGATTTCCAGCTGCTGTGGCTATCACAGGGCCTCCTATTACCTGGCTGTCATGTATGAAACTGGTTTAAGGGTTCCAGTTAATTATCTACAGGTAAAACAACATGTTTACTTAAATATGGCACTAGAAAAAGTATTTTTGTGAACAAAAATAATATCTTGTTTTCTGTGAATTCCCATTCATTAAAAAAAAAAAAAAAATCCTGTAACACAGCACTACAATACATCTTTTAAATTCATTCTACTGTATATTGAAAATGAATAGCATAACCATTCCCTGATCTGTCCACCAGAGCTCCGTAGTTTATAGTTGTGATGGAGCACCTAACTCTCTACCGATGTGAAATGCTTGCTATAATTATACAATATAATTATACACATATCTGTCCCATTTATATTTCTAGCTTTTACTAAGTAACACATCTGTTGACCAGAAGAGACTGGCATCTTGACTCCTGTCATTGCAGTTGTAAGGCGCATGTTTAAGCCTTTATTTGCAAGTCTTTGACAGCAATGCAATAGATTGTCTGAGGTGTGCTTTTATAAACGCTTAAGAAATCATGTTCGTTTCCCCCAGCCCCTATTGCAAATCTTGGGTATTGTTTTATTCATTTTTATTTATGTATTGATTTATTTATTTACTAGGGACATGTTTATGGTTTGGTTGGTGCTCAAGGAGATGAGAGCCTGGCTCTAATGCATCTTGGTTACAAACATATCCAAGGCATTGACGGTTATCCTCTAGATTATGACCTGTCATACAGTTACTATATCAATATTGGAAAACAAACTTTGCAAGATCGATGGGAAGTACAGGAAACACAGGTAAGAGAATATATGAACTGCATTAATACCAGTATGGTATGCATGGATCACTTGAAACAGCAGACAGAAGATCCCTTGGAAGTACAACCCCCCTGTACTCACAAACGCAGAAACATCGACGCCTGTGTGACTTTCATAGCACATTGGGTTCGTCCCTGTGTAAAGACAAGGGTCTCGTTTTCTATATTGAAAGTAAAAGAAAGCCCCTGTTTCTTTCATCTACTGCTCTCACGACCCACACAAGGGCTACCTTTACTACTCTAAGGAACATTAGGCTAAGATTACTGCCATTCAGGGTATCCAAAGCGTATTACACCGTGGATCTGGAAAATACCATTTTCAGATTTAATACAAGAAGGCTAAAATAAGTTTCTCTCTCACTCAAACAGGCTTATGTTGAATCAGTTCGGCTTACAGATGAAACAGCCCTGAAATTCCATACAAATGAGAACAGTGATCTCTATCAGTTTCTAAATCTTCAAGCAAAAAGAGGGGACTTGGATTCACAGGTATTATGCAATCTTATTATTATTATTATTATTATTATTATTATGTGATTTGAATGTGACCATTTTCATGTGAGTGATGCTAAATGTGTGGTGGGCATTGACAGTTGGAACCAATGAGCACAGACTCATTTGAGGCCAGAAATGTCTAATATCTAATGTCTCATTTCTAAAAAATGAAACCTACTTCTAATATTTCCCTTCTACTGTACAGTTGCTGCCAAAAGTGTTGCAGCACCCTCTAGAGTTGTCGGGGTGTGCGTGGTGAAGTGCAGAAAGGGACTGTCCACACAAAGCTCAGAAAACAAAACGTTGGTCAAAATAGTAGTCACCCCTGCTACCAACAATGGTATCAGGGGAAAAGAAGAAAACAGTCTCCAAACAAACACAATAATTAGTCTGGCACAGCTGTGCCACCTTGATCCCTCCATGCACGAAAAGCTGTGCTCTCAACACCAGGCTATGGTGTGGTACTCTGCTGGGCTGTGTAGTGCTGTGCTGTGCTGTGCTGTGCTGTGCTATACTGTGCAGGGGATAGTGTCCTGGATCCTCTTGCTGGCTGGATAGCTGCAGCTCCCCTGTCAATCCTCTGCAACGAAAACAAAACAAACAGAGAGCGCTCCGGCGCATCATCAGTCAGTAACTTAAGGTCAATGCTCACACAACTGCACCCCTTTTGTGCTGCCAAACTCCACCCCGGTGCCCGGTAATCAGCCCGATGCCCCGCCTTATCCAATCGCTGCGTGGCCCCCAGCTGCTCAGAATGGATTTATTTAGCAGCACTGCTGCCACGTACCCTCCCCAAGATGTCCTATTTCCGGTTTCGCCGAAACACAGAGTTCGGCCATCTTGGAGATGGCGTTACGCTAACCTTACCAAACGTCCTTCCTGACTTACAGCTCGGATTCCTTCTCTCTCCATCACACAACCCTCAGAGTGGAGCTGAAGGAACACTCGGCTAACCCTAACTCCCCCGATGGTCCCCCCTCCCGGGAAAAATAATCTGCATTTTGGTGGTTGCAGCACCACTTAAGGGGGGCGAGGTCCATGACGAGAGTGAAGGAACGCCCCAAGAGATAATAGCAAAGGGAGTGAGTAGCCCATTTAATGGCCAAACATTCCTTCTCAATGACGGAGTAGTTCCTCTCCCTGGGAGCCATTTTCTTGCTCAAGTAAATAATGTGGTGTTCTACCCCCATCAGTCTCCTGGGACAGGACAGCTCCCAGACCAATGTCGGAGGCATCGGTCTGAAGAATAAATTCCTTGCTGAAGTCAGGTGTAATTAGGGCTGGGGCCTGGCAAAGCTTCCTCTTAAATCATTTCAAAGGCCCTCTGACATTCCCCTGTCCACTTAACTAAATTTGGTGCTTTCTTCTTGGTGAGGTCAACCAGGTGGTTAACTATGGTGAAATACTTCAGCCGGCCAACCCCAGTAGTGACCTCATCTGAGACTTGGTCTTCGGGATCACCACCTGGACTTTCTAAGCGACTGGCTTTACCCAGCCATTACCAATAATATAGCCAAGATATTGAGTCTCATGTTTGCCAAATACACATTTACCCAGATTAGCCGTCAGGCCTGTTTCCCTCAGAGACTGCAGGACGGCTGATAATCTAACAATATGCTCTCCCCAGGTAGAGCTAAAAATCACCACATCATCAATATATGCTGTTGCATATTTCTGATGGGGATATAGCACCTGGTCCATCGGTTTCTGGAAGGTTGCTGGGGCTCCATGCAGCCCGAAGGGCATGGTCTGGAAATGGAACAGACCATCGGGGGTAGAGAAAACAGTTTTCTCTTGAACTGAGTCAGTGGGACCTGCCAATATCCCTTTGTCAGATCCAGAGTTGAGAGAAACCGCGCCTTTCCCAGTCTGTCTAGGAGCTCGTACCCCCGAGGCATGGGATATGCATTGAACCTGATCGCATTCAAATTACAAAAATCCACATAGAAACGAGTGGAGCCATCCTTCTTGGGCACCAATACAATAGGGCTGCACCACTTGCTCCGGGAAGGCTGAATGATTCTAAGCTTGAGCATAGTCTCCACCTCCTTGCGAACTGCTTCCCGTCGGTACAGCCTTTCCCGGACCCTGACACCTGGCAGAGAAATAATGCCATGTTTAATAATGCTCGTTCTACCAGGCACATCAGAAAAATATCACAAAACTCCCTTACTACTCGTTGAAGTTCCCATCTCTGATCAGGAAGCAACTGTTTCCCCATCGGAATATTAACTGTATTAAGTGGATCCTCTTCCAGACTATCACTGGCTATAAACAAGGCCTCCTTTTCCTGCTTTTCCCTCCAGAGTTTCAGCATGTTAACCCTCAGAGTACTACGTCACAGCGAGTGCTCTACGCCACAGGACTACAGCTGTAGTTTACACCCCAAAATGTATATATTATATGAAACCTATATATCACAAGAAACGCAAGACATTAAAGTGTTTTGTTCTTTCTGTTATTTTATATTTTTGGACTGAATATAGAAATATGTATTGGCAAAGACACCTTTGTTATACAAACGGTATTTTTATCATCAAAACATCAGTTATTTTCAAAACCAACCATGCACATAAACACTTTCAAAATACGACATATAAATCCCCAGAATTGTGGGGTTTTTTTAAATGTAAAAAAACCACAGATGTTTACAAACAATGAATCAAAAGATATATTCAATTTTGCAAGCAACGCATCTTATCTGTACAAACAGATCGGAACCGCACAGAAGAGTAAACATACTTGCCCTCGAAAGCCTTTTCTTTATATAAAGATTGCACAACATGTATACCAACACAAATAAGTGTTAATTAAATATAAAAGCATATGCAAAACTACTACTACTTATTATTATTATTATTATTATTATTATTATTATTATTATTATTAATACACGTAACTTACTTTGAGTTGTGGAGACATCTGAATTGGCACAGGGAAGCTTATTCTCTGTAATGTCCTTTTGCAATCAGTGTTTTTTTCAGTGGTTTGTAAATCCAGTTTGGTGAAGTCACTAACCTATGTATACTTCTTTATGTTCGATGTTATTTTCTGTTCTGGCAATTCTGTTACGGGTCCAAATCGGGACTCTGAAGTTTTTGTTCAGCAACCGCAGCAGTGTGGAGTAGTGGTTAGGGCTCTGGACTCTTGACCAGAGGGTTGTGGGTTCCCCAGTGGGGGACACTGCTGTTGTACCCTTGAGCAAGGTACTTTACCTAGATTGCTCCAGTAAAAACCCAACTGTTTAAATGGATAATTGTATGTAAAAATAATGTGATATGTGAAATAATGTATAATGTGATATCTTGTAACAATTGTAAGTCGCCCTGGATAAGGGCGTCTGCTAAGAAATAAATAATAATAATAATAAATGAATTAAAGGCATGTCTTTGTCTGTACTGTCGTCACCTCCCGCCACATCCTCCTCCTCTTCTTCATCCTCCTGTTCTCCATCCTCCTCCTCTTTTAAATCGCTGTCATCACTATCCACATAACTATACAGCCCCAACCAATTATACGTTTTATCAGCCTCAGAAGCCGTAAAACCTTCAACATATTCTCCGTCCGAATCGCTTAAAAACTCACTCTCTAATCCGCCATTTCTCAACTCTCAGCTAGCCTAGGAGACAGGGTTTTCTTTTTAACCAATAAAAAAAGGTGTTCGCTTGACAACCATTTTAATTGCCTAATATTAACACCAAAGCCCTCTGCTATTGCTCGGCACAGTTTGTTGCTAGGTAAAATTGACCAATAAAAAAATAACAGAGAGCAAATAGGAGGGCAGATCTATGTCCGATAATCGGCCCTTTAGTCCTCACGCAGCACACTTCTGTGGGCCGATCATCAGCCCTGTAGTACTCTGAGGGTTAACATGGTAAATTTGGAATTTATTTCGGTGATCGGACTGCCGAATTTCATAATTCACCCTACCCACGACCCGTATCACCTCATATGGTCCTTGCCACTTAGCATAGAGTTTAAACTCTGATGTGGGGAGTAACAACAATACCTTATCTCCAGGTCGAAAGGTCAGAATTCTTGCCCGCTTATTGTATTGTTGTTCTTGGCGATGCTGAGCTTGTTTTTAGATTTTCTTGTGCCAAACGACTGACCAATTCCAGGCAGTCTCTCAAGAGTACTACATAATTAACTATGTTTTTAGATTTATTTGTCTACTCCTCCTACCCCTCTCTCACAAGATCCAGGATGCCTCGGGGTTGCCTTCTGTACAACAGCTCAAGCCTAATGTTTCTGTTCTTCTTTGACAAACCGCATCAGCATCTGATTTAGTGTCTGATTAAAACGCTCCACCAGTCTGTCCCTCTGCGGGTAGTAAATGGAGCTCCTGATGGGCTTTATTTTGATATACTTCTTTTAAATAATCAGACATGAAGTTGGTTCCTTGATCAGTTAGTATCTCTTTGGGAATTCTTACTCTTGTCATAATCTTTACTAACTCTGATGCAACGGCTGCGGCACTAGTGGACCACAATGGTACTGCCTCTGGATACCTGGTAGTCCATCACTCCCAAAATATGCGTGGACCCAGAGTCCGACTGGCTCAAAGGGCCCACTATGTCCATAGCAATACGTTCAGAGGGTATTCTGATTTAGGGGCATTGGGACCAATGGGGCCAGGTGAACCTGCCCCAGCGCTACCTTTTGACACTCTGGACACTCCGCCACATACCTCAGCACTGTGGTATAAACTCCCAGCCAATAAAATCGAGCCAATAGTCGTTCCAAAGTCTTTACGCTACCCAAGTGACCTGAACAGGGGATATCGTGAGCCAACACACAATCTCGTTTTGAAAAGGCTTTGGAACGAGTAATTGTGTTACAAGCTGTCCTGTGCCCGAGGCTTGGGCTACCCTATACAGTAGATGCCCGGTGATCACATAGCACAGAGATACTAGCGGCCGACTTCCAACAGAGCAGCTTCAATCAAAGTGAGACCACATCCTGAATCCACAAATGCGTGGGTTCTCCTATTACCAATCCACACATCAACAATACAAGGTCCCCCCCAACCCTTACCCCTGGACTTACCTTGCTCTGGCGGCCCGTAGAGGGGGGCCACGTCACATTCCATGGTCGCAGGGCAGTTGCATGTGACTGATCTCGTGGCACCGGTAACAGGTTGAGGGGTAGGACGCTCGCGGAGCCTGCATGTCCTGCTGCCTGCTGGGCTGCGTGGAGGGGACCTCTGTTCTGCCCCAGCCGAGGCCCATTGAGTCTCTGGGTGGTCAAGGTGCTCTGTATAATGGGGTGGCAGGGGGGAGTGGAGCTCAGAAGGCCGGCAGGAAGGAGGCCCTCGGTGCTGGGAAGGATGGCTTGGTGGCCAATACGGGTGACGGACGGGTGGCAGGCGGGGAAGATAGTTGCACTGGCTGTGAATCCTCAAACGCCTCTGCCCATGTTATAGCCTCCTCCAGCGTGGTGGGCTGATGCTAGATGACCCAGGCTTGTGTCTCTGCCCCCACTGCGAAGCTGAACTGTTCAATCGTACACAGCTTGACCACCTGGTTGGCGGTGCGTGCTTCGGGATGGAGCCACCGGGTCAAATATTGCACCACCACGCGGGGTCTGGTTCCCTGGGGTCGTTGATAATCCCAGAACCGGTGACGGTAGGTGTCCTCCATTATGTTAAGATGCTGGAGGATGGCCTGCTTGACCAGGGTGTAGTCCAGGGCGGCCTCATGTGTCATCGCCCAGTAGGCCGCCTGGGCCTCCCCGATCAAGTTGGGGCCCAGCTGGACGGCCCACAGCTCCAGGGGCCAGTGGGAAGCTGTCGCTAGCCGCTCAAAAGCGACCAGGTAAGCCTCGGGTTCATCCTCCAGCGTCATTTTGGTCAGCCGCGGTTTGGGAAGGACTACCATTGGGTCTGCCGCCGGTTCTCTCCCAGGTACAGGCAGGAGCAGGGCGCCCATCTGATCCACCAGGCCGGCGTAGGTCTCTCGCTGCTTCGCCTGCCGTTGGGACTCCCGTTCCGCCTCCCTGGCTTCTTTCCTCTTCATCTCGGCGCTGGTCCTGCGCTGTCAAGGGCACTGCCACCATGTTGGGGTCCGTCCTCCCGATACCACGAAGATGTGCCACACCGTAACACAGAGTTCGGCCATCTCGGAGATGGCGTAACACTAACCTTACCAAACATCCTTCCTGGTTGGGAGGCAGACTTACAGCTTCCTTCTCTCTCCATCACAAGAATTAACTAATTTTGCTTCATAAAGTGGAATGAAACCTGCTGAAAAATGTTACGTTAACATATTAAATTACATACTGATTTATAGTTTTCCACATAACAAAAAACTGACATTTCAAAATCTAACATGAAATACTGTACTACTATTGTGGCTTCCGGTAGACTTTTGCGATATAATTTTGTAGTTTCTTTGATTACAAGATAAGTAAAATATCTAAATTTATGTTTTTATTTTTTTAATTATGTCTCAGTCCTGTCTAGGTGATGCTAACACTTTTGCCACAGCTGTACATGCATCCCTTGATTCTTCCTGCTTGTTTTTCATTCTCACAGCCTGCAGGTTTAGCAGCCCTCTCTGGCATCCTCCAAACTGGATGCCCAATAGTTCAGCCATACCGTGTTCAGTCGTATCTTTTTAAACATGCATTTTCTTTTAGAAAACATTGGCCAGAATGCTGTTTTGGGGCCAGAATGGTGTGTCAAAGAATGTGACCGCAGCTGCTAAGTGGTATGCCAGGAGCGCTCTAGAAATGGAAGATCCGCAGGCCATGTATAATCTGGCTATTATTTTATTCAAGGTAAGCTGCTCCTTTACATGACAGAAGCACATGCTGTGTATATATAGGTACACGGTGAGACTGGGACTGTCCCCATTTCTTATCAACTGTCTTGGTGTCCCAACATTTATCCTCAAAACTTAGTCTCAGATCGCACTCCTTACAGTCATTACGTAAACAGTCAGCAATCACATTAACATATAATTTCAGAATAATCTTTATACACAGGAGGTTACGATACTAAAAGCATGCAAAGTGATAGAAATGTCAATAAATATGGTACAAACATGGCCACGAACTGGGAAGAGAAGGGTTAATGATTGTAACATATACATTACATATACATATACATAAACATTACATTGAACATTGCCATTTATAGTAACATTTTCGAGATTCAATGGCATTTGTGAATTGAAAGCAGACTGATTTCCCACATCTGAGGGAGGATTCATGGAACAGCTAAACACTGCACTGGCACTCGAGGGGGTGTTTTTTTTTTTATGTAGGAAATTATCCTGCTCAGGCTTTGTGGTCTTCAAGAGAAGCTAACCAATAATTTCTGAGGCTGTTTTCACACTGATGTCGGTAACCGGCATAATTTCCCTCGATTGTAAACCAACATTAGATGATATGTGGACTAAACGACTTCCGTGCCAGTTTGCGCAGTGTCGCAGTCCTTCCCGTCCGCGGCGAGCACAGTAGAATTCTATACCGAACCCGACCTTGTTTAAAACTAAAGCCCAACGGTTGTGTCAGCAGAGAGCAGGAGAGATTCTAATTTTGTTTTAAGTATGTTTCTGAAATCGGAGGGTAGTGGTGAGATGTATCTCTTGTGTCGAGTTTAAACATTGCATACTCTCTAGTCAGTTTTATAAGGCGATATTTAGTTTAATAAGTAGTTGCCGCTGCTGCATATACAGTATATTTCATGCTGAGTGAGACTTGTGAGGTGATTTCTCAGATGGTTTTTAAATAGTGTTACTGCGACTGCTTGCCTCAGAGTTTTCTTTGTTCTGTTCTATGAATAAATAAACACCACAGTACATTTGCCAATTTTTCTGTAATTCTTGGTGACAGATGAAAAAAACAGATTGTTGAGTGATTTAAATGCTGTTTCAGTTGTATGTTGACATTTTTACCTACAGAAACACTGTTTAGATAATTGTTACTACTGAGGCGTAGTAATATTAATAGATCAGGTAAGTAAGTTGGTCTATGATGTCATAGCTGTGCGGTAAGACAATTATTACTGCACAGTCATGTGATCTTGTTCAGCCAATCACAGCACTTAATTTATCCAAGCCGTTTTTATAAAAAAAAAAAAAGTGTTTGTGGGGACATTTTCTTAAATGTTGCCCGCACATTGATAGTAATACCTGCCCCCCTCCCCACATACATACATACATACACACACTTGCACGCACACACATGACGGTGAAATTCATCTTCTGATTTAGATTCCACACCTGGCAATCACACACAACATGCAGGTTGTCCCTGGAGCGTCAAGTACTTCATCAATTAATTACAATATACATTTACACAAAAACCCCTCTTCATGCGCAGGGCTCCTGCCCTGCCACAGTGCTGTACACACCTACACTTAATCCTGCACTTAACCCAGTCTGTAGTATTTTGTATTTCACTTGCACTCGTATCTAACCCTGATGTAACTATCAACACTGTTATCTGCTCTTGAACTGCCCTGATATCAAATCGTACTGTGTTTTGTATTTGCACTTATTAGGACTGAAGTCATTGTATTTTGTATCTTGCTCTTAATTGTACTGTACTTCTTGATTATGTATTTTTTGTACCTGGGTAAGGGCGTCTGCTAAGAAATAATAATAATAATAATAATAAAAAGTACCGTTCTGTGTTTGGGTCTGCTAATTTTAAAGGGCGCAAACGAGCCTTGGCCGTGGGCTTTGTTACTATATATATATATATATATATATATATAAATTACATTTCACCATATTACTTTGAATTAATGGTGCAGCGTTTATTTTAAATTGCTGAAAACAGCTGCGGCGCTTATTCAAGGGCGACAGTAATTACAAGTACTATGGTTTTCGAAAGGCGCAATTTTTTCTTGCGTTTTTTACGGTATTTGAGGGAGGTGTATATTTTAAGTTTATTTCTGCAGATACAGTCCTGCCACTTTAAACTGAAAGCTGTTGAGCTCACAGATCAGATCAGTGTTTGCTAGGTGGGGACACATACCAGTGTAGCGTGGAGAGGGAAATAATAACAAGACAGAAATGTCAATTCAGCTCCTGAGGAGGTCGGATTATTTTCCCTTTCTTTTCTTACAGCAGTTTCTAAGAGTCGCAGGGCTGAACTCTATAATATATGGTGCGTTTCTTTCTCTTGCATGGTGGGAGAATTGTTGATCATAAATATTGTCATTGTAGCGCGGACAGTAGATGTCAACCACAGTTTGTAACCAGAGTGGTGATTGTATATAGTTGTATTTAGTTTTGCGACGATGTAAAAAAAAAACCCAAAAAAAAACATAATCTTGTGTACAATAATTTGTTTATACGTTGATCTATATATATAATTTAAAAAAAAAAGAGTGAAAAGGGATGGGGGCAAAATTTCATTTGCCGAGGACAGCACAAATCCTTATGCCGTCTCTCCCATGTACTCCTGCTGACATCCTCCTGTATGCACCAGTAACCTGACCTGCTCCTCTGTTTTGTCATTATATTTGCATCAATGATGTAAGCACAGTATTACAATTTATGAAAATTGGTATATTTAGATTTTTTTGAGAAAGTGGAAACTACTTAATGTAAATCTGCAAATACTGTATACTGGGCAGCAGTGTGGCATAGTGGTTAGGGCTCTGGACTCTTGCCCGAAGGGTCGTGGGTTCAATCCCAGGTGGGGGACACTGCTGTTGCTGTACCCTTGAGCAAGGTACTTTACCTAGATTGCTCCAGTAAAAACCCAACTGTATAAATGGGTAATTGTATGTATGTAAAAATAATATAATATCTTTTAATAGTTGTAAGTCACCCTGGATAAGGGCGTCTGCTACTTATATTATATTATTATTATTTATTTTGTAGGAATATTTTTGCATCTAGTTTAGTTTATATAGAATAAGGAAGACCTGTATGCTAATCAATGTGTGCTTATTGGTTAAGGGTGGTGGCAGCCTGTGATTGGTTGGTTAATGAAATATGAATATGTATAAAGTAGCATACTGCTGTTTTACGTGATCTTCAGTGCCGTTGAAGGTCACCCAGTACTTTGAGTTCACTGTACCGTGCTGCTGTTAGACTCCTGCTTTCTGTGTAATAAAATGCTTTTGGTGAGAAACATTACCTGCAAGATCTTATTGACTTCTTTGATCACGGTAACAACACCTACACCAGGAAGCAGCTGCAACTTTTCATTTTACAGACTATTTGTATTTGAAATATCTACATATACCAAATTAAAGTATAACCAAGAACAAAAGATATTCAACACAAGAAAAAGGGGACCAGTCATAAATGTAATAGTGCAAATACAAATCAATACATACATAAAATATATTATGTTTGCAGGAAAGTAAGTGCTACAATGTGCATTTCAACAAGTCAAGCTGGAAAACTCTTAAACTGCATCATAATATATGACTTGTTTTCTATTGCTTAGGGTCAAGGAGTAAAAAAGAACAAGACGTTTGCATTACAACTTATGAAAAAAGCAGCTGAAAAGGTAAGATTTTAAAAGCTGTTATATAAAAGAACTGTAAAATAAGTCGTGTGGTAAATTATGATATTGAAATCTATAAAACAAAGAAATATATAGCAAAAAATGTGTTCTATACATTTATAAGACCTCCCAACGGAGACATGTATGTGTATACAGACTGACAGTCCTCCAGATTCTAAATCTTTGAATTACTTGTGCTAAAGAAACCAACAATAGTCCGGAAGAGCTTAATGAATATGACACTGTAACCGACAAGGATGTAAAAATACATTTTTCATTAATAGAAAAAACATCTTCTTTACAGGGATCGGTTCAAGCCCTCAATGGGCTGGGATGGTACTATCACACATTCAAGGCAGATCTGGTCACAGCAACAAAATACTTTGAAAAAGCAGCACAAAATGAAAGTAGCGCTGCATTCTTTAATTTAGGAATATTTTATCTGAATGGACTGTACCCTGGAAAGTCAGGGCAGAATCAGGTGAGGGCAGACAAAGGGTTGCTGCAATGGTACTTAGTTTAGTTCCCTACTTTTATTTTTTAATTATATGTTGTCTTAGTAATAAAGTTTTTGTTCTTGTATACTTCTTGGGCTTCATGCAGACATGAGAAAACCAATTACTGTAGTAAGTAAATCTCCAGTGGTTCATGCTTTGATTGTAGGGGTAGAAGATCATTGTGTTTCGATTTCTGAATGCCTTGTATAGTCATCACTGAATAACACCTATGCAGTTATGCTTTTTATTCTTTACTCGATAGCAGTGGTTTTCAACCCGTCCTCAGGGACCCCCTGTGTCTTCTGGTTTTCATTCCAACTGAGCTCTCAATTAGGAGGCTGTGTGGTCCAGTGGTTAAAGAAACAGCCTTGTAACCAGGAGGTCCCTGGTTCAAATCCCACCTCAGCCACTGACTCATTGTGTGACCCCTAGCAAGTCACTTAACCTCCTTGTGCTCAGTCTTTCGGGTGAGATGTAATTGTAAGTGACTCTGCAGCTGATGCACAGTTCATACACCCTAGTCTCTGTAAGTCGCCTTGGATAAAGGTGTCTGCTAAATAAACAAATAATAATAATAATTACTTAACTAAACCCTTAGTTGAACTAATCATTTTCTTAATTGGGCCTTTTCAAAAAAAAAAAAAAAATGTAGTCGTTGCCAATCAAGTGTGTTTTTTTTTTTTTTATTATTATTATTTTCTCCCCAATTTGAAATTCCCAATTATTTTTAGGCTCAGCTCACCGCTACCACCCCTGCGCTGACTCGGGAGGGGCGAAGATGAACACACGCTGTCCTCCGAAGCATGTGCCATCAGCCGCCCGTTTCTTTACACACTGCGAACTCACCGTGCAGCCGCCTCAGAGCTACAGCGTTGGAGGACAACGCAGCTCTGGGCAGCTTACAGGCAAGCCCGCAGGCGCCCGGCCAGACTACAGGGGTCGCTAGTGCGCGGTGAGCCGAGGACACCCTGGCCGACCTAACCCTCCCTCCCTCCCTCCCCCCGGGCGACGCTCGGCCAATTGAGCGCCGCCCCATCGGAGCTCCCGTCCACGGTCGGCTGTGGAATAGCCTGGACTCGAACCGTTGACGTCCAGGCTATAGAGTGCATCCTGCACTCTAGCGAGTGCTTTTACTGGATGCGCCACTCGGGAGCCCCTTAATTGGGCCTTTTTAATTATTTTCAGCTCTTAAACAGTTGGGGAGGGGAGGATGGGGAAATTACCCCAGGGCCCAACGCCCCAAAGGGGGCCCTGGTGAAGGGGGAACATATTATTTATTTTTAATTTATTTTTTTTAATATATAAAATGTTTTAAAACAACCAGCCCTGCACAAGACCCTTTGCGTTCCCACCACCACATTAAAAAGAAAAAACTACAGTATACCACAGTATGAATTATTCTATTAAGATCTATAATTTGCTCAAAACAACCTGGTGCAGCAGTTTGTTATACCATTTTCACACAGAAATGCAGCTACTGTGCCGAAATGTTTTAAGGAGTGTGTAATATACCGCTTCACAAAGCATGAAATTGCGCAATCTATGCCGGTGTAATACCGTCTTAAACCTTTCACACAGCCAACGGGATTGTGCGAGGACAACTTTCAAACCTGTCAATCAACAGATTGTTCTCGTGCAATCTGAAACACTGACAAGACCTAACACATGCACGCAGAGTTAATTTGTGAAGAAAGAAGTGCCGGGGCGCAAGCAATGACAACAATACCGTCCTTAAGAAGCGCACATTCAAAATCATAACACGTTTATTTGAGAGAGTATTGTACGTACTAGTGTTAGATGTTTACATTTACATATTCTACATCATATACAAAGTAGTAGTGCGTGCAGAGAAATTAATTAAAGGCAACCGCAGGACAAATAATTAAAAATAAAAAAAGCCTATATACATGTTTTGTTTTGGTTTTGCCTTTTTAAATGGTTTAAAAAACAAACAAATGAAAAGGCATTCTGAGGCATTCCAGAAGGACGACATTGATGAAAAAACACACCCCAACAGGAGTATTGGTTTGACCCACGGTCTGCACTATTATAAGCGATGTGTATGCAACGGAAGCCGCTGGTAGATTAGAAAAATTATTAATTAAACTTAGGCTAGGTAGTTGTTATCTTAGTATGTTTTTATTATCTATTCATTGAATTATATTCATTGAAAAAGGCAAGAGAACCAGATCATTATTAATTTTATTGTTTTGGTTTAATATAATATAACAGGGGAGGTGGTTCAGAGACAGCATAAAATATGGCGGTTCTGTGACAGTATTGTAACTTTAGTTGTTTTTCTGCAAAAGAGAATCCGCCCCTAACCAATATGTCAGCAAGCGCATAAAAGCTCAGTGTGTTATTCTTTCATGTCACTTATTTTTGTTTCGGCTGCTCAGTCAAGCGCTGGGAGGCTGAAACAGGAGTTGAGCGCTTAGAGCCTGGAGGAAGGGCTGCCCTCAGCCACGGATTTCCTGAGGTTCCCCCTAAAAAATAAAAAAATATGAGTAGGGGGTTTTTCCTTACCTGAGTGCTGAGCGGTTCGTATTTAGTTCTGCGGCGTGAGTGGTCGGGTTGGACAGGCTGGGCTCTCTCCTCCAGCGCAGTCATGTTCTGGGGGACGGGCCGTGTCTCAGCTGCTGATTTTCATTAACTTCAATATTTGGGGGATAGGTGGCAAGGCGCCACTGTGGAGCGTGTTCATTATTTATTATCATTCATTCATGGTTTGGCGGCCTCGTCTTTTCAGGGGGAGATGGCCACAGCCACTTCCTATCTGCGGCACTGGGATTCATGTAACTGTTCATGTTTTTCCAGCTGGCCTCACACAGGTAGCCGTCGGGCACCCACGGACGAGGCTTCCTGCCAAATTTATCTTTCACTCGGGCCCTGAGCGCCCATCACGGTTCATAAATCATCTGCAAATGCAATTATCATCATTTATTCATTGCCATTCATTCATAGCGGATTCTCCATGCTGATTAGGCAATTCACACAGATCTATAAGCCGCTTCAGTGGCGGTTCTGAACTGTCATAACTCCTCTGTGTGAAAGCACCTTATGAAAAATTGTATTGTGTAAAATAAATAAGTACTTTATTCAGCTGGTGGTAAACACAATTAGAGAATGATCGGTTATATTGCTTAAAATACAAATGTATTTACTAATACAGGTTATTAATTAAGAGCAGAGATGAGTGGTTTATTTTTGGCACGGGATAAATAAAATAGTGTATAGCAACACCATTAAAATGTATTTTAATGCTAAAAACGTGTGTTATTTGATGTTAAGTAAGCTTCCAATGAATGTCTATTACACGTGGAGTTTGTACAAAAAATGATTTATTCACTTACATAAAAAAAAGTTTGAATACTGTAAATAACTTAAACATAACTACTTTGAGAAAAAGTAAACTATCCTGCTGCAGATTTCATTGAGATATTGAAACTTCTACATGTTGTTGACAGTTTCCTTCAAACCCATTATCAAAATACTGTATCAGTTGAAAAGATCTTCCTCAGACACTGCTAACATTGCAAGCATCATTGGTTGATTTAGAGTATACTACAAAGATGGGTGAATGTAGTACCCTGTATGCCGGGGGAGGGGGAGGGGGAGGGGGAGGGGGAGGGGCACATACGAATCCTGCCCCGGGGTCCATGACTGCTCTCGCATCCCTTCTGCCAGCATCTGCAAGTGCATAGAGATCCGTAGTGCAAAAACTGAGCCAATGTGTAACAATATGAGGATGTGATTTGAACTTTAGCGGTAAGACTAGCCTTGTAAAACATTACATGTTTTCTCAGTTAAAGGCATTAAACCGTATGATGTAAGTGGGGACTAAAGTGCACGGCC
This sequence comes from Acipenser ruthenus, assembly GCF_902713425.1. Classification (NCBI taxonomy): domain Eukaryota; kingdom Metazoa; phylum Chordata; class Actinopteri; order Acipenseriformes; family Acipenseridae; genus Acipenser; species Acipenser ruthenus. The sequence goes on from NC_081190.1 coordinate 114,631,549, forward strand.
CTTTTGCGTTTTTTCCCTTCTCAGACTGCAGCTTTCGAGCTCTTCTTGAAAGCAGCTATAGATGGACATTTTGATGCAGTCATTGAGTGCTCTCAATTCTATGCTACAGGACAACTGAGCACTGTTTCCAGGGATCCAGAGATGGCAGCCAAGTAAGAGTTTTCAATGTGGCCTTAACTTTCCACGTACTCATTTACATTAATTTTACTAATTACCAGAAAGAAGATGCACATTCAAGATGCACATTGTTTTTGCGGCTTTATATATTGAGGTAGTCTAAATCAATATCCAGAACTGGTCTTTATTGGTGTTACTGCTGTAGAATGTGACAAAATATACAACTATAATATATTTTCTTCCTTACAGAATGGCTAAAGAGATATCCGAACAAAATGGTAATTTAGGGTACGTTGTGAAAATGGCCCTTGATGCATATATGGAAAGATCATGGTAAGCACATAATACAACTTCTCTTTTTGCTAGAGACATTCCTCTTGATTGAATGGTACAGACAGCAGAGGTGTTACAGGTGAGCTATTTAAAACAAAACAAAAACACAAGATCTTGATTTGTTTTTATTAAAACTGTTAACGTTTACTGTGGTATACCAAGGTAAAAGCATAGCAAAGTGTAGAATAGCACAGTAAAAGCATAGCAAAGTGTAGAATAGCACAGTGTAGAATAGCACTGTAAAAGCATAGCAAAGTGTAGAATAGCACTGTGAAAGCATAGCAAAGTGTAGAATAGCACTGTGAAAGCATAGCAAAGTGTAGAATAGCACTGTGAAAGCATAGCAAAGTGTAGAATAGCACAGTTAAAGCATAGCAAAGTGTAGAATAGCACAGTCAAAGCCTAGCAGTGTAGAATAGCACAGTCAAAGCCTAGCAGTGTAGAATAGCACAGTCAAAGCATAGCAAAGTGTAGAATAGCACAGTCAAAGCATAGCAAAGTGTAGAATAGCACAGTCAAAGCATAGCAACGTGTAGAATAGCACAGTCAAAGCATAGCAACGTGTAGAATAGCACAGTCAAAGCATAGCAAAGTGTAGAATAGCACAGTCAAAGCATAGCAAAGTGTAGAATAGCACTGTGAAAGCATAGCAAAGTGTAGAATAGCACTGTGAAAGCATAGCAAAGTGTAGAATAGCACAGTCAAAGCCTAGCAGTGTAGAATAGCACAGTTAAAGCATAGCAAAGTGTAGAATAGCACAGTCAAAGCCTAGCAGTGTAGAATAGCACAGTCAAAGCCTAGCAGTGTAGAATAGCACAGTCAAAGCATAGCAAAGTGTAGAATAGCACAGTCAAAGCCTAGCAGTGTAGAATAGCACAGTCAAAGCCTAGCAGTGTAGAATAGCACAGTCAAAGCATAGCAAAGTGTAGAATAGCACAGTCAAAGCATAGCAAAGTGTAGAATAGCACAGTCAAAGCATAGCAACGTGTAGAATAGCACAGTCAAAGCATAGCAACGTGTAGAATAGCACAGTCAAAGCATAGCAAAGTGTAGAATAGCACAGTCAAAGCATAGCAAAGTGTAGAATAGCACAGTCAAAGCCTAGCAAAGTGTAGAATAGCACAGTCAAAGCATAGCAACGTGTAGAATAGCACAGTCAAAGCATAGCAACGTGTAGAATAGCACAGTCAAAGCATAGCAACGTGTAGAATAGCACAGTCAAAGCCTAGCAAAGTGTAGAATAGCACAGTCAAAGCATAGCAACGTGTAGAATAGCACAGTCAAAGCATAGCAAAGTGTAGAATAGCACAGTCAAAGCATAGCAAAGTGTAGAATAGCACAGTCAAAGCCTAGCAAAGTGTAGAATAGCACAGTCAAAGCATAGCAACGTGTAGAATAGCACAGTCAAAGCATAGCAAAGTGTAGAATAGCACAGTCAAAGCATAGCAACGTGTAGAATAGCACAGTCAAAGCATAGCAACGTGTAGAATAGCACAGTCAAAGCATAGCAAAGTGTAGAATAGCACAGTCAAAGCATAGCAAAGTGTAGAATAGCACAGTCAAAGCCTAGCAGTGTAGAATAGCACAGTCAAAGTATAATAATGCACAGGAAACATAGTCAAATCCTAAACAATTATTTTGCATGGTATAAATAAAAAAGGTGATATATTTCATGGAAAGATTATCACAATACTTATTTAGATGGAAGTTTTCTACTTATTCTAAATCTTAACTACCGGTATACAGTATGACCGGTATCACCTAGAATTTTAGGATTGAGACATTGATTTAAAAAAAAAAAAAAAAAAAACATCTATATGGAAATCATTTAGATCTTTTATTTAACATCGTAGTCAAAGAAACTACACAATGATATCGCAAAAGTCTACCGGAAGCCAAAATAATAGTACAGTATTTCATGTTAGATTTTGAAATGTCACATTTTTTCAATTTGTCAGTCATGGAAAACTACAAAGCGGTATGCAATTCAATATGTTAACGTAACATTATTAAGCAGTGTGGAGTAGTGGTTAGAGCTCAGGATTCTTGACCGGAGGGTCGTGGGTTCAATCCCAGGTGGGGGACACTGCTGCTGTACCCTTGAGCAAGGTACTTTACCTCGATTGTTCCAGTAAAAAAAATACAACTGTATAAATGGGTAATTGTATGTAAAAATAATATCATGTAACAATTGTAACATCAAAACAGAAGACACTGTATAATCCCCTTTGATCACCCTTTATTACTTACATTATGGTAGTAATACCTTGCATATGTTAATGTCCCCAGGAATGAAGCCTTTTTGCATTACCTTGTGGCTGCAGAAGCTGGGATGGAGGTAGCACAGTCAAACATTGCCTATATGTGTGAAGAGTGGCCAGTAAGTCTCAAGTCTGACTCCTTTCTGAATTTCAGAGTTTGCAATATTTCATTTGATGAGAAACACTGGTAAAAATCTGAACTATGGAGATAAGGCTATATGGTTTGTGTACTGATCTGTGAAAACTGTAGTGATATAAAATTGAATAAGTAACATTACTCTTTAAAAAGAGGTGGATTATCGTACATTCTTGTTGTGATCAGAGGCCAGATTACAGGTCAGTTCCAGTCTCATCAGAATGCTGTTTTACAGGAACTCGGACAGAGCTATTTCACCACTGATGACTGTGAATGGAGATACTACAATCGCTTAGTGAATCAGCACTTCCCTCCCAATCGGGGTATGCGTGCTGTCTTTCCTTCAGATACTCAGGAGGTGTACTCTGTGTGCTTTTATAGCAATATCTTTTTATGTACAGAATTAACAACAGTGTTTCTTTGACAGCTTATTTGAAAATGGGAGACTATTTTTACTATGGACTCAAAGACCACTCCCGCAATATTAAATTATCCATTGCCATGTATGCGAATGCTGCTTCAGCAGATGATTCTCAGGTGAGTTACATCTTTAGTTTCACAGACTCTGATTAGCACTTACCTTGTTATCGTAGGGCTTTGTACAGTTCATTTCCAGATGTGTTATTTTACAAGACTGTCGTTGTCACAATACCAAAGCCTCAAATCTCAGAGACTGTTGAGGTGGTAACTTCTTATTTGCATATAACCACATTGAGGTCATGTGACCACTGTATATAGACCGTACACTTTAGGCTATTTTTTATGTTTGGCTCACAGCTGTATCTTTTGGTGTTCTTAGTTAGGGTTAATTACTAGTGTTGTCCAGTAAAAATTAACCCTTTCTCCTCCACATTGTTTTACCCTCCATATCAATACAGACCACACACTTTTGCCTTTACTGTTTGTGCACAGCTGTATTCTATGATTCTCTGAATAAAGTATCATTACCGGTGATGTCCTGCAGAAATTAACCATTTCACTGCCAATTTTTTCCCCCAGGCATTTTTTAACTTGGCCTCATTAGTCGAAGAGGGTCATCGCATCCCCATAAGGATACTAAAACACCTACAAATTGACAGAGCAGTGTGGTCTGATGATCTAACTGTCGCACTGAAGCTTTATGAAAGGTAAAATGTGTTTGATTGTATAATTATCCCAAGAAGGAACTAATATCAATGCACTCACATTCTTGGGTCCATCTTTAGGTCCATCTATTTGTGATTTAACTTTCTGTAGACCTTCTTTTTCAAAAGTGCTCGACTGATCAGAATCTGCATCACCTGTATACATGGGTTCTGGTTTCTGATTGGTCGTACAAAGGAAAGCAGCAAGGTATTCCACATACGTATGTAATGGTGACCTTCCTTTTCATGATACATCAGCTGTGTCTGCCATGACTGTCTTGGCTACATCCCTTGCATAATGTGCATCTCTTGTATACTTCACCTTTTATGGTAAAACACAGACTACCAGAATACATGATAAAAACATACAGTATAGAGTACTGTACTGTGGTCCTCATATTCAAAGCACTAGACATTTATAACATGCATACATTGTCTCCAAATTTAAGGAGTCTGTGTTATAGTATGCAAATTACAGCACTCATTTAGTACAGCAGAAGTGTAACTTCTTGGAGGAGGGCTTGTGTCCACACAGTTTAACCTACCTTGGGAATTTAAAGACAGAGAAAGCAGTGTCTGAGTGGAGTGGAGTGGAATGCACATGTACACCAAGAAATTATAATTAGGATAACACTGTAGCTGGAATATTGCATATTGGCAGTAAAGGCACAGTATTTCAGACCATTTCTCTTCATTTTACCCCAAAATATGTTTCTGCAATAGTGATTGGTACAAAATTCAATGCGATACAGTCCTTGGTCACCTTTGCAGCCTTTGTCCCACAAAGCACTTCTGCATTGGTAGTAAATGTATATTATTTGAGGTACCACTGCACTTGAGGGACGGATCGTTCAGAAACTTCATTTTCTTTAATTAATTAATTAATTAATTAATTAATTAATTAATTAATTAATTTTTAAGGGTGATAAAAGCCCCAACAGTAGTCCTTCTACATTCCTTAGAAAAAAAAAAAACACATTTTGGGGTATCACTGCGCTTGATCATTAAAATCATTAACGTATTTGTTAAAGACGATCAGCTAATCAGGGATTCCAAGGTATTTAGTAGGTAATGGCAGCAGTGTGGAGTAGTGGTTAGGGCTCTGGACTCTTGACCGGAGGGTTGTGGGTTCAATCCCAGGTGGAGGACCCGGCTGCTGTACCCTTGAGTAAGGTACTTTACCTAGATTGCTCCAGTAAAAACCCAACTGTACAAATGGGTAATTGTATGTAAAAAATAATAATAATAATGTGTAAAAAATGATGTAATTGTATGTAAAAAGAATGTGATATCTTGTAAAAATTGTAAGTCGCCCTGGATAAGGGCGACTGCTAAGAAATAAATAATAAGTAAGTATTCAGTAGCTGCATGTAAGTGAATGGGATAAAAGTGAACAAAAAGCCCCACATCCAGTCTTTCTGTTCCGTGACCGGTGAAACCAGAATCTTACCATCAGTGTAAGTGTATACTTATTCTTTGATTTATTGTTTTAGATGCAGATATGATGACCCAGAGGAGCTCATATCTCCATGTTCTTTAGCTTGGTTTCGTGTCCAACTTCAAATCATTTGGAAAAGAATAATGAATGACCCAATACAGTCTTCTGTGGTAAGCATGCTACATGTTTCTGAACGATCCCTAGAACATGAAGTCGGAATCTGTTTCTGTTGTGCTCATTTGTTTAAATTTGTTTCACAGGCATACGTTGTTGGAACCATTTTCTTTACAGCTTTAGTTACTTTTTGGGTACACTGGATCATCCATGAAACCAGTGCAAGTGAGTAAGATTTGCTTTCATGTTTTATACTTCAAACAGTACCCTTGAGCAAGGTACTTTACCTAGATTGCTCAAGTAAAAACCCAACTGTATAAATAGAAATAAAATAAACAGTAGTGGTTCTTGAGAGAGAGAGTGTCATTATCTACATACTGGAATTGTATTTGAAATCAGTTGTTGTTCTACATATATATATAATATAGAAAGTCTATAGAAAGTCTGCACCCTCTTGAACTTTTTTCACATTTTGTTATGTCAGTGCCTCAGAGTTTCATGCATTTAAAAGAGGATTTTTTTCCACTTATCTACACACCATACTCCACACTGTTAAGGGGAAAAAGTTTTTATTGAGAAAAAAGTTATATATTAAAAATACAAAACTGAAAGATCATAATTGGATAAGTCTCCACCCCCCTGAGTTAATACTTGGTGGAAGCACCTTTAGCAGCAATTACAGCTGTGTGTGTTGGGATAGGTCTCTACCACCTTTGCAAACCTAGATTTGGCAATATTTGACCATTCTTCTTTACAAAACTGTTCAAGCTCTATCAAGTTCCTTGGGGAGCGTTGATGTTCAGCAATCTTCGAGTCATGCCACACATTTTCGATTGGATTTAGGTCGGGGCTCTGACTGGGCCACTCAAGGACATTTACCTTTTTGTTCCTTAGCCACTCCAGTGTAGCTTTGGCTGTGTGCTTTGGGTTGTTGTCATGCTGAAAGGTGAACTTCTGTCCCAGTTTCAGCTTTCTTGCAGAGACTTGTCTATCCTGACAAGTGCCCCAGTCCCTGCCGATGAGAAACATCCCCATAACATGATGCTGCCACCACCATGCTTCACAGTAGGGATGGTGTTCTTTGGATGATGTGCTGTGTTGGGTTTGCGCCAAACATAACGCTTTGCATTTAGGCCAAAAAGTTCCATTTTAGTTTCGTCAGACCACAAAACCTTTTGCCACATGGCTACAGAATCTCCTGAGTGTTTTTTTGCATACTTCAAACGGGATTCAAGGTGGTCTTTCTTGAGTAATGGCTTCCTTCTTGCCACCCACAGGCAAGATTTGTGGAGTGCTTGGGATATTGTTGTCACATGCACACTTTGACCAGTCTTGACCATAAAAGCCTGTAGCTCTTGCAAAGTTGCCATTGGCCTCTTGGTAGTCTCTCTGATCAGTCTCCTTCTTGCTCGGTCATCCAGTTTGGAGGGACGGCCTGATCTAGGCAGGGTCTTGGTGGTGCCATACACATTCCACTTCTTAATAATCATCTTTACCATGCTCCAAGGGGTATTCAAGGCCTTTTGATATTTTTTATACCCACCCCCTGATTGGACCTTTCAACAACTTTGTCCCGGACTTCTTTTGAAAGCACCTTGGTGCTCATGGTTGAGTCTTTGCTTTGAAATGCACTACCCAGCAGAGGGAACCTACAGGAACTGCTGAATTTATCCTGAAATCATGTGAATCACTACAATTTAACACAGGTGGAGGCCACTTGACTTGGTGTGTGATTTTGAAGGCAATTGGTTACATCTGAGCTAATTTAAGATTGCTATTACAAGGGGGCTGGACACTTATCCAACCAAGCTATTTCAGTTTTTATTTTTAATAAATTTCTACAATTTTTTTTTTCACATGGAAGTTGTGGGCTAGGATGTGTAGATAAATGAAAAAAAAAAAAATCTATTTTAATGCATTTTAATTCCAGGCTATAAGGCAACAAAAGGTGAACATTTTGAAAGGGTGTGTAGACTATCTATAGGCACTCTGTGTGTGTGTGTGTGTGTGTGTGTGTGTGTGTTGAATACATATCATTATTAATGCATTTATTAATTCAGTTGCAAGGGGGACCATTTAACATATTGACGCCACTTGCACACAACTTGAATCATTCACATAGAAGACTTTCCACAACTTCTGTAGAATGGTTCATTATTGTGGGGTGTTGCAGTTTCAGTGTTCTGTATGTAAATAGTTATTGCATTCCAGAACTTGGTCCAGGCAATCTTCTGTCAGATAAGGACAGTAAAGTACCAGCAGTACAGTACTGGACATTACACTGTGATTTGTACTCATGTGACACCTAAAAAAAAAAAAAAAAAAAAAATGGAAATAGCACTGAAGCTGCTTTAAGCATTTTTAACAACATTTGAATGCAGGACTAGTGCTGTAAGTGAGGAAAGGTAAGACAAAAACAGTAGATATAAATTTGAAAATGTCTAAAAACAATGATGTCAACCATCAGTCTCTTACCATAAAGCATTTAGTTTAATTTTTTTTTTTTTACATGTGTTGAGCGAGAACCTGTTGTACTATACAAGTAACCTCAAGGATTTGATACATTTGTTCATTTTTTTTTTTTTTTTTAATTAGTCAAGATTGCGTGATATCATTAGTTGTTACCAGTAGTCAAACAACCAAGGCATACTGTAGCCTGTGAAGGTATGGTTTTAGTGGCTACTCATGTATTAACATGTTCTGTTGTTTGTAACGGATCACATTAGTGTTGCAAGCCTTTACATCATGTTTGCATGCTTGTTAAGTCAGTTGTGAATATACATATTGCTTATGATGTATGGGTGTTTCCACTTTTGTATTTAAAGTATTTCTTTTTTTATAATTACTTTAAAAAAAAAAAATCTGTTTGTGTTCTGCTTACTGTTTGCAGATACCACAGTTCGGCCACAGATTACTGTCTCTTCCAGTGATGTTGCTGATACCCACGAAGCTGAACCTCCTGGCATTCAAGAAGCAGATGAAAGGGCCTGGTGGTTTAGCCTGCTTTGGAGTCGAGTCATCCAGACTCCTCTACAAAGACACCCTAGTATAGGTGACTGGTCCATCACACTGCTCGGGATTTGTGTCTGCAGCATGTGTGTTGTGGTCATGATGCACTTATTGTGACGATGTCCATGGAAACGGGTGTATGTGATCTTGTTACACTTGCTTGATCATTTCACCCTGCAATGGATTCTGTCCTGTCATTAACCAACTAGCTGCCTGATTATTTTTGACACTTTTTTAGAGCTTTGAAGATGTTTATTCTTTGTTCTTAACCTCTTCAAACTAAGAGACACCTCAAAAACAGTCCTTAAAAAAATCTTTCTATTACTTTAGTTTTTATAAATGGGCCCAAAATAAGAAACCAAACCCCTTTTTCAGAAGTGTTCTTTCATTACATTACTTGGTTGTTTTGGTTCTAGGTTTGTAAATGTTATCAGTGGTTTTTGTTTTCGTCAGGTTATTGTTTTTGTTGAGTGGTGTAATTGGGAACTTTATTATTTGTGTATTTTTTATTATTATTTCTGAAAACTGTGAATAAAATATTGTAATTACCTTTTTTATAATGGTATTCTATTTCTTCAATACCTGATTAGAGAGTGTAGTGTCTGGTGGTTGACTGCATGAGAAAGTTAAGATCCCTTAGACAAAGGCATTGTTTCACAGACAAGGGGCAGATTAAATCTAAATGCTGTCCGTATTAATGATGGTATTAAAACAAGAAACTCACAGTGCCACCCATTTGCTTGGTATTAAAACAAAAATTGAAGCATTGTAGAACCCACATTTGGATACCAGGTTTTTCAACCCAGCTTTGAAGTTGCATCTTTTACAGCATGCTTGAAGATTCATGTTAAAAAAACAATAACGCAGCAGTGTGGAGTAGTGGTTAGGGCTCTGGACTCTTGACCGGAGGGTTGTAGGTTCAATCCCAGGTGGGGGACACTGCTGCTGTACCCTTGAGCAAGGTACTTTACCTAGATTGCTCCAGTGAAACTTTAGTAATGTGCTGTAAAGAAAAAAAAAAAAAACTCAGTTCTTTTTGTGTAAAAGTGGGATGGATTTGTGGGAATTGTAACTTCCCTCATAAAGTACAATATCCCGGTGTCATATCTCAAGGCACTTATCCAAAAGCATGCCAAAACAGTGTGGAATAAACCCCAGCTTGTTTATCTTGAAAGGGTTTCCCCTGCACTTGCACCCTGGGAAGATTGTATCTGACACTGATCAGCCCAAGGCTGGGAGTTTTGTGTGCTGGAGTTTCATGAGCTTGGCCATGACCCCAGCTCCCTCCCACACACATTCCTTTTCCTGGTAATTGAATACATTCTGCAAGACTACCATAGTATCTCTACCAGATAACAATATCACTGGCAAATAATTACTGCCAGAATTACCCAAATACTAATTTAGTGTAACAGAATGAGCTGATGGAGTTTCTAATCGCATCACCATTTTAATCTATTCTCACTGCATGGAAACCCTGCCAGAGATACCTCATAGGCCCAGAATGGAACCTCTGTAGCATGCACGTACTGTTCTCATTCACTGCTGCACCCCAGCCATGATCCAGTGAGTACATGTAGCATCAAATTATTAAACATGATTTGCACGGGACTAAAGACCACCACATAAACAGGTGGGTTCAGAAATGTTACCGACATCGGTGAAATGTAGTCCCGTGCGAACCGTCCATTTCTTTTTATCATTTTTTTCAGATCATTTTTTCAGAGGCGCTCCGATTTTTTTCTTTTTATACAGGACATCGGGACCGTCTATAAAATCTCAAACTCAAGCATCCTGTGGGCCCTATTCTGATGAAATCAGTACAATTGCAAACGCAGTGGTTCAAGTCAATCGGTCTGCCCCGGAGGGAGTGGCTTCTCCAAAATTGTGATTCTGATGAAATTAAAAACCCAGTGCAAGCACGTTTAGTGGATGAAATTATAGTAATAGCAAGCATATCATCCATGATTATTAGGGGTCTATTTACAGTGCCGTGAAAAAGTATTTGCCCCCTGTCTGAGTTTCTGCATTTTTGCACATTTTTCACATTGTATTTGGTCAGATCTCTTTGTGGGTTGTAGTAGTATATAGAGGGAGTCTGAGAGAACAAATGACACCAAAGTTTGGTGTTTTTTCATTTGTTTGGTGTGCAAGGTAATCAAACATACAATCTTCAGGTGTGAAAAAGTTATTGCCCCCCCTAGTTAACTCAACCCAATTAAAAGGATAATTAGGGTCAGCTGTTTGAGTACTTTGGTTAACAACCAGGCCTGACTTGGGCCAGCCCTGCCCAATATAAATCTGACTAACTTTGGCCCTTACCATCAGAGTGAAGTTGTCAGCACACACGTTCTAGAGGCACATCATGCCACGAACAAAAGAAATTCCTGAAGACCTCCGGAAAAAAGTTGTTGATGCCTATCAGTCTGGAAAGGGTTACAAAGACATTTCTAAGGCTCTGGGGCTCCACCGAACCACAGTCAGAGCCATATTGTCCAAATGGAGAAAGTTTGGGACAGTAGTGAATCTTCCCAGGAGTGGCCGTCCTGCCAAAATCTCTCCAAGAGCAAGGTGTAAAATCGTCCAGGAAGTCACAAAGAACCCAAAACAACGTCCAGGGATCTGCAGGCCTCTCTCGCCTCGGCTAAGGTCAGTGTTCATGACTCCACCATCAGAAAGACACTGGGCAAAAATGGGATTCATGGCAGAGTAGCAAGGCAGAAACCATTGCTCACTAAGAAGAACATGAATGCTTGTCTCAAGTTTGCTAAAAAAGCACCTGGATGATCCTCAAGAGTTCTGGAACAATGTTCTATGGACAGACATGGGCCCCTTTATGTCTGAGGAAAACCAAACACTGTATTCCACAGTAAGAACCTCATACCAACGGTCAAGCATGGTGGTGGTAGTGTCATGGTTTGTGGATGCTTTGCTGCATCAGGACCTGGACGCCTTACCATCATTGAAGGAACCATGAATTCTGCTCTGTATCAGAGAATTCTACAGGAGAATGTCAGGCCATCCGTCCGTGAGCTGAAGCTGAAGTGCAGCTGGGTCATGCAGCAAGACAATGATCCGAAGCACACAAGCAAGTCTACATCAGAATGGTTTAAGAACAAGAAATTTAAAACCTAAACCCCATTGAGACGGTGTGGCAGGACCTGAAACGAGCAGTTCATGCTTGAATACCCACAAATGTCACTAAGTTGAAGCAGTTCTGCATGGAGGAGTGGGCCAAAATTCCTCCACGGCGCTGTGAGAGACTAATCAATAACTACAGGAAGCGTTTGGTTGCAGTTATTGCTGCTAAAGGTGGCGTAACCAGTTATTGAATCTAAGGGGGCGATTACTTTTTCACACGGGGGCATTGGGTGTTGCATAACTTTCTTTAATAAATAAAGAAACTTTAATTGAACAAATACCCCATACTGGTACATTAAATGACACATTCATTTTTTATTTTAACAAGCTCTTTATTTTACATGAGGAGCTGGATATATTAAACTCACCATATTGTGGTTGTTACAGTACAACAAATATACTTTTTCCTTTTCCTTATACATTTGCTGGTAGCAGGCCCCTCAGTGCTCTACATGCACTGCAAGCACTGAGTTAGAGGTAGAATTGCTTTAATGAGTCGATCATATCACACAGATAATGACTGTGAACAGGATAGTGTCACTGACAAGGGCGTTACTCCCATGAGCAGACCCAGAGACAGACTGAGTGTGTGAACAGGATAGTGTCACTGACAAGGGCGTTACTCCCATGAGCAGACCCAGAGACAGACTGAGTGTGTGAACAGGATAGTGTCACTGACAAGGGCGTTACTCCCATGAGCAGACCCAGAGACAGACTGAGTGTGTGAACAGGATAGTGTCACTGACAAGGGCGTTACTCCCATGAGCAGACCCAGAGACAGACTGAGTGTGTGAACAGGATAGTGTCACTGACAAGGGCGTTACTCCCATGAGGAGACCCAGAGACAGAAGCCACAAGTTGAAGTGCTAATGCGCATGTTTATTTACAACAAATAACAGCAAACAAAACACATTACCAAACAAAAAGATGCAGTGTCCGAAATAAAAGGTCTACATAAAAGTCACGAACAAACAGCACAGCACAGCAAAAGTCTCCTTCACCTCTATCACTAACATTAATTCTAATTCTAACACCTGTGATAACCTTTTTTATACACCTGCAACTAGAGCCTAATTAATCATCACTTATTCAATTTCCAGCAGGGAGGAATTATTATTATTATTATTATTATTATTAATTTTTATTTTTATTTTTAATTTAGTGTGTCCAATTATAATTTCCCCCCCGATTTTCTCCCAATTTGGAATGCCCAATAGCTTTTCTCCTCACCGTAGTAATTCACCACATGGCTCAGGAGACCCGAAGGTTCAGTGAGCGTCCTCCGATCCCACGACCAAGCCAGCTTCCTTTTTCACCCAGGAACTCGAGAGCAGATGTCAGCGAGCTTACCGACCTCTGGAGGACAAAGACCAGCCCTGCAGGTGTCCGCTCTGAGCTCACTGCGTGCCTGGCCAGCAGGGTTCACAGTAGAGCAATGAGGAGAAACAGTCCCTGCCGGTTTTACCTCCCGGCCTACTTCATACAGCCTGGACGTGAACCTGCGCTGTACGACTCACAATGCACACCATGTGGCTGTGCTTCCCCACACACAGACAAACATATTACACTGGCAGGGCTTTCACCCTGCCACAAGGTGTCAGGATCGAATAGAAAACATAATTCTGACCAAAACTGACCAGCCAATCCAAATTAGATTAAACTAAATTACAAATGTGTTGTTTGCTTTCTATCATGCTGTTCGTTTTCAAGTGCTGGATTATCATATACCTGTAGGGAGGTCTTTTCCTTTTCAACTTCATTAGTATTCTTTGTGCAGCATTTGCCACCGCAGCAGTGGCCTCTGCAAAAAGACATCATTGAAGTCACCTTCCTGTCCCACGGTTTCATGGAGTGCATCCACAATGGAAGGGTTCCAGTTTTTTAGTACCTTAGGCAGGTATTGTGGCCACATGGACTGCATAATGTTAATGATAATGACTGCCAGTGTGAGCACCAAAAACGGGACCGTAATCCCAACAAGAAACTTCCAGCCTGCTACCGAGAGTCCAAATACAGGCATAAGGAAGAAACATAGGAACAGGTACACAACAGCAAACCATCTGTACTTGGAAGTCCGATCTCCGAGAGCCTTGGCAAGACGTACAGGTATACGTGTGAAGGGGATCAGGTACAGGAGAATCCTTGAGATGTTGAAAAAGAAACGGCAACGGGCAATCTGTGAACAGGGGACAACACAACCAAATCAGATGTATAATAACATGAAGTATATTCAACTCCCAACTATTACTGACACGGTTCTCTTACTGTAACCTAACCTAAGTTGTCACCTGTTCCATCAAAACATTACACACAAAAGACAACATTCCTCCGCCCAGGAGAGCAACCACCAAGAAAAGGTGTTAAAACCAATTCTCGCCCAGGACAACTGGAAGCTGCTAGAGACTGGAAAATGCTGGCAGATGTTGGTCAACGGCTTATTTTTCCACCTGAGATTGCCACCACTAACCTTCGACCAGATATTGTCTTGTGGTCTGGATCAGCACGCCTTGTTCACCTGGTAGAGTTAACAGTGCCATGGGAGGATGCTGTAGATGAGGCGTATGAGAGGAAGAAACTGCGGTATGCTCAACTAGCCACTGAAGCGGAACAGCGAGGATGGAGAGTTCGGGTTTACCCAGTGGAAGTGGGTTGTCGAGGATTTGTGGCACACTCTACAACCCGGTTTCTCAGAGACGTCGGATTCAGTGGCCAAGAGTTGCGTCGCACAGTGAAGAACTTATCTGAAGCAGCAAAGAGGAGCAGCAACTGGCTGTGGTTGAGACGGAAAGATTCTGGCTGGGGACAGGTAAGTAAGCTGGGCTGAGTTGAGTGGGGGACGGAGGGAGGTGATGCTGGGACGCCAGAATCACCGTCGAGCCCTCTTGAAGTGTCGTGGGCTAGTCGACGAAACACTGAGGATGGAAGGTGCCCACTTGAAAACCCCAGAGATGTACCCTACTTAGCTCAATCCAGACGGTTGTCATGCTGATGCGCTGGGGAGGCCGCACTTTGGTTGATCCCCGGAGCCAGCATCGCAGCCGTTGTGTGTGCTGATGCGCCAGGGAGGCAAAATAAGCTGATCCCTGGAGCCAGCATTACACTTCAGCCATTAACACCAGACAGAAGGATATCTACATCATCATATGGAAGGAAACGTAAATGGATGGAGACACATATGGATCACATTAGTTTACTGTAAAGCTACGTCTTAGTTGGTGCTTATCTTGGCGAGAGCCGAGTTCAAATCAGCATGAAGTTTTAACATCTACTCTCGTGTAATGGAAATCACTGTAACCTAACCAGGAAATGCCACCGGCAAAACCCCCAAAGCGCACCAAGTAAGTTGTGTGTTCTCAAACCAGAAATGAACTCCGACGTTTCATTAATGGGCTTGTAGCTAATCAGAATTTGTTTATGGTTACTTTTTGGAGGGTAACCCATGTAGTAATATTGAGTAAAAGCTTTGAGAAAAGTTAATTAGTTATAACACATTATGCATACAGTACAGGCACCAATTCCTGAGGTAAGAGCGCACAGTGAAGCTACTGCCACAGTTTAAAGGAAGGAGTGCAATGGTATTTCCCCTCGTGTTTCAATTTTATAAGTTAGTATCACACTAAAGAAGAATTAACTGAGGTGCATCTAAACCTGATATGCAAGAACATGCATGTAACTTTTTAAGTCAGTCGATTATATCTTACTGCTGTTACTGCTGCAACTTTGGCAACAGCTAGTATTTTTTGGAACAGTTTCTAAGAATGAAAGGTTTTAAAAGTTACATATTTATTTATGAGTGATTCTGAACCAGATTAAAATATATCTGGGGCGCCTACAGCGGAAAAGCGGACAGCGGTGTGGCTCACTCCACCAGAAACAGGAACATACTTACTGCCACGTTCACAGTCAGCACAAATAGAAACAGGAACATACTTACTGCCACGTTCACAGTCAGCACAAATAGAAACAGGAACATACTTACTGCCACGTTCACAGTCAGAACAAATAGAAACAGGAACATACTTACTGCCACGTTCACAGTCAGCACAAATAGAAACAGGAACATACTTACTGCCACGTTCACAGTCAGAACAAATAGAAACAGGAACATACTTACTGCCACGTTCACAGTCAGAACAAATAGAAACAGGAACATACTTACTGCCACGTTCACAGTCAGAACAAATAGAAACAGGAACATACTTACTGCTACGTTCACAGCACAAATAGAAACAGGAACATACTTACTGCCACGTTCACAGTCAGAACAAATAGAAACAGGAACATACTTACTGCCACGTTCACAGTCAGAACAAATAGAAACAGGAACATACTGCCACGTTCACAGTCAGCACAAATAGAAACAGGAACATACTTACTGCCACGTTCACAGTCAGAACAAATAGAAACAGGAACATACTTACTGCTACGTTCACAGCACAAATAGAAACAGGAACATACTTACTGCCACGTTCACAGTCAGCACAAATAGAAACAGGAACATACTTACTGCCACATTCACAGCACAAATAGAAACAGGAACATACTTACTGCCACGTTCACAGTCAGAACAAATAGAAACAGGAACATACTTACTGCCACGTTCACAGTCAGCACAAATAGAAACAGGAACATACTTACTGCTACGTTCACAGCACAAATAGAAACAGGAACATACTTACTGCCACGTTCACAGTCAGCACAAATAGAAACAGGAACATACTTACTGCCACGTTCACAGTCAGAACAAATAGAAACAGGAACATACTTACTGCCACGTTCACAGTCAGAACAAATAGAAACAGGAACATACTTACTGCCACGTTCACAGTCAGCACAAATGGAAACAGGAACATACTTACTGCCACGTTCACAGCACAAATAGAAACAGGAACATACTTACTGCCACGTTCACAGTCAGCACAAATAGAAACAGGAACATACTTACTGCCATGTTCACAGTCAGCACAAATAGAAACAGGAACATACTTACTGCCACGTTCACAGTCAGAACAAATAGAAACAGGAACATACTTACTGCCACGTTCACAGTCAGAACAAATAGAAACAGGAACATACTTACTGCCACGTTCACAGTCAGAACAAATAGAAACAGGAACATACTTACTGCCACGTTCACAGTCAGCACAAATAGAAACAGGAACATACTTACTGCCACGTTCACAGTCAGCACAAATAGAAACAGGAACATACTTACTGCCACGTTCACAGTCAGCACAAATAGAAACAGGAACATACTTACTGCCACGTTCACAGTCAGAACAAATAGAAACAGGAACATACTTACTGCCACGTTCACAGTCAGAACAAATAGAAACAGGAACATACTTACTGCCACGTTCACAGTCAGAACAAATAGAAACAGGAACATACTTACTGCCACGTTCACAGTCAGAACAAATAGAAACAGGAACATACTTACTGCCACGTTCACAGTCAGTACAAATAGAAACAGGAACATACTTACTGCCACGTTCACAGTCAGAACAAATAGAAACAGGAACATACTTACTGCCACGTTCACAGTCAACACAAATAGAAACAGGAACATACTTACTGCCACATTCACAGCACAAATAGAAACAGGAACATACTTACTGCCACGTTCACAGTCAGAACAAATAGAAACAGGAACATACTTACTGCCACGTTCACAGTCAGAACAAATAGAAACAGGAACATACTTACTGCCACGTTCACAGTCAGAACAAATAGAAACAGGAACATACTTACTGCCACATTCACAGCACAAATAGAAACAAGAACATACTTACTGCCACGTTCACAGCACAAATAGAAACAGGAACATACTTACTGCCACGTTCACAGTCAGTACAAATAGAAACAGGAACATACTGCCACGTTCACAGTCAGTACAAATAGAAACAGGAACATACTTACTGCCACGTTCACAGTCAGAACAAATAGAAACAGGAACATATTTACTGCCACGTTCACAGCACAAATAGATACAGGAACATACTTACTGCCACATTCACAGCACAAATAGAAACAAAAACATACTTACTGCCACGTTCACAGCACAAATAGAAACAGGAACATACTTACTGCCACGTTCACAGTCAGTACAAATAGAAACAGGAACATACTTACTGCCATGTTCACAGTCAGCACAAATAGAAACAGGAACATACTCACTGCCACGTTCACAGCACAAATAGAAACAGGAACATACTTACTGCCACGTTCACAGTCAGAACAAATAGAAACAGTAACATACTTACTGCCACGTTCACAGTCAGAACAAATAGAAACAGGAACATACTTACTGCCACGTTCACAGTCAGTACAAATAGAAACAGGAACATACTTACTGCCACGTTCACAGTCAGAACAAATAGAAACAGGAACATACTTACTGCCACGTTCACAGCACAAATAGAAACAGGAACATACTTACTGCCACGTTCACAGTCAGAACAAATAGAAACAGGAACATACTTACTGCCACGTTCACAGTCAGCACAAATAGAAACAGGAACATACTTACTGCCACGTTCACAGCACAAATAGAAACAAGAACATACTTACTGCCACGTTGTTTATACTCTACCAGACTTGTTTATTTCTGCGTACTACACTTGTCAGGTCAGTGTTAATGCTGTACCAGGCTTGTTTATGGCTGGTATTCTGCTATATGGTGTCTATGTGTTTATGTTCTCCTCCCTGCCTTTATCCTGTTTCTAAATATCCTTTACCTTGATGTTACAAAGAAAATACACGACTGCTTATTATTTTATACAAATTGATATGTGAGATCTGTGATGTTTCCAATTCATACTTGGGGATAAATTTAAAATCAAATGTAACCCTAATTATGTACAACCTCAATAAAATTGTAAGAAACCTAAATATCACTTTAAAACAAGTACATGTTCTAAAGTAGGCACTAGTATACCTTTATAAATAGTGTATTTGTACACCCTCTGGTGGTCAAACTTAGAACCACATGGTAATGTTGTTGAAGCCGACACCCTGGGATCCTTCAAGACGCTGCTTGATGAGATTCTGGGATCAATAAGCTACTGACAACCAAACGCGCAAGATGGGCCGAATGGCCTCCTCTCTCGTTATGTTCTTCTTCTTATGTTCTTATTAAAACAGGGGTTCTCAAACCCGGTCCCGGAGCTCTCAATCACTTAACTAGTCCCTTCATTGAACTGATAATTTGCTTAATTAGACCTTTTTTAATTTTTTCAGCTCTTAAATAGTTTCAAAGCTCAAGTTACTTATAAAATGTTATAGCTAACTTGAAATCAGCAACTATTTAAGAGCTGAAAACAAGTAAAAGGTCTAGTTAAGGAAATTACCAATTCAATTAAAGGTCTAGTTAAATAATTGAGAGCTCAGTTGGAACAAAAACCAGCCAAGTACAGGCCTGGTAAAGTTTAATATAAATGTTGCTAATAATACCACCCTCATGTATTTTCCCCATGGATCAGGTCATGAGAAAGCTGTCGTTGCAAAGAGGTTTGAGCTTTGACATTTGAAAACATGGAATCCTGTTTTCAAAGAGAATTGTGTTATGTTTTGCCAGGGGAAAATAATAAATAAGAGCAAGGCAGGAGCATCCTTAAAGCACTTCATTTGTCACTGAAGATATGTGTTTGCTGTGTGTTTACTACCTCTGATAACACATTCTTTTCCTGCTTACATAAAACACTGAACATGTGTCAGTCAGGTGTTGAAGGACCGAGGAGAGCCCTCGCAATAGTGTTAGATTTGTGGAGTGGTGAGCATTGACCCCTGCACTATATTTCCTGTTTCCCAAACATATGGTTTGTGTAATAAGGCTGCTTTGTTAGTGCCAGGAAACAAAAGAGTGCCTGGTGTAAATTTACATTTGAAAAAAATAAATAAATAAAGGTTTACTGTAATCGTCTCTGAAAGAACACCCTTGAAAAACATTTCCCACAAAATGTAAGGGGATGATAAAATAGGTCACACATGTTTATCATTCAGCATCCCTAGATATAAAAAACTATTTTTGAGGATAGTTGTTATTAGTTTAGATATCAGCTGGAAGTCATTTAGTTGACAGGGTCACAGAACTACACTGTATAGTGTTATTTCTGAAGTCACTCACAATCATGAGTAGTGACAGGAACATACTTCCTGTCACATTCACACAGTGGAACGGTCAGCACAAATCTTTTTAAATTGTGCTGCCCCAGTGCTTAGGAGCTGAAGCCTTTTCTTCTGTGCAATATTCCTCCAGTATAAGAAATCAAGGAACACCTAAACTTCATAATATCCTGAATAATTGTACAGTATCTGACTCAAGTAAGTAGCAGGGGCCCGTTTCACAAAAGTCCTGCAATGTGCTTGTGATGAGGTTGCGAGGACGCAGAGGTTGGTGCTGCGTGCCTTTCATAAAGCACTTTGCAAGTGCAGTTACTTGCGCTCACTCTTTTGCGATCTGCGATGATTGAAATCATTAACTTGGTGATCAATTTTAACCACCCAGCTGCCCCTTTATTTTGGCAATTTCCATGTTAAAAATGCTCTTTTTTTGGCAGATTTTTCATTCTTAGCCCGATAATCAAGCTGCGTTTAGCCTCACTATATAAACGTGTGCAGCAGGTAATAACATGGAGGAGGCTGCTGCAGCACAGCTTTGTTACTGCTGTGCTGAACTGTGGCTGAGATGAACTGAGGAAAGTGTTTTTTTGTTTCCGTGATTTGGGGATCTGGGTTTCTTTTAGAAAGAGGCGCTTTTCACTATTTTTGTCACTTGAGTTTAGTCAATTTTATTTATTTGTATCACGTTTGTGTGTTATTTAACTTATTTATTGTACACTTTTAATTTTGTTTGTATTATTATTATTATTATTATTATTATTATTATTATTCTTATTATTCTGGTGAAAATTGGCGATGTCGCAGCCCTGCGAAAGTTTTATGAAACCCATTTTTTAATTGCTAGGTGCTTGTGATTGCGAATTGTCGCAAATCACTTTTGTGAAATGGGCCCCAGTACTTTATCCTTAACCTTAAAATACATACATCTGTAGAAGTTTATATGTGTATAATAAACGTACATTCACTTGAAAAAAGATATTGTGTCATTTTTTTTTCTACCTGCTTAGGAAAATAAGTTTTTTCAATAATACTGCATATTTCAAAAGATATATTTTCAAATATATTTTTGTTTTTAAGTTCAGAATTAGTAGAGGCTACTTCTAGCCTTGGGTTCCCAGAAGTTTCCTCTCTTTTAGCCTTGGGTCCCCAGAGGTTTCCTCTCTTCTTTGCTTTGGCCTCATTCTTTCAGGGGTCATCTACCAGGCTACCAGCCCCTTGGTTTTACCCCTGGTCAGCATTACGAAGAGGCACTTCATGGGCCAAATGTGGTAATGCTGGCAGCTTCTAAAATGCAGCACCTAATACATTATTATTTCTCATTCAAATACAATTGCAGCGTTTGCTTATTCTGCAATCTACTTACTATTAATATAGCATAGTATGGTTCACATAAGAGGATATTAGTCTCTGCGGTTCTGTGGTAGTGTCCACGAAGGTGGGAATTCAAAAGAACCAAATGCTGAGTTGGTTAAACTGGAACTATTGTGTCATATGTAGCATCATAATTGTATACTTAAATGTGCATGCCACTGTGGAGTATTTAAAAAATGTAATTAATAAAAACGAACCATATAGTATCCATACTAAATTCTTACTATGTTCTGAATATGAAAAGTTTTTGTGTCATGAGGTGCTCACTGAGAAAAGTGTTTAAGCTAGAACTTGAGTTCATACTGTGATGAAATCCAATTTCTAAAGAACTTTCCAACAAAACCAGATTAACTATTAAAATGAACGTTGATCGCCCCTAAGGCACACTGAGGTAAGGCAGACCTGTCAACTCTCCCTTATGTGCCAAGACTCTCCCGTTTTTTTGGCTACTTCTCCCAGACAACTGGGACAAATTTTCTCCTGAATTTTGCTCAAAACTCAACTGTTAAACCTTTAATTTATGTAAACTAGGTAGAACTGATTTTAATGGTGGGACAAGAATGATGTTTGTGGTAAGCATGAGAGATCACAGAAAAAAAAGCCAGTGACGCTCAGAAAACCAGTGCTTCAATAACATCTTTCGTTGCCAAAGGAAAAACAAAGATGAAGAAAGTTACATTTGCAGAGGGCTTTACATGTGGTGACTAGTTCAGCAAATCTGTACCTGACATGTTCCCAGACTCACACATTGCAAAGTGTTCTGCAGGAAAGTCTAAAAGTCACACTAATAGTGAAATAAGTTTATATTACAATTTCAGCATCAACATTACTTTAGAAAATCAGATTGGTTGATAACATGTGTTTGTATCCAGCAAT
Source organism: Acipenser ruthenus (assembly GCF_902713425.1). Classification (NCBI taxonomy): domain Eukaryota; kingdom Metazoa; phylum Chordata; class Actinopteri; order Acipenseriformes; family Acipenseridae; genus Acipenser; species Acipenser ruthenus. The sequence goes on from NC_081190.1 coordinate 114,653,590, forward strand.
AGTGTGTTCATTTAAAAGTTGACAATGAAATGTTACTGACATCCGCCACACATGTGCAGTGTAATGAATAACATTGCAAACCACGGTGCTGTGTATTTTGGCTTTTTTTTTTAGTATTTAGCGTATTACTTCAATTTGGTGCCGCTCCGTTTATTTTAAATTGATCAGAATGACTGCGGCCCTTAAACGAGGGCGGTGATTATATGAGGGCGGCCTTTATTAATAATACTATGCATTACAAATGCTGCAATATTTTATTACATGATTTAAGGCATTTTAGAAATGGTGCCGTGAAAGGCTCCGATCTGCAGCACTATACACTTGTGTTTTTGGGACTTGAATACAGTACATTTACTGACAGTTAACGAGAGCCTATTAGGTGGGAGTTGGAAGGTCAGGGGAGTACTGTACCAGCGAATCAGGAGTGTGTATTGGTTGCTATGGGCGGAACAAGTAGAGGAGAGAGAACGGTAGTTGAATGTGATGCAGTTGTTTTGATTTCTATTAAAACTAAAATATATACTTGTGGCAAAGTGGCTGCTGATTAGAAACAGGTGCAGAGGTGATGCAGTGCAGAAATAATCACACAGAATGAAACTGTAATCCATTTGGAAAAGGGGTTATTTTATTTATAAACTCCCGGTCTGGCGACTGAAAGAGTGAAGGACTGCTGTGCTGTAAGTAGTTCATCTTGGGTTGTCTGTTGGGACTGTACTATAAAATAAAATTTGCTTACTAAGGTGGGTGTACATTAGTTTGTATTACATGCTGGATTGAGGCTGCAGTCTCTTCGGGGGTGTCATGTACATAAGCAGAGTTGCGCGTTTCTTTCATTATTTTTTGAGCAGGGGTAGAAAAAAAATACCTTTATGTTTCTTTATTGAGAGCGGCGTTTATTCGAGGGCGGCGTCTATTAAAAAGATGATATCTGAGTGAGAAGTTAATTTGAGGGCAACGTTAATTCGAATACGTTATTTAGGTTTTTTTTTCTTTTATAAAGTAGGCTCCGTAGCTCTTCCTTTGATGATGTCAATGTGCAGTACCAAACTCAGCCTATAGGTTTGCTGTGTGATGACAGTAACAACGGCAACTGTGTATGCTTTGCTGTTGTGCAAAATCAACTACAGTGGACCTGTTTACAAAGTATTCCCTGCTACCAAATCAGCCGCCTACAACTACAGTACTATAAGAACCACAGGAGCCAAGAGAAATGATTTTGATTGTGAATCATGGCATGGTTGTTTTTCTGTTTGATATTTTTCTTTTTTAAAAGCAATTAGAAGGAGCAGCATATCACAGTCTATCATTCTACCAAGTAATACAGTGGAATAGTTGTATGCCTTTGTCTTATGTAGGTATTCACTTCCATTCAGGCCACTAAGATTTCAGCTTACAAAACCTCAGCTGTTTTGAAAACTCAATGTTGACAGGTATGGGTAAGGTCATTCAGAAAATGAGGCAGGGATTGGAACACAGGATTTTTTTCGGTCTTTCTTTGTATCTGTGCTTGCACTATTGAGATGTACATGTGCTAGCTCTGCTGGCACAAAGAATAAACTCAACTAAAACAAATGCATAATAGTGTTGCTAGAGCTGTGGTGGAGAAACAGCATTTTTTTGCACATCTGCATCATACAGGGCTAATACAAATAATATCACAGAGTAAAACATTACAAACGTTATTCTAAAACAATAAATAAAATACCTTGGATCTTATAAAGGACAGCACATCCTACAGCACAATGCTGCCTAATACACCATTGATTGAGCTCTGATCTCATTGATTGAGCTCTGATTTGATTGATTGAGCTCTGATTTGATTGATTGAGCTTTGATCTAATTGATTGAGCTCTGATTTGATTGATTGAGCTCTGATTTGGTTGATTGAGCTCTGGTCTCATTGATTGAGCTCTGATTTGATTGATTGAGCACTGGTCTCATTGATTGAGCTCTGATTTGATTGATTGAGATCTGATTTGGTTGATTGAGCTCTGGTCTCATTGATTGAGCTCTGATTTGATTGATTGAGTTCTGGTCTCATTGATTGAGCTCTGATTTGATTGATTGCGCTCTGATTTGATTGATTGAGCTCTGGTCTCATTGATTGAGCTCTGATATGATTGATTGAGCTCTGATTTGATTGTTTGAGCTCTGATTTGATTGATTGAGCTCTGGTCTCATTGATTGAGCTCTGATATGATTCATTGAGCTCTGATTTGATTGATTGAGCTCTGGTCTCATTGATTGAGCTCTTATTTGAGGGAGGACTGTCCCTGGACAACCTACACCACTTCCTGCAGTCCCTTATTTGTGTTGGAGGTTATCTAGCAAAGTACTGACAACTCAGTCTTGCTTATTGTAGCTTGTGAACTGACAAGATAATGGCCAGCCTGCAGACTAGACTGGACCCCTCATTATTATTATTGTATTCTCTAAACTGCCTAGATTTTTACTTGCCATGTGGATTTTCACTCTGTAATATATTTTACTAAAATACCAGCAGAGGGTGCCAAAGCTTTAAAAAACACAAGAGCACTACACAAATCCTCTAAGGAATTGACCTGTCTGTGTTTAGTTATTACAATTCTTAGACTGTATGTTATGTTACTGACTTAATACAGCAGATATAGAAGAGCAAACACTTTGGTGTAATTGTTACATGTATTCCAGTTCTTGATGTCATATATCTAGATATAGCCTATGTAAGATAATGTTTTTGTTCATATGCTGTGTACTTTTTCTGTATTGGATGATAATTTTGGATGACCCCTTAGATCAGTCAGTATTTAGATTCATATAGAACAATATACAGAGGCTTGTATTCTTACCTTATGCAATTGCTTTAATCTTGATAAATACAAGTACAACATCAGTATCCTGTTTGAGTGGTGGAATAGTGTACTGTACGGCAGCAGCAGGAAACGTATGCATGCAACTGGAGATTTACCAGATACATGCCATTTCTACTACTGCATCCATTAGAAGGTTCTTCTGTTCCTTTCAACCCTCTTTGATGCTTGATATAATGGACCGTTGTCCACTTGGACCCTGTCTGAGAAACACTGACTCACTTATTTGTATCAACAAACAGCCTTCAATGGTGTTATTCTCTTTATTCTGGCCTAGTCTAAAACAGAGTCTATTGGTGAAGGGCCAGTGCATTACAGGATGCATGTTTGTTCAATACGTCACTTATTTCTGTTTCTCTCTAAGGACTGTAATTAAAATGTCAAACTGTACCATTTCATTGGTTTTGTTTGGAATTGGAGGAGGCATCTCAGTATGTATTTTTTCTCTGGCTGATCCGGCCTATGGATTATTAGGCACAGCTACAGTCCTGGATTAACTTGAATAGAGGGTCCAGGCACGGTGGCCCTGAAGTGCCAAACACAAACACCAAAAGAAAAACACAACAACATTAAGGAAAATGCTGCAACATTAAGGAAAACACAACAACATTAAGAAAAACACAACGACATTAAGAAAAACACAACAACATTAAGGAAAACACAACAACATTAAGAAAAACACAACAACATTAAGGAAAACACAACAACATTGAGGAAAACACAACAACATTAAGAAAAACACTGCAACAGCCAGGGTCCTCAATATCCTGCACGGTCTATCTGGTACAAGAATGTAATGCCTTGTCGGCATCAACTCCAGAAAAGTTGGAGGAGAATGTTGTTTCTTGTGGCAAAAGGGTCCCAATAAAAAAAAAAAACAGGCTGCAACTGGTTGGTTACTACAAGTAATCTGAAATGAAAAAGCATTGATGATTCTAAATCTCCCCAGGAAGTGCAAGTAGTAGAAATGAATCGGAAAGGTCTGAAGAAGCTGTAGTCATGGTGCTTACAAACATGATTGTGGGCCCTATTCATAAAAGTACTTGCAGACTGCCGTAATAAAACTAATTTAATTTAAAACTCACTTAAGTCGTCCATATTGCTAACGAGCAAACGGGCGACTGTCACAAAGCACTTTATGAACGGGTATACACTCATTCAACAACGAAAATCCGCCTCTTTTTGATGACATCATCAGTAATGTTCCCTGGGTGGCGTCGGTAGCTGTTCCAAAAAGAAAAACGGAATCCACCGACAGTAGGCTACTACCGAAACCTGAGACTGCAGCTACCAGTCACAGGCAGTTTGCAAAACCTGAATCCGATGCCCCTATCACATCTGCCAAAAATTCAGGACAAAGGACAGGACATTTTTAAATAAATACTTTGTATTTTCGTTTTGTTTGGCAACACTGTTAAACACATTTCCATACGCACACATAAGATTTCCATTAAAAAAAACCACTGTAGGAGGACGTTTATATCATACAGTAATTCTAGTAATAATAATAATAATAATAATAATAATAATAATAATAATAATAATAATAATAATAATAAACCCTGCTTAAAGCAGGGAATCAATCAGGGGTGAGTTTGTGTTTATGAATCAGTGAAAGTCTCACGCCATATTGCACACTGTAGACAAAATTGATAATGCTGTGGTGCGCATGGTTCCGAGGCTCGATCAGTGTTTTTTGCAATATCAGGCAAGCCCAAATTTCACACCGACTGTATCAGCAGCACTGCTATACTGTATATTGTAACGCTGCAAGAAAATAAACAGGTTCACACAGGCAGTGTTCGTCCAAACTGTTCATTGTGAACACAGGTAAAATAAATAAAACGAAAAGGACTGCTGTCAGCTGCGGATCACTGCAAAGAAATAATAATAATACAATAACTGTCTATTCTCAGTCTCTCACTTGCTCTCCGCTTCACAGCGCTGTTTGAAAATGATTATGCCAGAGAATATGTTCTTCTGTGAGTATATATTTATATTAAACATTTTCCTTCATGTAAAGCTACAGATTTTTTTTTTCAAAATAGGCAGTGTTAATGACGGGTATGTCAAACTGTATATCACAGCAAGTGTAGTAATAAAATAGGTATTTGAAAAAGTCTGCCGAGGCTGTCGTTAGTTTAGACTTGACTGTAGAAAGCGTTCAATAACTCCTAGATATCGACAGCATTTTGCTTTCGTTCACTCTTATGAATAGCAGGTTGGCGCTCAGGACCGATGAAAACTTTATGCTAATGAGGTCATCTTTAACCTTTCTCTCAATTCGTTAAAAACATGCCTTCATAGACGAAAATCATTGGGGCTTAACGGCGCATCTGAATGATCTCTTATGAATAGCAACTGCCGTTAAGTAGACAGCTATGGACAAAAATCCGATCATGTACCCGTTTTCTCATTTCGACAGGCGTTAACTCTTAAAAGACCCCTCTGTGTTTTAAAATCAAAACAATGCCATTGCCATGATGTGTGTTTATTTTAAAACCCACAATATGAGACAATGCGCAGAAGGTAAGATGCCAGAGCCGCAGTATCCATTCAGTTAATACACTTCTCCAGATTACAACAAATCCCTCATTATTGTATCTGAATCCAGAACTTTTAAAAATGATGAGAATAAAATTCAATTCAGATCAATGAAATGAAAGTAAATATTGTGCAGTAATCCTAATTGTCTCATATTGTCAGCCTTGTTACCCTTCAGACCTTGGGTCTGTTCACGTCATGGGTATGCATTACATTGCTATGTGAAAAACAAATACATTTGTAGAATGATCAAACTATGTTTTTCTTTCTATAATATATCATAACTTTCATATGGGAATTAATTATACTTCTCCCAAAAGAATTCTAGCTCTGGTTGCCATATTCTCCAACATGTGAAGCAGATGTGTGACTAGATTAATTAATACCCTTGAAACATGGCTTGTGTCAGGAAAAGTAAATATAGTAAACTCTCGTGCTAACATTACAAGAGTCCAGCAGAAACAAATGTATCATACTTTTTCACTTTCCTCTAATTGCCATTAGTATTGCAAAAGCACAGTGTAAAAAAAGTGGTGAAATAATGGGTATGGGTATGTTTGAATTAGGGGTGGGAGGGTGAACTGGTTTGGAAATTATTCAAACCTAAGAAGATGCATTCTTAAACTGAGCACAGTTTTTTTGTGATTTAGTGCTGGATGACATAAATAGAAACAGACCAGGCTTAACTGATTTTACCAGCTTGCTGACCTGCCGTAACATAATTCTGTGGGTAACATTCTTCAAATCATGCAGGTGGTGCTTTGTCTTTATTATGGTAATCAAGCACAAGCATGCATGTTCTGAGGGCTGTCAAGAGGTCAGGAATGTGCAACGAGCAGTCTGATTGGTTTATCTTGTAACTTACATGGGTAACAGTATGATGAAAGGTGTGGATTCAATTTACGTTAGACATTTTAAAAAGAGTACACATTTGCAAAATCTTAAGATTAAAAACAACAAAACCAATAAATAATACACCCAGCAGTACTTAAAGTGCATTACTGTAGGTAGTCCAAGATTAGGGCCAGTTTGTTGGGTCTATGAAACCATTCGATTGAGGAAAGAGGTTTAGGATTTATCAGGTGTTAACTACTGTATTAAGATTTGACACAGTTAAAAACAGAACCGAAAGTCCCATTTAGGTGTGTGGAAGGGAAGTGTCACAGTTAAGGCAAATAGCAGATATAGCAGAGACAGAAGACAGAGTATAGCAGAGACAGAAGACAGAGTATAGCAGAGACAACTCAGCTGAGCCCTCTGTGGCATTGAGCGCCCCGTCCTCCCCCTCCTCCATCTGCCTTTGAGCCCTTCGCAGAGTGTACCCTGCATACAGGCTCCAGCGCCCCGGGAGGCAGTTCCAACGCCGCCCTAGGCAACCTCCAAAGCAGGCTCCACCCCAGCCTCAGCAGCCCCAGCAGGGCCCCTGAAGGCTTGTGGTCTCAGACCCACCCCTTCTCAAAACACCAGCTACAATACTGGCACAACTGCACCTCAGACTCTTGGGTGCTCGCCACCGTACACACCGGTTACACGCAGACCCTCCTTCCTTTTGAGGGATCACGGTTACACCCGTGAGCGACCCTCTCCAGGTCTTGGCCCTCAAGGAAGAAGTAAATACCTTACTTCTCAAACAAGCAATTCGCCTCGCAGAACCCACCTCCCAAAAGGAGGGGTTCTACTCAAGGTATTTTCTAGTGCCAAAAAAGGATGGCGGCCTTCGCCCCATCCTAGACCTGAGACACCTCAATGGGTTCTTGAGGGAAAGGAGGTTCCAAATGGTCACACATCGCCACATCCTCCAGTCTGTCCTGCCGGGTAACTGGTTTACCACTGTGGAATTAAAGGACGTGATATCGGAAATATCTCCGCTTCGCCTTTCAGGGATGTGTCTTCAAGTTTTTCATGCTGCCATTCAGTCTCTTAGACTCCCCACATGTTCTCAAAGTGCATGGATGCCATCTTAGCCCCTTTGCGGCTGCAGGGGATCAGGCTGTTGAACTACCTAGAGGACTGGTTGATCTGCTCCCAGTTACAGGAAGGAGCAGTGGCCCACACGGAGGTCGTGACGGAGCATCTGGCGAGACTGGGTCTCACCCTCAACAATGCCAAAAGCCAATTAATACCGGTGCAAAGCCTGGGTCACTTTCTTCCCCACGCCACTTCACACTGGAATCAAGACACCACACTACTTGCTTCACAAGGCAATTGTTTTATTGTGCTGCAAACAGAAAATGATAATCAGGGTTGCTGTCCCTCTCCGCAACTCTCAGCTAGAAACAGCAATACAAGAAGAATCATTCTCTGTTTTTACAAAATACCAGTACTCTACGAACAAAATAACCCTATTGAATAAGGTAGTCTAGTCTGTGGGTAAACAGTGAAGCCGTGCTCTTTGCTTTCAGTTTATGCTAATAAAATGAAACAACAGTACAACTGTGCATTAAGCCTTAAAATAAAAAAATAAAAAATATATATCGTTCCATTCTTTTAAATCGTGCAAAATATCACACATTCATACAACACAAAATGACATAATACAATTCCAAAATAAGTGTTCACCATAACATACAAGACTAAATTAATATACAGAAAAAGCAAAGAGCAGCGCCTACCTTTCAGTGTTAGAGCGCGGACTGACTAAAATAGCGATTGTGCTACTCTAATCAGCAAGATTGGATCGCACCATTTATGCCAGAACTGTGAAACGCTAAAAGTACAGCAAATTACTTCACAGTGGGGTAAATCAAATAATATCAGAAATAACTGTATGCATTTGCACCATTGACCTAAATGCAACTGTACAGCAAAGGCTCCTCAATTATTATTATCCACCCCTACGCCACATAGCAAAATGGATCGCGCTCTAAGATCGCACCACGCAACCAACTCTCCCCACAGACTTCCCGAACAAGGTAACTAAAGCATCTCGGTTCCCTGATGTCAAATTTTGTGAAACTTCATTTAGTTGTTTTCTATCTTGGTTACACAAAGTATGGTTTACTTGGGTCTCCGGCTGGACTCCCTTACAATGTGAGCCTACCTGTCAGACGACAGAGTAGCCGCCATTCACAACTGTCTCACCCTGTTTCAACAGGGATCAACAGTCCAACTGGCGTTGTGTCAAAAATTACTGGGTCTGATGGCAGCTTCATCAGCTATCCAGCTGCGGTTACTCCATATGCGCCCGATTCAAGCATCGCTCAGTGCTTTCCGGCTACATCCTAAATGCGACAGACACCATCAGCTGACCGTGTCTCACGTATGCTGGGACGACCTGCGCAGGTGGAGACAAGTCTCTTACCTGCGTGAAGGTGTAAGGATGGGAGCGATCCACAGCCGTCAGGTGGTAATGACAGACGCATCCAACTCGGGTTGGGGTGTGGTCTGGGCAGGCAGAGAAGTCTGCGGGTCCTGGTCGGGTCACTGCACATAAATGCGCTGGAACTGTGAGCGGCTCATCTCACTCTCCAGCATTTCCTTCCAGTGCTCCAGAGGAGTCATGTCCTGGTCCACACGGATAACATGTCGGTAGTAGCATATGTAAACCGCTAGGGGGGACTTCTGTCCCTTGGGTTGCACCGCGTAGCCTTTCGGCTACTGATCTGGGCACAAAGGAACCTGCTGTCCCTCTGGGCTGTTCATCTCCTTGGAGTGGTGAACTGGGTGGCTGGCCTCCTCTCGAGAATCTGGTTTTCAAGGCCAGCCCTGGGAGATCCTGCTACTCATGGATCTCCTCAGTCAGGCGAGAGGCGCCTATCGGCAGCTCTGACATAAAATGCTCAGTGAATACCTGACCTGCGGCAGGCATATCCCAAAAGTATTGTTGGTGGTCGTCTTCTCTTTCAGGGAACCAGGTTTACATCCGTAACCTAACATTTTCACTGTGTGTTTCGTTAATAATTATACACTACAAAATATTTATATGGAAACTGATTTACTGACATTTTCTGTATTCCTGTAAATTATATTTTATATTTCATGCATGGATTTGTTTTTAGTAAAATCCTGTATAAATTCAAAAATCTCCATTCCGTTCAAAATAGTACATATTTTAAAAAGCCAAACACTTTCTGAAATATTTCAGGTAAACAAGAAAAAAAACCTGCGCTCCGAGACAATTTGAATACCGCCACATCCTTGTCTGTGTTACTGTTGGACCCAGGGGGGTTCTGCTCGGCCCAAGGCCTGCTGTATAACAGTTGGATCTGGCAGTATTTTTAGGCAGAAAATTGCTTCAGTCTTGTCTAATGTGCTGAAAGTTCCCGCTGGCTGCCAGCAACACTTCACTGCTGCACTGGCATCAGATCTCCTGATCTTTCATTGACTACAATCTAAAACAGATGGATCTGAAATGTGAGAAGCTTTTTCACACTAATCATTTCCGCACCATCTTTTAAAATCTTATTTAAGAAAAATATAAATACGATATGGCCTTATCTTTCTTGTTTCATCCAGCTGAGAGGGTAGGCAAGTAGTAATGATTTGAAGTCAAGGTTAGCCATCTTCACCACTCTACTGCAAGTGAGACGCTATTTACACTGCCATTGTGTAAATGGTTTCATAAACAGAACAAAACTGGCCTGATCTATTGCACTGTAAAGGTCCTGACCCTAACATAACTGTTAACTGTTCAAAGACAGCACTTTTTACACTCGGTCGATGTAAATGTTGACAGGTTACTGTCTGTTTCCCTTCTCCTACTGTCAAGTCAATTGGGTTTGAGTTTGAGACCATTTGTTTGGCTGTCAAAAGGTTACAAACTACAAGTCTGCTTAGAATACCATACTATACAAATGTGTTAGCATAGTGATCTATCTGAAGGATATCAAGTTAGGATTTAGTTTTATTTTAAGTCAATTTTTTTATAAGTAAACTAAGTGTTAAGATACTCTGGGGCTCCTTTCCTAAAATGATTGTCTGAGAGTTTTTAAAGAAACATGTTTCTGGAAACAATTTCCCTTGTGTATGCTGGGCTTTACATACCACAGCCATGTGTTTATTTCATACATATTATTGTGATTAAAAAAGAACATGCCAAGCAAAAAAAAGTAATTGTAAGAATAACGCGTTTTAATAAATGTACTTACACAGTGAAATAATAATGAAGGTTGAAATAGCTACATTTAATAATAATAATTAATATGAAAACAAAAGATTTAAATACATGTTTTTAGTAGTTCAAATGCACGTTCCCAGCCGTGCCAAATAAATAAAACAAAAAATGTTAAAATATGAGTATCGATTTGTGATTATTATTTATGTTTACTGGAGCATTTATACTTCTAAAAAATGCAGCAAGATTGCGTCACTGATTAGTATTCAATTATACAAAGAGTTGAAAACTGCAAAATTCATGAGCAGCACAGAGCAGCCACCATAGGCAGAATCACCAGACCCTGCTTCACCCACACTGATATCACAGTAGAAATCCACTCAATCGAAATCACACATGAGGTCAGGTAGGAAGTATGTTTGTGATTTTTTTTTTTAATCTGCAGTTCAGGGCTTCCGTAAACGTTTGAGCTGCTAAACAAAAATGAAATATTTATGTACAGTGGTTTAGAGATAATATATAATACCGTTAAAAAACAAAAAAATCAAACTCATTATTTTCTTTTTCTTTCATTTTTATTTGTGCATTTCTGAGTACGTGTACCCCCGGTTGAAAACCCCTATGCTAGAGGATAGGTGCCAGATACTAGTTGTGGTTTTACCATTGTCCTTTCTTTCAGTAAGCTATTTGAACTTTGCTTTAATGTCACCCGCTAAAATATCTGTCAATCACCCTATAACTACCTGTCAGTCACCCTATTTAAACTGTAGCCAGCTTCCTAATTCTCGTCTTGCTTTTCAGTTTGCGGTTACCATGCAGACCTGCAGACCCAATCTTAAAAAAAACCTTTGTTTTCAATCGGTTTAAAATGACTACTCACCTGAGGCAGCTTTCGTTTACATCTGATTCAGATGAAGAAATTCTCTTTCCTTCTTGCTGTCTTCCTTCAACAAATAATCCACCGAAAAAACTTTCATTGAAATTCGCCCATCCTGCTTCTACATCTGACAATGCTGCTGCTTCAACCTCTGCTTATCCAGCCGTGCCCACTGCCATTCCTCTTCGCAGCTCTAAACACAGCAAACCTCAGCATGATTCTTCAGCGCAGGATCAGCCCATCAGCAAACTCAAAAAAAGGATTACCCATTGAAGCATGGAGCGATCAGGCTGCATTATTTGTTTCATATTGCAATTCCATATCTTTCCTCCTCAAAAGTCTCAGCAGAGACCCAAACGGTCCGCCCCTGCTGTGCAAGCTTCACTCGCTTCTGATCCAGCGACTACAACCCCTCAGTTTTCAATTTCATCTGATCCTTCCTCCGATTTGCTTTATCAGATTTTTAATGATATCAAGCAACTCATTCATCCTCTTTCCACCACAATTTCTACAGTATATGATCGTATGGATGCGCTAAAAAGCAGGATCACTCGCTTGGAACCAGCAGCCATTACTTCCTCATCAGTGGCAACAGCATTTGTCTCTCTCGCTGCCTCAGCCATGCCCACACCTACTCTCGAGTTGCCAATCTTCACTCTAGCGACCGCCTCTGGTTCAGGAACCTACTCTGCTTCAGCTGTTCATCGCCACTCTCTCTCTCCTCAACTGAGACGCAATATTATTGAAGGCAAAGACGTTAATTTGGTCTCTATTCTTATTGCAACCTCTGGATCACAGTGTAGTTGACTGTGGAGATCTGTCTGTTGCTCTAAAATCTTGGGATCCTCTGCTATGCAAAAAACGTACTCTTGGAAAATTTGTATTTTCTGTTTTCGCGATGTTCTTTGTGAAGTTTACTCTCACTGATTACAAGAACTGGACATATTTATTTGACATTATTGATCTCTCGTCAGATATGGCGGTACCAGTATCATAAAGCTTTTTCAGCCAAAACAGCTTCACTGATTGACTGGTCTTCACCTGATCCTGATCTCTTTAACCCTTTGCGGTCCATTTATTCAGCGCGTCTCAGGCGCGTCAGGTCCAATTTATTTTCACACACGCAGTTTATTTTAGACGTACTGTTTAAAAGTATTTTTTCACAGTAAAACAGGTTTAAAAGGCACTGCATATCAACAGGACACTCAGTACTGCATCTCCAGCCCCGCCCCACCCCTTGTTCGCTGTATTTTTCACATACCTCTTCATAGTCGTGCATACCGATAAATCATCTCCTGATCACTTGTTTTATCACCAAACTCCTCAATAATGCGATCCAAGTTATTACTTTATTACTATAACATCTCAAAAAGCTCTGCAAATGTCTGTGATATTCTTTGAGCGCTGGATGCAGAAGCAGCTATCTTGTCTGTTTATGTCCGTGTTATCTCTGTGGTGCCGGGGCTATGTGTATTGCTCAGATACGCCCCTTTTTTTCAGCTTCTCTCGGCTCCTATCAGTCTCACTCTGCCATTGAATGGTTTTCTCTGCTTTTTCCGGAGAAAAAACAACTAGAGACCTGTTTTTTTACGCCTTTTTGATGATGTCGGACAGGGTCTGACATTGGACCGGAAAGGGAAAATTGTAATGTCGGACCTGGTCCGACATAGGACCGCAAAGGGTTAATAGATTCTTCAGTGGTCTCTGTGCTAGCGATTGTGGAGTTTGTGCTTCTACTGCTCATTCTACCTCTCTGTGTCCAAAAGCAGCCTTCTCTTCAGCCTTTCCCTCTACCCTTTCCTCCATTCAGCGAACTGGTTTTCAACTAAATTCATACATTTGCAATTTTCTGTCTCAGCTCATTCTAAGCTGTTCTTCCACCCCAATCATATTCTCCCATTCATTCCTTATAAGTGCAGCAACATCAGCAGCGGAAGTTAAAATCAACCAGTCCTACCTCAGTGGATACTTACATTTACTCTTCTCTCCTTGATATTATTTCCGCTCAACAAAGTACTGCTAGCATACCCAGTGGGGGCCAGGTTTCCTCCCACAAAAAAATGGGGGGGGGGGGGGTCCTCTCCTCCGAATGGTTAGATTTGTTTAAAAAAAATGTAATAATAATTGTAATTAATCACTAACTTGAATTTCTAACTAACAATTTTCTCTCTTCTTTGCATTGGTGGCGCAGTTGCGGGGAGCTGCTGGTCCTCTTTTGGGGGCAAGTGAAGCTCACTTCCCATCCTTAGAGGCCGACAACGTCATCTTGCCCTCCGAGAGGACGGTTCCCGCTGGTCAGAGGGGACCCCCTACCACAAACTTTAACTACATTTCGTTTTCCATTCTCCTGCTTAAATCTATTCATTTGCACCCGTGCCAGTTTCCCCCTTCGGAGAGCAAAGCTTGCTCCCAACTTTCGTGCTAGTCATTGACAACTTATCGAAGGTTGTTCTCCCTGCATAGATTGCAAGGCTCTCCATGCGGCCTCGGAGCTTCAGCCAAGTCTGACCTCTTTCAATTAGTCAGTAAGCCAGGGAGACCTTAGTTTGTCCTTATCCTTCCTTAATTTCTCGCTTCCCGGCCTTGGAGATCGATCAGTTCGGCTCAACTCAGCGAGGGCGGTTCTCCGAGTAGTCAAGGGGAAACCCCAAGCACTTTGTCTTTATTCTAGTAGTCCCTTTATGTAGGCCTAGCTCCTGCCTCTTAACAATAATACAAAAATATAAAAACCTTTTCCTACTGTATCTCCCCACTGGCACAGCACAGAAGTCAATCGGAATAGAACTGAGCACAGGGCTACATTGCTATGCAGTAGGATCATCAGAGCCCTAGTGGTTAAAGAGGCCTGCGATTTTTGACATGGCTTTATGACTCAGTTCTACTAGGATTAACAATGTCGTATTAACTTTATCACTAATTCTGCACTTGATAAAGCCATAAGTTGAGTAGACGAATGTTTTGGTAGGGCCTTCATCATTTCACTGACTTGTACAAGATTGCCATTTACTTTGTTATATCCCCTTTCATTGCAATGCATGTTATATCCCCTTTCATTGCAATGCATGTCACTGTGTAAAGAGAAGACAGGAGAGAAGGGTACAGTGTACACTAAATGGATCCAACATCAACAATGTGATACTTCTCATAAGGTCAAGTTTAAAAAATATGTCAATAATCTAAAAACGAACCTTGTACTTGTCTTTTTAGTTTTAAGTGGAAAGAACAATTTTCCCTGAGATTGAGAACACATGAATTTTGGAGAATTCATGTTGACTGGGAGGATGAACACTTGTTTCATTGTTAAAAAACAAAACAAAACAAAACATAATTTGTTGAAAAATATGTTTCTAATCATGCTGTGCATCTTGGCAGGGTACCAGCTTCTGAGCTTTTTCTGAGCTTTTTTGCTTAATCGAAACAAATATTTACCTTGACGACAGTCAATCTCTCTCCTCCTATACAGCTGTTTTTCTCTATCAGTCACATAATAATTTATTTTTGACACACACATTTTATTCATTAAACACACACACACAGGACAATGCATTTATAAGATCTCATCAACAATTTATTTGACTGTCTTTGTCATTTTAATGAAAAAACAAAACAAAAAACTAACACAAAAAACATACAAAAAAGTACAGTAAACCCAGATGAAACAGAAGCAGGGAAGACATGGGTTAGTGGTAGACATAGGATAGTGGAAGACATGGGTTAGTGGAAGACATGGGATACTGGAAGACATGGGATAGTGGAAAACATGGGTTAGTGGTAGACATGGGATAGTGGAAGACATGGGTTAGTGGAAGACATGGGATACTGGAAGACATGGGATAGTGGAAGACATGGGTTAGTGGTAGACATGGGATACTGGAAGACATGGGTTAGTGGTAGACATGGGATAGTGGAAGACATGGGATAGTGGTAGACATGGGATACTGGAAGACATGGGATAGTGGAAGACATGGGTTAGTGGTAGACATGGGATACTGGAAGACATGGGTTAGTGGTAGACATGGGATAGTGGAAGACATGGGATAGTGGAAGACATGGGTTAGTGGTAGACATGGGATACTGGAAGACATGGGTTAGTGGTAGACATGGGATAGTGGAAGACATGGGATAGTGGTAGACATGGGATTGTGGAAGACATGGGATAGAGGTAGACATGGGATAGTAGAAGACATGGGTTAGTGGAAGACATGGGTTAGTGGTAGACATGGGATAGTGGAAGACATGGGTTAGTGGAAGACATGGGATACTGGAAGACATGGGATAGTGGAAGACATGGGTTAGTGGTAGACATGGGATACTGGAAGACATGGGTTAGTGGTAGACATGGGATAGTGGAAGACATGGGATAGTGGTAGACATGGGATTGTGGAAGACATGGGATAGAGGTAGACATGGGATAGTAGAAGACATGGGTTAGTGGAAGACATGGGTTAGTGGAAGACATGGGATAGTGGAAGACATGGGTTAGTGGTAGACATGGAATACTGGAAGACATGGGATAGAGGTAGACATGGGATAGTGGAAGTCATGGGATAGTGGTAGACATGGGATACTGGAAGACATGGGTTAGTGGAAGACATGGGATAGTGGAAGACATGGGATAGAGGTAGACATGGGATAGTGGTAGACATGGGTTAGTGGAAGACATGGGTTAGTGGAAGACATGGGCTAGTGGTAGACATAGGATGGTGGAAGACATGGGTTAGTGGTAGACATGGGATAGTGAAAGACATGGGATACTGGAAGACATGGGATAGTGGTAGACATGGAATACTGGAAGACATGGGATAGAGGTAGACATGGGATAGTGGTAGACATGGGTTAGTGGTAGACATGGGATCGTGGAAGACATGGGATAGTGGTAGACATGGGATAGTGGAAGACATGGGATAGAGGTAGACATGGGATAGTAGAAGACATGGGTTAGTGGAAGACATGGGTTAGTGGAAGACATGGGATAGAGGTAGACATGGGATAGTGGAAGTCATGGGTTAGTGGAAGACATGGGCTAGTGGAAGACATGGGTTAGTGGAAGACATGGGATACTGGAAGACATGGGATAGAGGTAGACATGGGATAGTGGTAGACATGGGTTAGTGGAAGACATGGTTAGTGGAAGACATGGGCTAGTGGTAGACATGGGATGGTGGAAGACATGGGTTAGTGGAAGACATGGGTTAGTGCAAGACATGGGTTAGTGGTAGACATGGGATACTGGAAGGCATGGGATACTGGAAGACATGGGATAGAGGTAGACATGGGATAGTGGTAGACATGGGTTAGTGGAAGACATGGGTTAGTGGTAGACATGGGATACTGGAAGACATGGGATAGTGGTAGACATGGGATACTGGAAGACATGGGTTAGTGGTAGACATAGGATAGAGGTAGACATGGGATAGAGGTAGACATGGGATAGTGGAAGACATGGGATACTGGAAGACATGGGATAGAGGTAGACATGGGATAGTGGTAGACATGGGTTAGTGGAAGACATGGGATAGTGGAAGACATGGGATAGTGGTAGACATTATTATTATTATTATTATTATTTATTTCTTAGCAGACGCCCTTATCCAGGGCAACTTACAATCGTAAGCAAATACATTTCAAGTGTTACAATACAAGTAATACAATAAGAGCATGAGATAGTGCGCTGGTTTTTATGAGCCCTGTGTTTTTGGTGTTGCTCTTGAATGCTCTGTGTTCACTGCTGTCTCACTGCTCTCACCTTTCCTGCCCATGTTGGTTCTGGCTGTGAGATGTATGAACATTTTATATACTCTGACAACAGGGAGTCTCCCTTCGGCAGCAGAGCTGCCACTGGGATTAAATGAATCCTGTCAACCCTAATTGAACAGAACACCTTTTACTGTAAGGTACAACTGCAAGCCTGTCAATCTGTATTTATTTATTTTTTATCAAACCCCGCTTTACATCTTTCAATCTGAGGAAAGAAAAACATACAGTTCCCCACAATGCTGAGTCTTAGCCCTAGAGACAGCAACGTTTCCATAAAAATGTCTGGAATGAGTTTTAAGAGAGGTGTTTGTATCTTCGGCTGCATTAATATGCAAGGCACTTGCAGAAATTAGGGTTGTAGCTTAACCACATAACTGGATACATTTGGTCAATTTTCAAGAAAAACAGCCATTACATTTTTAAGTAAGAAATAAAGATGGGGGCTGTGTGACTGGTAATGTGATATACTTTTCTAGTCGGCATCTCGAGTCCCTGCTCCAAAAGACTCGACTTGACTCGAGTCCCTGCTCAAAAGACTTATTATTATTAATAATAATAATAATAATAATAATAATAATAATAATAATAATAATAATAATATAAATCATTAAAAATACATTACGTTTTGGTATTTCTTTTTATTTTTTACTCACTGTGCCAGGCTCTATTTATTGACGTTGTTGATGTGCTTGCACCCTCTCGCTGCTCTGCTTACTGTCTCAGCTACGAAGTGACCGTATTACACACAATTGTAGATTCATATTGAATAAATAAACTCAATGAAAACCCACGGCGCACTGAGGAATAAACACGTATGTCTGTGTGAATCACTTTATAAAATGTATGTTCTTGCTTACCCTAGTACCTTGCATTTTATTTAGTTTTCACTTTAGGTGCCATAAACAAAAAGCGGTTGTTTATGTTATTTTGACAAAAGGTATTTAGAGTGTGTCGCGCTTCAGGAAGTGGCGGAAAAACTGGACTTTTTAAAGACTTTGAGCAAAATGTCAGGACACGCAACCTTTGATGGAAAACTGGGACTGTCTGGTCACCCTATTACATGATCTGTTTCATTTTCAATAACCGCAGCCCATCTTCTGATGTGTACAAGCCCTGCCTCTTTATGAGTGAGAGGAACATGTGACAACATGGAGACAGAGAGAGAAATAAGCAGCCTGCATCTGCCAGCACTGAGAAATGCCAAACTAAAATAAACTGTGTCTAAACTAACTTAAATCGTTTTTAGTTTTTTTTTTTTTTTTTAATTATTTCTTACCAATCAATACTTATTTGGTGGGTTAATCAATAGATTTTTTATTTATGTAAGCTTATACTATGTTTAAAAAAACATACTATGTTTTAGAAAACAAAAAAGAACTGGCAAAAAAGCCATATTTAGCTAAAATTGTAAGTTTTTAAAATCCAAACTACCACTTGTGAATCCAAACTCATGTACAAGCTTATAAACGTAAAAAAAAAAATGTTTTGAACACAGAATTTAACGCAATAATGCACTGTATAAGAAATGAACACACACACAACCCTCTGGATCTTTAATGATTGTATTTATTTCTTTTACATTCCCATAGTCTTCTACAGCCACTGGCACTAGCACATGGAACAGATGATAAATGAAGCTGTTGCACGTCATCTTTGTTTTCCAGAATTCACGAATTGAGTTAATCAGCTCTAGATGTGTTTGATTAATTTAATACATCAGGATTTGCATCCTGGATAGATGTTTTAGAGTTAGTTTGGTTAAAAACGTTTTACTTTTTTAAAGAATACATTCATAAAAATGAAAATGGACAGACCAGACCACAGCAACATGATTTTGGGAACAGGCACAATGAACATTGCCAGATGAAAGGAGGTTGAGGACAGAACTGTATTGTTTTCAACAAATTTGTAAGAAGTGGTCTACAGATTTTGTCATAGTGGGTGAACAGATCAGTTATTACAGCGTTCAAAATGTGTTCGTTTGCCCTGCTTGGGTATTTTGCATGTGTTTGTGAAACAGCAGCTACAAAGTCAGTCTTTTACGTTAGTAGAGTTATTCAAATTAACCACTTGTATTACTGTGCATTTGCACATTTTTGATGATTTCATACAACTGGGATTTTATTGTGCTAAGTATGGGTGATTAAAAGGTTTATCATGCGATGTGTTCTTAGTGAAATATTTTTGATATTTTTTAAAGCACATGAACAACCCTTTTTTATCTGAAAATAACAAAAAATGCTTACCGGTATTTTATAACATGCAGTGTTATCCTAAAATCTTAGCCTTTCAAGATACATTTCTTTCTGTAATATTAATCAAATTAGGTTGAGTTTATTGATTTTGAACTGGAGCATATATAGCAAGATCTCTATATCAAATATCAAATTAAATGGCACAAAATTTCCTTTCATATGGTTAAGGTATCTGAAAAAACTGTCAGGGAGTTTCATTGTTGAGAAAAAGTGAAAAACACTCAGGCTGCCATCAGTAAAATTGTAAATTAATGGTTAAATGCATGCTTTTATTTTGTATCCAAAAAAAAATCCAGAAAAATAGTGCTGCATTTTGTAAGTACAACCTGGTTTCATCATTACATGGCAAACCCCCCCCCCCCCCCAAAAAAAAAAAACAAGCAAGCTTTATTAGGATTTGGGTTTCCAGGGTCAGGGCTATAAAAACAACTTCATACAAATATATTAGTTATTAAGAACACTGGCCCCTATTTATCACAATTGTTTACTCCAGGGTGCAATTTGCCCTTTTTTCCATTAAAAGAAAATACACAAAAACTACAAATCTAGTAAGAAGTTGGATGTACTTCCGAGTACCCTAATGACATAACATTGCCTTATTTTTCTTTCACAGTATTGGTGCAAAGTTCAGGTAGAAAACTGTGATAAATAGGTGCCGTTGTGTATTTTTCTTTTTTAATAAGGCTCAACAGGAACCATAATTCTCAGAATATATCATGTTCCCTTTTACATGTTGAAGAATAATCTTTCTGTGTTGTATGCACAGGTCGTCAATTCTTATGGTACAAAATGGTACAGGACCATCCAAACTTTAAATAAAATCTGGACGAAGCATCGATGTGCATTGTGTACATCGAGTGGTGTTTCCTCAGATTATAGTTTTTGATAGGGTAATATTCAAGAGTTGTGGATGTAACTCAAGTGTGTTATACTCACTCCGTCAAGTGTATTATACACAAGGTACAATACCAGAAATGACTGTACTCTTCATGCAATGTTATCTGTGTGGTTTCGTTTTGAAGAACATGTCTGGTGAATGTTCAGTAGCACACATTTTCTCTGAATTTATTAATCACACAAATAGGTGCAGTTAAACCTTTTGTTTCATATTTAAGCCCATGCATCTATCCAAAGTATACGCACCCCCCATGGCTGAAGACTTATGAGGTCCATTAGTCTTGATGGGGTTTTAGTTTAGTTGGCTTAGGGGATTGCAAGTAATACCTTTGTTGCAGGTGTAAATGAGTGGCGATGTAGATTCTCAATGGATTCTAGTTAACAGAGGTTAGGGGTTACCTTTACCTGGTAATGTGCAGTTCTGCAGTCTATATATACACACGACACTTTCAATTTCAAGTTGCTAATGAACCAGTTCCTGCAGACATCTGGTCTAGTCTGGATGTTCTTCCTTGTTTAAAATATTAAGGTTAATAAATATAGCATTGTCAACTGGTTTAGCTTTAATGTTTAAGAAATCTGGTATTACTCTAGCATGGAGATCTTTTTCTTGCACTAAATAGATTCGGAGCACAGGTTCAGGTTGTTAGGTTTTTCTAGATCGATGTAATCTAGTTATCCTGTGAAATAAGATAGAGTATTGTGTCTGTCTACAGTAAATGCTGTAACAGTAACCAGTGACAAAGGCTATCAATAGGGGTTTAAATCATTTAACTTATGATTGTATATGTGTTTTGGTTGTTTAGAATGTGTTATGTGTATATCTGTAACGCTACACGCTGTTATCATTTTCTGTTTGAATTATGTTTACACAGGGCTTTTGTTTTTGGCACGTAATGGGATAGCTTGCGTTGGATTCTGAAGGAGCCAATTTACCTCATTAACCACCAGGTTAATGACATCATTGCCAGTTAAACAAGCAGCAGATTTACACAGTGGAGGTGGGCAACCATGGACGTTTTGCTAGTAGTAATGATTTCCATTACATGAGAGTAAGTGTTAAAACTTCATGCTGATATTGGAATCAGCTCTAGCCAAGATAAGCACCAACTAAGACATAGCTTCTTTTACTGTAAACTAATGTGATCCATCTGCGTTTCCTTCCATCTGATGATGTAGATATCCTTCAGCCTGGTGTTGATGGCTGAAGTGTAATGCTGGCTCCAGGGATCAGCCTAGTTTGCCTCCCTGGCGCATCAGCATGACAACCGTCTGGACTGAGCTGAGTAGGGTACATCTCTGGGGTCTTCAAGTGGGCACCTGCCATCCTTGGTGTTTCGTCGACTAGTCCACGACACCTTAAGAGGGCTTCACAGTGATTCTGGCATCCCAGCATCACCCCCCACCGTCACTCATTCAGCTAAACTCAGCTTACTTACTTTCCTTTACATTTACTTTTTTAATTTCTACTGTGCTTAAGGTCCCCAACCAGAATCTTTTCGTCTCAACCAGAGCCAGTTGCTGCTCCTCTCTGCTGCTTCAGATAAGTTATTCACTATGCGGCACAACTCTTGACCAGTGAATCCGATGTCTCTGAGAAACCAGGTTGTGGAGTGTGCCACAAATCCTCTACAACCCACTTCCACTGTGTAAACCTGGACTCTCCATCCTCGCTGTTCCGCTTCAGCAGCTAGTTGAGAGTACCAAAGTTTCTTCCTTTCATACACCTCATCCACAGCATCCTCCCATGGCACTGTTAACTCTACCAGGTGAACAAGGCATGTTGATTATTATTATTTTATTTCTTAGCAGACGCCCTTATCCAGAGCGACTGTGGCAATGTGCCCCGCCCCTGTGTGCATTTGTGTGTTATATGTTGTATGTTGCGTGCGTGTGTTAATGTTGGTGTATAGATTGGTACACGGGATATAAACGGGTCTGTGTTTCACGTGTGATTTAAAAATGTAGATTTGTATTTAGGCACGAGGAGGGCACAAATCACTTCACGTGCTGGTTAAATGTAATATGTGAGCACGGGGTTGCACAGAATTAATTCACGTGCTGGGATTCAAGTGAATAATTAATTAGTAATTGAATCCCAGCACAACAGTATATATAGATGCACGTTTCTTTCACTCAGTGTTGGGTGTTCGGTGAGTGGAGAACGGGATTGGAGACGGAGGTAATTGTGAATATATAAAAGTGAATAGTTAGAGTTTTCACTCACCGTGTTTGTTCGTCTGTCTGTTTAAGTGTATAGTACGTTTTGTTCGTCTATTTATTATAAGTGCCGTGTCCTGTGTTTTGTCTGTTCCAACCTTTTATTTTCTGTTCTGTTTATTAAATGCTGAGCGCGATCACGCGCTCAGCCTCACCAAAACCCCAAGTCTCTGTTGTTTATTTCCTGGCTCTGGTCTGACGCCACCCACTCCGGCCGTCTTTGTGACAGCGACTTACAGTTGTTACAAGATATCACATTATTTTTACACATTATTTGTATATACAATTACCCATTTATACAGTTGGCTTTTTACTGGAGCAATCTAGGTAAAGTGGGATTGAACCCACGACCCTCCGGTCAGGAGTCCTGAGCATTGTTTGTCATGTTTGTTGTTTTTCTTTCTGGAGTGTACTGTGAGGCATTGGTTTCATGGTTTGGTTCTCGCTCGGCTTAACAAATACCCAGTGGGAACCACTCATGCCCTTACCATACCGAGCCCTCGCAGGTCGGATGTGTCACTGGAGAAGGGGTATAAGAGTCTAATCTTACCTGAGACAAGTAGCTGTGGTGATGAGTAATGCTGTTGTAGGAGAAATAAAAGTGATAAACAATATTATTGATAAATATATGTTTATTGGTATAGCTCAGAAAAAATATTAATTTTAATGGACAGTCACAAGCTCTGGGCTTCAGTGAGTTTGAGAACACATGCCTTTGATTCCAACACACGCCTTTGTAATTACGTAATTTATGACCCCTCCTTTCTATACTCTGTGTACTTGTGGCAGCTTTCCAATCCTACACAAAAACATTCCTTTTGAATCTGTTATCTCTGAAATTCACCCACCCACCATGCAATACTACACCCAGCTTCTGAGTTTGTTTGCTGTAGAAAACCACATTATAAAAGAATACTTCATTTTAATACAAAACTATTACAAAATTCCTTAAAACGTGGTAAGTTTACCTGGTTTTTTTTTCCAGACAGTCACTGGATTTCTGAGCCTGAAAAGTCAGTTTGTGACAATCCGAATTATTTTACAGCCGTTATGTCATGGCAGATTTCACCTCGTCCCCATATAATAAATACTAACAAACGTTATTAAAAAAATTGTGTGCCGGTAAAAAGAGACTAAATGAGTCAATGTACTCAAATGAGGTCCAGTTTTTCAGGGTTACAAACACCTGAGCTACAGCTAATTAAACCATATTTTATTTATTTTTGTATTTACTGTAAAGATTGCGTATTTAATCACACGCAGATCAATGTAATGTAATCCAGATGATAAATATAAGCAAACCAAGTATAAGCATTACGATTAAATACCAATAAAAAACATAAAAATGTTTTTGTTTTTACTCTGTTGACACTTAATCACAAAACTGAATTGTCAGGTTATTCGTTTACGACTACAGTGGGGGGTGAAATGTGACAAGGAGGTGCCATTTGCCATTACACCGCCATATTCACTTGGATTTTCAAGTTCAGGGTGAAGGATCCTCAGACGTAAAATCCTGCGAGTCACACATCACCTCAATACTGTATTGGATTGTTTACATCACGTGGATATGTTCGTTGTCCCCAGCATTGACAAAGCAGAATGTACAGATCAGTACTAAACAGTACATTTCTAATAAGATAGTGGAAATCCTTTAAGCAACTCGTGTACGTCAAAGAATATATTAAAGGAAGGTTGGGGTTTACTTAAAACTGGACATTAGGGCGTCCAGGCTTGTTAATTCCTGCCACCCGGACACATGCCAATTCCTGGACTGTCCAGGTCAAACCCGGACAGGTGGCAACCCTAATCCCAAAGCAACATTATAGGGTCAATGAAACAAAGTCTTCATCATAAAGATACATCTTGACACCCTGGAGCCACTACGTTTAATCAAGGGAAGACAAGCATTTACTGATCTCAAACTGTGTCTTGTTTTTTCATGCAGTGCTTATAGGATGAAGCTTGTAGGGATCTGGAATAGAGGCACATGCTTTAGTCAACCACTATTTAACAGAGGCAATTCGACTATCTGACTATGCCAGGACTGTACATGGGTATAATCAGACAGTCATTTCAAATGCTTTAGGTTACATTCCCAATTTCTATTTAATCTTCAGTGTGGTGAAGCAGGCGTAATCTAGTGCATAGCCAGGATCATAATCTCTAGACCATACAACACCAATAACCTTTAAATAAAACAGATATAATTTATTTGGGGTGCGACTGATTTCAGATGTATTGAGAGTTTTAGTCAGTCATGTATTTTTTTTTTAATTCATTTTCTTCTTGGATTTTTCAAGATCACAAAATGTTTTTCATTGTCCAATAACCGGTGACTTTGAATAAGAAAGATATCAGTGTGAAACAGCTTTGAAGATGGCAAGCTCTACAACTCCCATTGCAGACTCAGCAGGCCCCCTTGTACTGGAAAGAAATTCAAAATAATCTTATCCTCGTGTTTGACAATGAATGGAAACGTTATATCCTGAGTGCTTCAATATAAATAAACATATCCTTCTGGCATTTCACAATGTACTACTTTTCTTTAATTCTCCTTAATAGTGGGCTCCCAATCCACTCATGCAACATCAATGGCCTTGTATTGACACTGTCTCCTGCTGGGCACAGCTGAATGAAAATGTTCTTAACAATAATTGGGTTACCCCAGGCCCCAAATACTCCTGCAGTGACAAAGGAGAATGCAGCTCATAAACTCCTTCAAAGTGACTTTTCCATCTGATCCAGAACGGTCCGAGATGTTTGTTTTATGGAGCTTTAACTAACACCGTGTTGGACACATTAAAAACGGTTTAGTCCCCCCTTCTGGCTCGCATCAGGAACCTATAAACACAAAGTGCTTTGGTCATGTAAGACTAGGGTATGTAATTAACTCAAGTCATTTGAGACTTGGGTCTGTAATTAACTTGAGTCATTTTCCTCACAAATCAGAACGTTGCAGTGGGCCCGGAGTTAAAAATGTGAAGAGATGTGTTCCGACATTGTAAAAAATAAGTTTGTGAAATATTTAGGTATGAAGAACGCCTTCATTTTCTGGTACAGTTTCAGTGTAGGTGGAAGTGTATCTCACATTTAACCTAAATATGTCCCTTGCAGTATGCGCTCTGGTTTTTGTAGTAGTAAATTGGTGTGATCACTTCAGCAGGACTGCATGGTAGTGATAGCATTCGAATACAGACTTTAACTGGTTGCTTGTACCGTGTGTGAAATCGGTGACTTCTATTCAGGTTTGCTTAATGCAGACCATGCCATCCTCTAGTGGCTACAAGAAAATGGTAACCTTCTCCTATATCAGTGATTTGATACTGTTGACCATGGAACCATGTTGGTCATACTGTGACACATATTGACCTTTCTAGGCGTTTCTTGGGTGCTTTATTTAGTTATTTCTTTTCCTATTAGATAGCACAGTAAAGTGTGTATTCCATCAGAGTGTATTCCATCAGAGTGTATTCCATCAGAGTGTATTCCATCAGAGTGGCTAATTGACATGTTTTTATATTATTAATTTATTTGCCATTTCTTCGTAACATTACTGTGATCTCAGGCTGTATACACATTTGACAGCCTGGGTATTGAAACTTTGTGCTACACAGACATGTTCGTTTCTCATTGGTCATTTCCCCCTACCACATGTAGCTCCAGAATTGGATCAACATTGCGGATCAGTGGAGCCTGATCCAGGTCCGCTTAGCACAACACTTTTTTATGATCCGACTCCAGTGATCCCAGATCCGATCCGATCTTTTGTTCTTGTTAGTACAACCAGCCCCTAGAGCAGCGGGTAGTCAGGTATATTATTTAGTAGACGGTTCGGTACTGTACATACTCAAAGATGAAATGAAGCATTTCTTTTAGAAGAAGCCAACTCTAGGTAAGAATGTTTAGTGATTTTCTTATATTAATATTGTTTTTCTGCTGACAGTCCTGTGTGATGTTTAGCTGTGATACATCTTGATAAATCCTGTTTTTCCTGTGCCTTCGCCTTCTCCCTCCCCCGATATAACAATTCATAGCTGTTAGTTTTTAGTACTTTTCATGTATTGTATTTTTGTGCGATTGGAGGTAATTCTATCCATAAATTCACTGTTTTTTCATATGTATTCATATGTATTTTCCTAACGTTTTGTTTAGAGAAAAAAAATCCAAGAAAGTACTGTTTTTAATACTGATGTGCTGTAAAAATGTGTAACCCAGGCAGTTGAGTTTGCTTTATTTTTTATTTTATTTCTCATCACTTTAATTGCACACTGATGCTGTTCAAGTATTGCCCTACCTGGCGTACCTATATAGCATTATACAGTACTGGCTGGAACTGTAGCTGGCAGGGCACCAGCCCACCGTTTGGGACTTGGGGGGTTTCAGTTGGTCCGCTTTGTATGAATATCAGTGAGTGCTGCAGTGCTCGATGGGTAGTTGGTTGCTGTCAGGTGTGTTACTGTGCTGTTGTTGCTGTTCGTGGTGCTTAAACCCGCTGTTTAAATAAAAGAGTGTGCTGTTGGCATCCTCTTGCAATCCCCTAACTCGCAACAGTGTTTTTCAGAACCGACTTCAGTCGTAGTGCCTCCTTTCACCTCAGTTTTATTCTGTTTCATTCAGTTTGACGCTGTGTGGCAGGATAGCTACAGAGGGAAGACTCAGTCAGAAAATGCAGTGAAATAAAAATACTTTAATTGACAAAAACACAAATAAACAGGCACGAGGGCCAAACAAAAGTTATAAACACAAAACAAAAGTTTTCAAACAAAACACTAGAACAAAATAACTCAAAATAAACAGGTATCTATACATCTTCTTACAGACAACACTTACTCTGTGTCTCTCTAACCCAAACCACACTCTCCAAACAAAGGATTTTACCTGCCTTTTATAGGCTGTGGCTGGAGCCCAATTAACCAATAATTAACAATTAAGCACTTAAGGCTCCAGCCACATACTCACATGTATTTTCACAGGGAGGAATTTAACCCCCTCCCTGCCAATCCAAACCAAACAAGAATCACAATAAAAAAATATAATGAAAACAGTAAAAATAATAACACCACAAATTATAGGGGCGAGTTGGCACCCCATCACATTCCCCCCCCCCCCCCCTTGGTCTGACAGAGACAGATTAACAACACAACGCAGAACAGAGTACAGAACTAGTAGCCAGCGCAGAGCAGCATAGGAGTGCGGAGCGCCCCGGTTACACAGACATAGAGCCTGGGTGTCCAGGAGCCCAGGCCGAGGGATCCAACCCCCAGGCGCCGGGCTGTGGCACAGGGGTGGTGGTCGGGCCTGTGGTGGAGGTGGTCTCCTCACCTCCCCCCCCTTCTTCGTGGCCGGCAGCTCCCCTTTGTGGGGCTCTGGCCACAGTACTTCCTGCTGCCATTCAGGACTGGCAGCGACCCCAGACGAAGTAGGGCCCTCGGAAGGCGACGGCAGCAGCGGACCCTCGGGAGGCGGCAGTGGACCCTCGGGAGGTGAACACAGGATGGAAGCCCATGGCCATGAAGGCGGCAGCGGGAGCTCCACTTCTCCCTCGTAATCTGTAACTGGTGGCTCCCAAGGCGATGCAGAGCAGCAGGCAACCCCACGCGATGCGGAGCAGCAGGCAACCCCAGGCGATGACTGAATGGCCTTGACTGAATGGCCTTGACCTGTGACATGTCCCAGGAGGAAGCGTTACAGCGTTTCGATAGATCAGGCCACAGGAGGATTGGCAAACTATTTAAAGTAAAGCATTCTAAATCAGGGGTTTTAATCGAGGCATCATACAGTCCCAACAGTCCTATCAGTCTTAGTACTAGTATCAGAAATCTTATCAGTCCCAGCAGTGGCAGCACCAGTCTTACGAGTCCAGCAGTGTCAGCACCAGTCTTTCCAGTCCCAGCAGTAGCAGCACCAGTCTTACCAGTCCAGCAGTGTCAGCACCAGTCTTACCAGTCTTCTTATCCTTTTAATAACACATTTCTGACAGTGTGAATAGGGTCATTTAGGTTGGTGTGGTTTTAATGAGAGGCAATTTGTTTTAAAAAATATGGGTCATGAAATTTCAATCATCATCCAAGGTGGGTCACTGGCTAAAGAGTTAGCAACTTATATTGCTTTGCAGTTTGCATTAATGGTCTCCAGGCTTTAACTTTCACCATCGTAACATATACAGGATATGCAGGTTTTATTTAGACAAAAATTTGATTTTTGCCTCAGTAAAAATCTATTTTTAGCTACGCCCCTGGAATGCATATTGACTGGAAGGTGTGTTGATGCAGCTGATTACAAGAGATCAGCCCAGTATGCATGTAGGTATATTGAGTGGAAGATCAAAATGCACTGGTAACATGTTATTTGTGTATTACTCCACAGATGGCTATGCACATGGGTTCAAGCACCTACAGTAGGCCTGTCTTCCGATGTGTGAATAGATTTTATGACTGCTAACCTACAAGCAAACAAGGTGAAAACTTCTATTGATAATTCGTTTAAATTGGGTTGACCGTAACAGATCATAACGGATACATTATGTAGAAGTGTATAGGATGCTTTATCCTTCTGTTTTGAAACAGAGGGTGTAAGGAGCTTCATATTGTAATTTACTGCATACCATAAGGAATGGCATTGAGCCAGTTCTGTTCAGTATTCTTTGGAGCAGACACTTTTCAGTGTAACTCAAACAGCTAGTATCTGGTGATGTTCCAGCTTCTGATCTTCTTAAGATTTCCCAAAGCCCGCACTAAACATTTTTAGATAAACATGTATATCTGTTGCCAGCGAGGTTAACATATGTATTTGTTTTTTTAAAGTTATGGGTTGTATTTGCAGCTGCCTCCATCCACTGCTTGAAGAATCTTAACTTTATTCCCCTGCAAAAGCATTTTGACACAGTACATTTGTTTTTTTCTTTGCTAAATATGGCTTCTTATAAATCATTTGATCATGCCAGGGAAGACAATATGGACTCAGCTAAGTTGCATTCTTTTTAAATTACCCTTATTTTTCCAGTTCTTTCTGTAATCTTAAGCACACAGTAACCCAGTAACAGCACTGCTCTGTGTTTCACAAACTTGTCATTTTTCTTTCAGTAATTTTCCTCTACAAAGTCAATATTTGCACCAATGCACTACATTCTGTAATGCGTTTTAAGTATCTATAAATATACAAATAATAAAAAGAAGCTTTAAAAAAAAAACATACAAAAAGCTTAAAAAAATCTTGCTTTTAGAAAATACCCGTTTTAACATATTGTGGTGCTGTTTTTGCTATTAGTAGTTTGGTTATAGAGCTTGATTGCAGTCTGGAAGACAATGGGTTAAAGCCATAGCTTACGTACGCATCACACGGCCACCTTCAGTCAACTAACTACAGTGTGATGTGTTGTGATGCTGCCAATAGATGAGAGACATGTTAAGTATAATTGTGCAGTATGTACAGTATGTACACTGACTGAAATATTACAGTCCACTGGATACACATTACCTAATTTTGCACTCCCCAGAAGATGACTGCACAGATAGATTCTGGCACTTAGTCCTTCTGAATTAGGTTTCTTTTATTTAATTTTGCACTCCCCAGAAGATGACTGCCCAGATAGATTCCGGCCATTAGTCTGTCTGAATCAGGTTTTTTTCATATGGAGTTTTCAAGTAGCATCTTTTTGAATTTAACAGGTGTAAACTTTGGATAGTTTTACAGACCCTGGTACCTTGCTGCTCTCTAATATTTTAAACTGGCATCCTCAGGTTAACCGTTCTGTTCTGGTCTTCCATGCAAATAAGTTGTAAAAAACTTCTAAAACGAGGGAATGTTAAAGACTGGGACACATTTTCTTTGCACTGTACATCAATATGGGGCAGCAGTGTGGCGTAGTGGTCAGGGCTCTGGACTCCTGACCGGAGGGAGGACTTCTATCCCAGGTGGGGGACACTGCTGCTGCACCCTTGAGCACGGTACTTTACCTGGATTGCTCCTGTAAAAACCCAACTGTACAAATGGGTAATTGTATGTAAAAATAATGTGATATCTTGTAACAATTGTAAGTCGCCCTGGATAAGGGCGATGGCTAAGAAATAAATAATAATAATAATATACCTACATCTCACTAAAGTTCGGAATGATTTGATTTTTAAGCTTTCACACTGAAATAACTGTAAATATAATAAATAAATAAATAAATAAATAAATAAATAATTCTACTGTTGATAGTCCAATACAAGAGTCATTTTTAAAAGACAGCACATCCCACTACAGTCACTATTCTGGTCACAACTGCGAATTACAATTAAAAAATCAAATAAATAAATAAATGGCTCAACGTGGGTTACAGAAGCTAATATATTATACTTCAATGTTTTCTGGACTCTGATTGGCTAGGTGACCTTAATCCCTCATAATGTATATGCCCGTAGAATTAACACATCTCAAAGCATGCCTTTATAATAATTAGCTCACACAACAAATTAACACTAAGTTAAAAATACTAATACTCATTCCACAATAAAGTGCTTGTCTTGTCAAGCCCCCCTTTCTAAGATTCATGTTTCCCTCTCTGTTTCAGTTCTCAGTTATTTCCTCTCTCTATGTCTGTGGGCTTATAGTACACACATGTAATAGAATGGAACAGCAAAAGCAACACCATCACATGTGGGGTAAAACTCAAGTTCAACGGCTTCATCACTTCTTACTGGGTAGAACATCTGCGATAAAGTTTACTGCTTGGACACAATTAATTTGATGTATTTTTACATTTTTTTATAGCATGTCCTACTAAGATGACTCCGCAGGCACATAAAAAAATATATATTTTGGTGTTCAAATTCTCCAGTGCGCTTGTTTTCAAATGCAGGCTTAGCAAACATCACACCCATTCCAAACTCCTATCCTATATTTTATAACACCCAGAGGGCCTTGTTGTAATTTGTTTTGAAAGTCTCACTTCCTTTTCACAGCTGAGATTTTCAGTACAGTATTTTTTTTCGAATAAATAATGAAAGGCAGTTTAATCCCATCTGATTCTATAGTGGGGCCCCTACCTTCACCCCCAAATAAAAAAAAAGTGTTTCTATCAAAACGCTTTTCATAATCATACAGTAGCCCCTTGCTAAACTGGGCATGTTTGTACAACATTAGGTGTCAGCTTTAAAAAAAAAATACAATAAAATCTCACACACATACATTTATACTGCTCAATGTATTTAAAATGTATAAATCAATGTTCTGAAATAACACTGTGCGTACCTATGGTTTACAAAATGTCGTCTTCATAAGTGTGGAGTCGCATGTATCTTGTGCGATTGGTTGAAGCGAAACAGACATGTTATTCTTATAGAATCATACTGTTTATTTAGTGGTAGTAATGAGCAAATGGAAGCAGATACGTTTGGTTGAAGCTTCAAAAAGAGCAACAATCTCTCTTCTGATGATCCAGAATGTCAGAGGGAACAACATCAGTAAGATTCTGACAAATACGCTGGAGGCATTGAATGTTAGTGCAGTACTACAGCACAGTAACAGCACATTTAAACTTTCATTTATATTTTAATTTTATAATGCATTTTTCTAATCATTAACACATAATTACCAAGTTGTGTTATTATTATTATTATTATTATTATTATTATTATTATTATTATTATTATTATTATTATAATCAGTAGTAGCTGTTTACAGCCCTATAGATTATATTGCTCAAGTCAGTAATCTGTGACAACTGCATGATGTGGGAAATCCGAGAAAACCCAACAGAGCTCAACCAAGTTTGTGTAAAGTGCCGCACGATCCAGGACTTGCTTCAACGAGTAAGTCTGCAAGAAAAGGAGCTGGAGGAAATGAGACAGCAACAGGAGCTTGAGGAGCTGACACACCCACAATTCATAGAAGTCTGCACCCCTAGCAGACTGAAAGCCACCAGGGAGATGGAAGAGAGTCGAAACAGCTGGGTTCAAATAGGCAGAAGCAGGGAAAAAAAGAAACTTCGTCAAACACAACCACCAGAAATCCAAACATCCAACAAATTTGAGCCACTTCAACATTTAGATGATCAAAACTAACATCAAGAGAACAAAAGGAACAACATCCAGGACCATATAAACAGTACCGGCCAGGCAGCAAAAAGAAGGGAGGTCATGATTGTTGGGGACTCCATATTGAGAAACACAGCAAGTTCAGTTCGCAGTTTGGACCCCCTTACTACAGTACAACAGTGTGCTGCCTTCCAGGAGCCCCAGTCAACCACATCACTGAGAACGTGGACAGGCTCCTAGAACGAACAGGAGACGACCCGGTAGTAGTCGTCCACATCGGTACAAACAACATTGGAAGAGACAAACCAAGATCCCTGCAAAACAAATTCAGAGAGCTAGGAAGGAAATTAAAAGACAAGACCAAAACTGTAGTATTTTCTGGGATACTGCCGGCACCTTGCAAAGGACCATATGGACAGCTGGAAATACAAAATCAAAATGCATGGCTAAAATCGTGGTGCACACAGGAAGGCTTCACCTTTCTTGAACATTGGAGCACATTCTACAACAAGGACTATTTATATAGGTGGGACGGACTGCACTTAAACAGAAAAGGAACCAATCTATTCGGAGAAAGGATCCTTGAGGAGGTCCAGAAGCATTTAAACTAGAAAGGAAGGGGGGAGAAAACAAAAAAACAGAAGGGAGACCACATCAAAACAAGGGCAACAACTCAGGTAAGACAACTATTAAATGTATTTATCTTAATGCTAGAAGTCTCAGAAACAAAATGTTAGAACTTGAAGTTACTGCACTAACAAGTAACTACATTGTGATAGGTGTTACAGAAACTTGTCTGAGAGTGATGGAGACGAATATAATATTAGGGGGTACACACTGTATAGGAAAGACAGGCAGGACAGAAGAGGCGGAGGGGTAGCGCTATACATAAGAAATAGTTTTGAAGCCCAGGTGTTAAATCAGGACAAAGAAAACAATGCAGAATCAATATGGGTCAGAATAATGGACACAAATTCAAAGGGCATAATAATAGGAGCATGCTATAGACCACCAAATTCAGACGCTGAGCAAAATAATCTGTTATACAATGACATTCGAAATGCGTGTAGAAATGGAGAAGCCATACTAATGGGGGATTTCAACTTCCCCATATAAAATGGGAGAACCCGATGGGGGGCACGACGGATGAAATTGAAATGGTGGAAATGACAAATGACTGCTTCCTAACGCAATTTGTCAAGGCACCGACTAGAGGGGAGGCATGCCTTGATTTAGTCTTTTCAAATAATGAAGACAGAATAACTAAAACAGAGGTCAGAGAGCCATTGGCAAACTCAGACTACAACATGGTCTCATTTGAAGTATTTTTTAAAGCCCCAAAAGTAATGACTAAAGCTAAGGTTTACAATTTTAGAAAAGCAAACTATGAAGGTATGAAACAGAGACTAACAGAAGTAGATTGGAGTAAAATAGAGAAAACATCCACAGAAAAAGCATGGCTGTTTTTTAAAGTAGTACTAAAGGCGCAAAACAATTACATCCCAAAAGTAGACAAATCTAAATCTAAAACAAAATGGCCAAAATGGTTTAATAGATCAATTAAAAAAATATTCAGCAAAAAGGCACTTTACAGAGCATTTAAAAGGGACCAAAAACAAAGTACACAGAAAGAGTACTTGGAACTGCAAACACAAGTCAAAAAGGAAGTTAGAAAGGCCAAGAGAGAGATAGAAATCAATATTGCTAAGGGGGCTAAAACCAATTACAAAATGTTTTCCAATATTATAACAGCAAGAGAACATTCAAAGAGGAGGTTAAATGTCTAAGAGACACAAATGGCAAAATCATAGATCAAGAAAAAAAAATAGCAAATATATTAAATGATTACTTTTCACAGGTTTTTACAAAGGAGGATACGGACAACATGCCCCACATGTCGACCTGTTCCTATCCAGTTTTAAATAACTTTAGCATAACAGAGGCAGAAGTGTTAAAGGGACTAGGAGCTCTTAAAATAAACAAATCCCCTGGGCCGGATGAGATCCTCCCAATAGTACTCAAAGAAATGAAAGAAGTTATTTACAAACTGCTATCCAAGATCATGCAACAGTCTCTTGACACAGGGGTTGTACCGACAGACTGGAAAATAGCAAACATAATACCGGTCCACAAAAAGGGAGACAAAACCGAACCAGGTAACTGCAGACCAATCCTGACTTCTATTATATGTAAACTTATGGAAACTATAATAAGATCCAAAATTGAAAATTACCTATATGGTTACAATATCCTGGGAGACAGCCAGCATGGTTTTAGGAAAGGGAGATCGTGTCTAACGAACCTGCTTGACTTTTTTGAGGATGCAACATTGAAAATGGATAACTGCAAAGCATACAACATGGTTTATTTAGATTTCCAGAAAGCTTTTGACAAAGTCCTGCATAAAAGATTAATTCTCAAACTGAACGCAGTAGGGATTCAAGGAAATGCATGCACATGGATTAGGGAGTGGTTAACATGTAGAAAACAGAAAATACTGATATGAGGAGAAACCTCAAAATGGAGCCAGGTAACCAGTGGTGTACCACAGGGATCAGTATTAGGTCCTCTGCTATTCCTAATCTACATTAATGATTTAGATTCTGGTATAGTAAGCAAACTCGTTAAATTTGCAGACGACACAAAAATAGGAGGAGTGGCAAACACTGTTGCAGCAGCAAAGGTCATTCAAAATGATCTAGACAGCATTCAGAACTGGGCAGACACATGGCAAATGATTTCCATTACACGAGAGTAGATGTTAAAACTTCATGCTGATTTGAACTCGGCTCTCGCCAAGATAAGCACCAACTAAGACGTAGCTTTACAGTAAACTAATGTGATCCATATGTGTCTCCATCCATTTATGTTTCCTTCCATCTGGTGATGTAGATATCCTTCTGCCTGGTGTTAATGGCTGAAGTGTAATGCTGGCTCCAGGGATCAGCTTATTTTGCCTCCCTGGTGCATCAGCACACACAGCGGCTGCGATGCTGGCTCCGGGGATCAACCACAGTGCGGCCTCCCCAGCGCATCAGCATGACAACCGTCTGGATTGCGCTAAGTAGGGTACATCTCTGGGGTCTTCAAGTGGGCACCTTCCATCCTCAGTGTTTCGTCGACTAGCCCACGACACCTCAAGAGGGCTCGACGGTGATTCTGGCGTCCCAGCATCACCCCCCTCCGTCCCCCACTCAACTCAGCCCAGCTTACTTACCTGTACATCAGCGTTTCTTTCTTTCTATTGTGCTTGAGATCCCCAGCCAGAATCTTTCCGTCTCAACCACAGCCAGTTGCTGCTCCTCTCTGCTGCTTCAGATAAGTTCTTCACTGTGCGACGCAACTCTTGGCCACTGAATCCGACGTCTCTGAGAAACCGGGTTGTAGAGTGTGCCACAAATCCTCGACAACCCACTTCCACTGGGTAATCACGGACTCGCCATCCTCGCTGTTCCGCTTCAGTGGCTAGTTGAGCATACCTCAGTTTCTTCCTCTCATAAGCCTCATCTACAGCATCCTCCCATGGCACTGTTAACTCTATCAGGTGAACAAGGCGTGCTGATCCAGACCACAAGACAACATCTGGTCGAAGGTTAGTGGTGGCAATCTCAGGTGGAAAAATAAGCCGTTGACCAACATCTGCCAGCATTTTCCAGTCTCTAGCAGCTTCCAGTTGTCCTGGGTGAGGATTGGTTTTAACACCTTTTCTTGGTGGTTGCTCTCCTGGGCGGAGGAATGTTGTCTTTTGTGTGTAATGTTTTGATGGAACAGGTGGCAACTTATTGGTCATGTTACGCTTGTCTTCCAGTGCTAAGGCCAAACATTGCAGTACTTGGTCATGGCGCCAAGTAAACCGTCCTTGGCTAAGAGCCACCTTACATCCTGTCAAAATGTGCCTTAATGTTGCAGGTGATGAACACAAAGGACATGAGGGATCCTGTCCTACCCAGAGGTTTAGGTTCTGTGGTGATGGGAGAACATCATATGTTGAGCTGATCAGGAAACTGATCCTGCTCTGTTCCATTGACCATAATAGAGAAAAGTGTAAAGTATTGCATGCAGGCAATAAAAATGTGCATTATAAATATCATATGGGAGATACTGAAATTGAAGAAGGAATCTATGAAAAAGACCTAGGAGTTTATGTTGACTCAAAAATGTCTTCATCTAGACAATGTGGGGAAGCTGTAAAAAAAAAGGCCATCAAAATGATTGGATATATAGTGAAAAGTGTTGAATTTAAATCAAGGGAAGTAATATTAAAACTTTACAATGGATTAGTAAGACCTCACCTAGAATATTGTGTTCAGTTCTGGTCACCTTGTTACAAAAAGGATATTGTTGCTTTAGAAAGAGTGCAAAGAAGAGCAACCAGAATTATCCCGGGTTTAAAAGGCATGTCGTATGCAGACAGGCTAAAAGAATTGAATCTATTCAGTCTTGAACAAAGAAGACTACGCGGTGATCTGATTCAAACATTCAAAATTCTAAAAGGTGTTGACAATGTCGACCCAGGGGACTTTTTCAACCTGAAAAAAGAAACAAGGACCAGGGATCACAAATGGAGAGTAGATAAAGGGGCATTCAGAACAGAAAATAGGAGGCACTTTTTTACACAGAGAATTGTGAGGGTCTGGAACCAACTCCCCAGTAATGTTGTTGAAGCTGACACCCTGGGATCCTTCAAGAAGCTGCTTGATGAGATTCTGGGATCAATAAGCTACTAACAACCAAACAAGCAATATGGGCTGAATGGCCTCCTCTCGTTTGTAAACCTTCTTATGTTCTTATTAGAACTCCCAGAGTTTATGTCTTATTATGTACAGGCAGCTGTAAGATTATAAGGTTTATTATTGTTATTTATTTCTTAGCAGATGCCCTTATCAAGGGCGACTTACAATTGTTACAAGATATCACATTATTTTTACATACAATTACCCATTTATACAGTTGGGTTTTTACTGGAGCAGTCTAGGTAAAGTACCTTGCTCAAGGGTACAGCAGCAGTGTCCCCCACCTGGGACTGAACCCACGACCCTCCGGTCAAGAGTCCAGAGCCCTAACCACTACTCCACACTGGTGGTACAGGTCATGTCGGCATCTTAACTGACTTCACCACAGCACACACACTGGCAGTTTAATGAAAATGACGACCAGGTTTCAGAATGTTACTGATGAAAACAGAGACGTGTTCATTGAAAATCAGGAAAATGCTGCCACAAGAAAAAAGATGTTGAGTGATATAAATTTCCTAAAAGCGTAACTGGAAGAAAATGGAGAAAAAAGGAAAATTCATCAAATACCAGTACAGCAACTCGACAACATTATGGTATACTGGGAAGCAAAGACAGGTGTTTAATGCAACACAAAAATTAAAGTTCAGTTTACTACAGTAACCAAAGTACTTCACAAAAACACAAGAAAGTGTAGGGCAAAACAAAAGCATTACAAAAAACAAGGGAAGGGAAATGGCCACATGTGCTACATTTTCAAACTATTGTTGTAAACTTGTGTGTTATTCGGGGGCATGAACAAGGGCTCCTCTTCCTACTTCCTTCCTACCAATAGCATCTGCTAACCCCCTGCTTAAACACCAAGCCATGTATTTGCTCTCTCTTGCATTTTTTGTTTTTGCCTCGCTACTCAGCCTGCAGACAAGAGTACAGACCCAAGACTAATCTTTGAAAATGACTACTTACCAGCAGCATCTGTCTTCCCCATCGGATTCAGAATTTTCGGCACATCAGCACTTCGCGGCTTCTACCCACCATTAATAGAAGGAGAAAATGCCTGAAAAAATCCAACCGTCCTATCGCTCCGTCTTCTCCCGACAGCGTCACTGACCCATTCATCCTGGCCTCAGGTGAACCCGCTACTTCAACCTGCGCCGATCTCGCCGTGCCTGCTCCTGCCGCTCCAGCCATCCAGCAGCCAACACGCTGCTCTAAACGCCAGCATTCTAGAGATACTTCTAAAAGACTGGCCCATCCACAAGCTTCTGAAAGCTCGATTTTTCATAAATATTTTTATGAAAACTCTGTTACAACCACAAAATAAATGATCGATACAATATGAAAGCACACAGCATGTTGACTGCGGTATAAAGCTATTGATTGCAGTCTGCAACATGGGGCTCAGTCTAGCTTCCTCTACCAATAGCATTATACTGCTGAGTGAGCACAGTACATTGCTTCTTAGCAACGTGGGGCTCAGTCTAGCTTCCTGTACCATTTTGTGTGATTGGGATCTGACTCTTATGAAAACTAGTAAGCTGAACAAGCTGAAGTCAATTGAATTGCTTATTGAAGTCAACAAGCTCAGTGTTTTAGCCACAAAACTGATTAAAAGCATACGTTTTGGACAGTTTCTGAGCACATTGTCCTCAGGGTCCTTTCCAAATTTGTTGGCAGATTCTCACTTGCATTGCTTGATTTTCAAGTATCACTTACAGGTATTATTTGGGAAACCACTACAAATCTGCACATCTACATTTGGTGTGTGTGTGTGCGAGTTCTCCCAATGGTATTGGAGTGTGTTCTACTGCAAAAACATTCCACACCTAACTCAGACCACCTTGAACTCAAGTAGAAGTTCAAGAGCATCAGGAGAGACCAGGGAGTTTGGGAAACACTGGAGTACTATGATCTTGTTGCTGATCTGCAGCAGATTTATTCTTGAGTTGAGCTCGTGAAAAATGAGTGTCATTGTAGGCAAACAAACTGTTTTACCTAAAAAAGTGCATCACCATTTAAAAGATTAAATATGTGTGCCCACAATTGGATTTAAAATAACGTTGATGCACAAGTAAGAGGTGTAAGCACATTTTAAAATGTATTCTTACTATTATTATTATTATTATTATTATTATTATTATTATTATTATTATTATTATTATTATTATAATAAATTTAGTTTGCCAGTTATATTATCCCTGTTTTCTCTCTAACTTAAAATGTGCAATTATGTTTCTTCATCCCCATAATAACTCAGGAGATCTGAAAGGTCACTGGCCATCCTCCGATCCCACGAACAAGCCAATTGCCTCTTCATACTCACAAGCTCCACAACTGATGTCAGAGAGCTACCAGCCCCTGGAGGATAAGGTCTAGCCCTGCAGATGTCTGCTCTGAGCCTCGCCTGTACCTGACCACTGGGGGTTGCTGTAGCTCTGTGGAATCCTCAGTGAAGGTGGGGTCTTTGCATAAGCCAGGACGTGAACCAGCTCTCCCCTGACTGTATGACACACCCTGCAATAGCTGGTTATAAATGTGACAATGGCAGACTTCACAATGCTTGTGCCTCACAACAAACCCGAGGCATTGCTATATCATGGAATGAAGCACCATGTTGTGCCATATTGCTTAAATACTATGTTTTCACAGGTTATATGCGATGACACAAGCACATAGATGGGCTGAACAATATAAGATAATTTCAGTGTAGGTCAGTGGGGTTAGTCACAAGCACACATTTACTGTATGATGAGCAACATTCATTAAATTCTGGATATATTATTATTCCTTCTGCCTTTTTTTAACCTTGCTTAATATGCCTATAGTTTTCCATAAGAATAAATACATGTGGAATTTGGAGACCTGTTAGTTGACGGATTCCCCCTTCATGTTGAATTTAACTGGCTTTTGTTAGCAGTGCTAAGCTTTTGATCATCTGTACCAGTGCATTCCAGTTATTGCCGTCATTTTAATAATTACTACTGCATCGTTTAGGCATCTGTTCAAAAACGGAAAACAGTTATTAGTTTTACATTTTGACGAGGACTACCAATATGCAATTTCAATACAGAAACAACTTTAGGTAATGTATGTTGCATTCCTTTGTATGACAGTTTAATGCTGTGTTTTATCGGATTTTTTGTTATTATTGAACTGTTTTAAAAACATGCACTCAGAATCCCTAAAGCACCAAGCTGAGTTGATCGGGAGTTCCTGGTTGGCAGGGGGTCGTGCCCGGGGAGCCTATCTCCTGCTCAAAGAGATCCTGGCTGCTGCTAGGCCATTGACCCACAGATGGGCGCTGCGCTGACGCTCCCTTGTTACCACAGAGGGGGAGAGCGTCCACTCCAGGAGAAAATGACTACTACAAAACCCTTCAACTGCCAGGTGGATCCTGGGAAGCACTGCCGAGGCAGGACCGTTGGAAAGAGCCAGATTTGCCAGGCCGATGCCGGGACTCTGGGAGCACCATATATAGGTTAGCTAAGGGGATAATCCCAAGCAAGATAGTGAGGGTTTCGTAGTGTAACCTTTGTTGGTGTCGATTTGTAAATAAATCTGCGCGCCTGTGCGACGTGTCCTATGCAATGCTCCATGTTCTGACTCTTATTATCAGTGACAACCCACACAGGTAACATCTCCCCCTGTTACAATGAATAATTCATTTTCCTGGAAAACACTGCATTAATACGGAGTATCTACCACACCTGAGGAGGTGCATGGTCAATACACCAAGGTAAGCCTACTCACCTGTGCAACCAGAGATCTTTATAAATCAAACCCTAAAACTGCCGCTACTGCTGATATTTGAATCATCGAAATAAGCCATGTAATTTTCTAAGCTGTTTCCACTTCTGTTTTAATATAGTATTTACTGTTACTGTTCCACAGTCTCTCCTTGGTATCATGTTTTTTTCAATGTTCTTTAATGTTGTCATGTACCTTTAATGGTTTTAAATGTGGGACCATAGTACAAACAGTGTAGCATTTTCTAGAAAGGTTTATCCTGCAAACATATTTAATGAAATACAAACTGCATGTTTTAATGCTTTTAGTAGCAGAATGCCTGTGCGACACATTTATCATTGTGTATTTGTGAACGGCAGGCATATAAAAGCCTGTTATCTAACATCTTTGACCATATTTAATGTTTCCCCAAGCCAGTCATTAATCAACCTAAACTAGCAACATGACCACATTGCAGGGCCTAGAGTTCAGTGTTCTTAAAATGAAAATCCAGGTCTACAGCAGTGTCTCTGTGTTAGGCCTTCTTGAAATAAAACCCCATTCTCACAGGCATGCCTTGTTCAAGTTAACTTTTCCCTTGAGTGGCTACTTTATGGAATCTTGTGTGCGAGTCCAAAAGCCTTTTGCACTTTTACTAATATTGGCCTCACTCAATAGACTCACACGGCCTACACGTAAACAGATCAGGGCGTGTTTGGATTGAAATTTGGGTGGGTGTTACTTTTATGCATATTTACCTTCTATCCCCAGGACTGGTTGGTCAGAAGCATTGGTATTATTGTTTTTATGTAACTGATATGACTAAGCTGATAATCCTTTCTTGAAGATTATCATTGAACCCACATTAGTTGCAGAGACCAAAGCATGATAGCATTGCTATTCAAAGGTAACTCTTTGTTAGTTTCAATGGTGGTGCATTGCTCTAGAAACAAACCAGAACCAACTATACGATCCTTATCTTTGTAAAGTATGATGTCAGGCTAACTTTTTTTTTGTGGCTCTACAGTTGATACTGGCATGGTTCTGCTCTTTGGCATTCATTGAAACACATTTTCTTTTCCATGTAGTTCTAGTTAATTTTGGGGCAGGCCTACAGAAGCACACACAGATTTATTGATTGTTTGGTTTTATATCCAGTGACTGCCAGCCAGTTTGAGTTCATGGCATTTCTGAAAACCCCTCCAGAATATTCACTTACTGTAAATGGCTGCCTTCCAAGGTGGAATTAAACCTAGAATTGATAACAGAAATCTAGTTTACTAGTTTGATACTGCCTAACCCATTCGAAACAGAAACATCAGTATGAATTAATACATCTTTGTTAGACCTCCTGTGTAGAGCAACAATGAACTTTGTCAGATAGTACAGTACAAGACTTGTTAATTTAATTATTGGTTGGGAGGATAAACTGGGAATACATTTTCAAACAGGATTTTAAAACAGGGGTAAAACTGACAGTGCCTCAACATATATTACCAGTAAGAATAAAAAAGAAACATTAAAAGCAGGTTATTGCTCTGCTCATATTGAGTTGGCAGATACTTGGCAGTAGCAGAATGTCATCAGTGTAGACAGATTTCACTCCACTGCACTTTGTTGGTTCTTGAAATCATCAGCTTGCCCATTCTTTGTGAGATACTGACACATTGAGTCAAACTGCATGCTGTGTTTTTTTAAACGCACTACATACATGACACCATGGATTAAATGTCATGGTTGCACATTATTTGAATGAAGTCTTTATGTGCTGATACTCTACATATCAACCCCATTTCCCTTTTCACTAATGCACAGTTTAGTTTTTCATTATCATCAACTCGTTCTCATGTAAATTTTGTATTGCATTTCAGCTTTTTTGTGATTGTTAGTTATACTCATTTCTACATGTTATACATAATACAGCATAATACAATACTGGTATATTACAGTGTTTTTTTATTTGTTTAGCTGATAGATTCCTGTAGCTGAGGTACTGTTACAGTCTGTTTATTATTATGCATTTATTTGGCAGACACTTTTATCCAAGTATGTGCTGTATGAGCTTCCAAACATATAAAGAAAATGTGTCTTTTTTGTTTACATCAGACCTCCAGAAGGTGGTGCTAACTCTACAGTCAAGGCATAACATGCATACAGGAACATGCTGCAGAAACACTCTTTTAAAAGTTTTTAAAA
Source organism: Acipenser ruthenus (assembly GCF_902713425.1). Taxonomy (NCBI): domain Eukaryota; kingdom Metazoa; phylum Chordata; class Actinopteri; order Acipenseriformes; family Acipenseridae; genus Acipenser; species Acipenser ruthenus. Next base: position 114,696,719 of record NC_081190.1, read on the forward strand.
TCCACTACCCTGTTTTTTATGCTTTTCTGGGATAAAATAAATGCAGACTGCTTAGAAAAATAAATTACAATTACAACAAATGTCCAACAAATGTTCTATAAGCATACTATAGGCCTCATTATTATTGAAAAACTGTATTTCAGAAAAAATGCATTTTATTTGTATTTATTCATATGACGGATGCAGGCTCTAAGTCACATGCCATGCAATTTAAAATGTCCCTCTAATTCAGTTTATCTGGAGCCTAGACTTGCACGCAAAAATAACGAGGGAGCAATTCAGCCTCTGTCACTAACAGAGTAAGCTCTAGTAAAAAATAATAATAAACTATCTAGATTATTTTAGAAAGATATTTATCTGAAATATGTAATTTCTTTAGGTTAAAAAAAACATTCCTCAGTTTTTGTTTACATGAGTAGGAAAGCTCTAGAGATCACCAGTCTGATTTTGCTCCAGTATAGTTTTTTTTCTTTTTTTCCTTTAATGAAATAAAAAGGTTAACTAGTAAGGAACAACCAGAGGTGTTTGTCCTTTAAGAACAAAAGACAAGTTTGGGAATGAGAAAAGGCTATTTGCCCATCAAGGCTCACCCCTTGTTAGCATTTTCTTCCCTACTGGGGGGAACACATTTAAAAGCACAGAATCTAGTCTATTTTTAAATGCTCCCAGTGATTTGATTCCTACCACTTCACCTAGCTAGTTATTTCATGCATTTATAACTCTCTGTTCTAAACTTACTTACACCCTTTTTTCTTCTCTCAGTGCTAAATTTGAAGCCGTTTATATTTAGAAGATTGGCCACTGAGCTGTGACCCTCTGCTCTTGGATGACTCTAACATACCAGAGCAGAGATGGGGTGTTTTTATTTCTCTTTAACAGTCATTTGGAATTTGCTTTTCTTTGTCCTCCCCTTTTACTAGCCTGCCAATGGTTGACTTGCATTGTCCAGGAATATCTCAAACAGAAAACATCTTAGTGAAGTACCTTACAGGGATATTCCTGAAATTAACACTGTTGTGGTACCATCACAAATTCTTGAATTTAGGTCAGTTTACTTGATGCCATCTGGACCACCACAGAGTACCTAAGGCAGTATCAAATTTGTTTATCTGTTGAGCATAACATTGGTTTAACTTAGAAACTTAAAAGAGCATTAATGTCTTCCTGATTTCAGTTTGTGGTCTGGTCTCCTTTTTATGTGCTGTTTGTGAAATCGTGATCCTTTATCAAAATATACACAGAGGTAACGCATACCTTTAGCACGGGCCATTGATGCCTGAAGACTGTTAGGCTTTTTCATGTTTCTACTCAGTTTTCTATTATTGTAATGAATACTGAATATATTATTTGGGTATATAACATACTAGATTACAGCATTTTCCTTATAAATAATGATGTTAAAGAGGATAAACTGTACCAGACAAGATTCTCACCCACATATCTGTTTTTGGTTGTGCCTCCATTTGCATATTTCCAGCTGTGTACATAAACAATCCTTTTCAATGATTCATATAGGAAGAACCTATTATATTGTCATTGTGTAATGAAATCCGCACACACAAGTTTCCATTAGCTGCCAAGATCGCAATTAAGCTGTTTTTAGGGCTTCAATGTATAAATCTGAAAGGATTGGTTGGCTGATAAATGAAGTTGCATTTCGGGCTCTATAATATTGTAGCCAGTCAGCAGTGTTTATTGGCAGGATGGCTTTGCTTGTTCTCAGTGGGGGACTGATTGTTGCAAGAATATATTAACAAGTCGGAATGATACCCACATTATTAAACTGGGAGGTGTGATAGAGAGAGAAAGGATCGATGCTGTAAATCTCCCTCCCGATTAGAAAGGGCGCTGTGTAAGGGGGAAGGTAAGCTGCCTCCTAGATCTGCCACCTCGGTGGTAGGTGGAAACCGGAAGGTGACCATATTAGGAGGGGCGCGTAGCTGCAAGTACTTAGGACGATTCCATTGCGGTCAGCTGCGGGGCAGCCCTCTATTGGAGAAACCATGGTGACGCGCTGACTGCAGGGAGGAGTTTGCTGGGTACAAAGGGGAAGCAGCTACGTCAAAACCTCCCCTTGCGCTGAGTTAAAGAGCGATCGGCCGGAGCCGGTGTTTGTTTTCTGTGATTACGTGTTTTGTTTTTGTGTGTTAACAGAGGAACGGGAGGACGGGAGGCTGTAGCCAGCGAGTCAGCACATACCCCAGAGCACGCCCCTCATTGCATAGCACTTCACAGCACAGCGCACGCACCACAAACCCTGGAAAAGAAGAGCACATTTTCGTGCACGGAGGACTGTGGTTATTGGAGTGTGTTTTGTTTATTTTTGTTTTAGCTGGACGCAGTTGAGTTTTGCCCCAGTCCCATCGCTGGTACTGGGGCTTATTATTATTTATTATCATTATAATTATTATTTATTTTTCCAAGGGGATTTATTTTATGATCTTTTTGTTTGTTAATTATTAAAGCCTTTTTGTTATTGGAAGAATTCAGGCTGGACATTCACTTTCTACTGCACCACACCATTCAGCGTGTCACAGGAGGGTTCCCTGATTAATTAGTCTTTCACTTTCTGATTGGGTTGTTTTAACTGTCACTGAAAATGGGAGTGGATGGTGAAGGAGTAAATGCAGATTAGCAAAGACAAGCACTGCCTTGAAAACATGGTCTGCTATCATATACTGACGTCTCCACAACAGTGTCTATTGTGTAACTGCAGAAAATATTCCATGCTCTAATAGAAGGGGTTATTCACACTAAACTGGGAGGTAGTGAGAATGTGAAACCTCACCAAATCCCACTGCCTTTCCAGAAAGGTTCAGGAAAGCAGCCAGGTGCTACAGACACTACATCCTCTTCCTTTTCCAGGGTGTATCACTGCAGCCAGGTGCTACTTCCTCTTCCTTTTCCAGGGTGTATCACTGCAGCCAGGTGCTACTTCCTCTTCCTTTTCCAGGGTGTATCACTGCAGCCAGGTGCTACTTCCTCTTCCTTTTCCAGGGTGTATCACTACAGCCAGGTGCTACTTCCTCTTTCTTTTCCAGGGTGTATCACTGCAGCCAGGTGCTACTTCCTCTTCCCTTTTTATTTAATCAAAGTACAGTTGCATAATATTTTGTTGTAAGAAAAAAAAAATTGTATTTTTGGCTTTGCAACTTAAATAAAACAATATGGGACAATTCATATCCCCAAACGACACAGTGTGACCGTAACTCGTTTTTCCACCGATACCCAACGTCTCATCTGTGTGTTTTGGCACTCCAGGAAATGTCTCAGTAAATGACAAAGACGCATATACGACTCCTTAGACATGCGTACATTTTTAATCCAGTCATTTGGAAACCACTCAAGTCGTTCCCACCAGCCTTCTGGTCGGAAGATCACCCAAATGTTTCGGTCCACCGTCATGGTACTGCAGATCGTCACCACTGTATTTAGCAGTGCAGAAAAACCAAACCAGCTTCTCCGCTGGTTTTGCAGAAAAGAGCACAGCTGTGCTTGACGAGCTCTCGATCGATTATGTACTGTACTTCAAAGCATAAACAAAAACACAGCCTCCATGTTGTCACACAAAACCTCATGATCGACATGTAATGATCGCCCGAGTTCAGTGGTTTGTTCAAACAGGGAGTGCACTCATTTCAGTAATGAAAGGTGTGTGTGTACAACAAACAACCGCAGCGGGTGCGTTTGTAAATACAGCTGTCAAGCCAACTGCTGTTTGTGTATGTAGCCTTAGTGAAGCAGTCGTGTTCTAAAGAGAGGCTAATTCCATCTAAATCAGCTGGATATTTGAATATAATAAAAAGAAAACATTGCTTTTTCAATATTAGCATTGGAAAACATCGAGAGGAACGATAGTTCCTCGCGCCAAGTTACAGCGAAGCGTGAGAACTGCCAGTGACTATCTATACAGCACGGATAGTTCATGTGCTTTCAGGGTATAGGTCGGCCAGGGTGTCCTCGGCTCACCGCGCACCAGCGACCCCTGTAGTCTGGCCGGGCGCCTGCGGGCTTGCCTGTAAGCTGCCCAGAGCTGCGTTGTCCTCCGACGCTGTGGCTCTGAGGCGGCTGCACGGTGAGTCAGCAGAGTGTAAAGAAGCTGGCGGCTGATGGCACACACTTCGGAGGACAGCGTGTGTTCATCTTCGCCCCTCCCGAGTCAGCGGAGGGGTGGTAGCAGTGAGCTGAGCCTAAAAATAATTGTGCATTTCAAATTGGGGAGAAAATAATAAAAACTGATTGGCAACGACTAAATTAAAAAAAAAAAAAGAAATATACTAGGGAACACACTTATTGTGTCATCTATATCATTTATATTAAATGATTTATTTCTGTTTTAAAATGGAACATTTGCCTGCAAAAAAACCCACTTTCTTTATATAAATATAAAAAGGTCTGGTATATGTGCAATCGTGTTGTATCATCGTGTCAGTGCTACACAATTAGTTGAGACAAGCAGTATTTTGAAAGACGAAGTCAGCCAGCTGACAATTCTCCGGACTTTGTGATATGGTTGAGATTTTTCGAGTCATCATTCATCTTCATCATCCTCATTCTGAGATTTTGATCTTGAGCTCTGAAAATTTTTGGTTTCCTGTGAGTGTAACGCTATTTGTGGTCCCCGCTGGACAAAAAGGAACATCATTTCTGAGAATTAGCTATGCTGAAGGATTGTCTATATATTTGTGTGATGGGGTGCTAGCTCGCACCTATAAATTTGTGTTTTGTTATTGTTGTTGTTTTTACTGTTTTCATTATGGTTTTTGTGATTCTTGTCTTGTTTTGGATTGGCAGGGAGGGGGTTAAATTCCTCCCTATAAAATACATGTGAGAATGTGGCTGGAGCCTTAAGTGTTTAATTGTTAATTATTAGTTAATTGGGCTCCAGCCACAGACTATAAAAGGGCAGGTGAAACCCTTTGTGGGAGAGGAGTTTTTGGGTGAGTTTTGTTTGTTGGTGTGCTGTGCGGTTTAGTTTTGGAGAAAATAAACTGTAGTGAAGGCTAATGCCCAGCCTACATTTCTGTATTTTGTTTGAACCTTTTTGTTGGCCCTTGTGCCTGTTTATTTGATTATTTTTGTTTAATAAAGATCATTATTTTGCCCCTTCCACTGTCTCTGAGCCTCAAACCTCTGTCATCCTGCCACAATTTGGTAAAAGTAAAACAAATAAATTAACACATTAGTATAAATATTGAAAGAATTAATCATTATTTACAAAATCTTTTTCATCTCGTTACTTGTTATAAAAACTGTAACTTTACTGCTATATTACTTGCAAACTTGCCTACACTGCAACCTGCATTACAAGCATGTCTTGGGTTCGATTCCCACACAGGTTTTATATTGCAAACTCTAAAAAAAATGTAATCTATTTAATTTATCTGTAACAAATAGATTTTTTATGTAAAAAAAAATGTAGTTGATATGAATGATACTTTCATTGAACATACATACTTTTGCACACATAACTTAAACACGCATATATATTGTTGATAGTTTCTATTGTATGTATTTGTGGTATAATGTTGATTAAATAATATGATCGAATTTTGATATATCAATTGCATTATGCTGAATCAATTATTATATATTTAAAAAAAAAAAAAAACAGCAATAAAACCAATACAGCCCATACATGACAAAATGGAGACCAAAAGCGCAAGCAGGGAGATACGCCTTTAAATTCAGCAGCTCTTTCTTTCCTATTTGTCTTCCTACCACCTGCCAACTCAGAAAGCCCCACACTGGACGAGTGGGAGAGAGCACAGCTGGGGGTGTGGCACCAGGAGAAGCCTCGGCGCTCAGAGAGGGAGTGGGATCATGTCATCCAGTCGCTGCCAGAGAGACTGCAGCCTCTGCCAGAGAGTCCCACGCCCCCGGGGGTGAGTACCCTGTGCCGCCAAGGAGGGATCGTCCTTTGCTGCCAGTGCCAGAGCCCCAGAGAGAGAGCCCAGCATCGCCAGAGTGCCCAGCGCAACCACCTGAGAAAGAGAACCCTGCACTGCAGCTGTCGCCAGAGCGCTCCGCTCCACAACTGCTGTCTGAGAGTGAGTGTCCCTCGCCGCCCAAGAGAAAGTGCCCCACAGTCAGTGAGAGACTGTACAGCAACACCAGAGAAAGAGTACCTCCAGCTGCCCAGAAGAGACTGTCCTGCTCTACCAGAGAGAGATACCTCATGCCACCAGAGCCCCAGAGAGAGACCCCACGCCGCCAGAGCCCCAGAGAGGGAGCCCAGCATCGTCAGAGCCCCAGAGAGAGTCCCACACCGTCAGAGCCCCAGAGAGAGAGCCCTGCGCCGCCACAGGCCCAGAGAGGGAGCCCAGCATTGCCATAGCCCCAGACAGAGAGCCCCGCACCGCCACAGTCCCAGAGAGAGAGAGCCCCACACCACCAGAGCCCCAGAGAGACAGCCCAGCATCACCGCCCTAGAAAGAGTGCCCCACGCCATTGCTGCAACACCCAGCCCTCGCCAAACAGCAGCCAGGTTCCAAGGCTGCTGTTGGGGCTGTGCTAGCTAGCCTCTGCCCCGACTCAGGAGGCACTGCCATCCAAGACTGGCACGGGGGTCTGCGATTGGTGGCTGCCCTGGAGCCCCGCGATGCAGCCAAGCCCTTGATGTTGTTGTCACATTGCGTTGCCCTCAAACGTGTCCCTAATATTGAAAGTGCATGTATGTTTCTGCACAAAGAAGGTTAAGAACCAACCAAATTGAAAATGAAAAGATATGAAGAATATAGTTTTTCTTGGTATATTATCAGGTAATGTATAAATCTGTATATACTTAAGAGACGTAATCATAAACCATCTTTCCAAACACCTGGTTCGTTAGTGTGCAGTGCCTCTTTGCATGCCTCGCTTCAGTTTCCATTAGACAAGCAGGCATTTTGACTTTATGGAACAGTTTATTCTATAAACAAAGATTTGGTCTCTGGAAGGGCATTGGTCTCTGTTTCTGTAAACACAGGGACGGTAAAATAGGTAACTAACTTGGTTTGTGTTTTTCAGGCACAGTAAAAGCAGATCAAACGCATGAAAACACAAGCCAAGTTAGTAGAAACAATTGGGGCAACCTTGACCCCCACCGCTTTTACAGTTGTGCCTATTTGCTTTGTGCTGGGCAAGGTTGCCCCAGAGGTTTTTTTGAAACCTGGCTTGTGTTTTTGATATCTGTACTTTAAATGGATGGGCACTTTTGATAACTTGGCATTTTTTCACATTTCCACTGTGTTTTTGTTTCATAAAGCACATGGAAAAGGAACTGAGGTCTAACACAGAATAAAACCTTTGTAGGCTTTATTTTAAACCCGATGGCATTATCGATTTGTTTTCATCTTACTGTCATTGTTATTTGAAGATGAAAACCTATTTCATGCCAGTTGCCCACTTCATAGTAAATGTATGATGTTTTCTGACAAAGGGAAACCAGACACTAAGTTTTTATTTTTCAAATGTTCTATGTTTTTTTTTATTATTATTATAAATTTAGACTTCATCACTTATTTATTTTTTTAAATCAATGCTCCAGAGAGGAACCATTGGAAATGTATAATGTTCTTATTGTCACATTGTATAAGAATCACTAACTGTACAATTAGATGCACTTTTGTTACTGAATGGACACTTGTACTTATTTAATGTACCTATTTTACCGTCCCTGTGTTTACAGAAACAGAGACCAATGCCCTTCCAGAGACCAAATCTTTGTTTATAGAATAAACTGTTCCATAAAGCCAAAATGCCTGCTTGTCTAATGGAAACTGAAGCGAGGAATGCAAAGAGGTACTGCACACTAACGAAGCAAGTTCTTAAAAAATATGGTTTAAGTATATACAGATTTATACATTACCAGATAATATACCAAGAAAAACTATATTCTTCATATCTTTTCATTTTCAATTTGGTTGGTTCTTAACCTTCTTTCTGCTGAAACATACATGCACTTTCAATATTCTTCAAACAGTATGAAAAAAAAATGCTGAATTTACCAAATAAAACAGCAGATCATTATATCTGATGTGATGATATATGTTGCAGCAAATGTATCTGGTATGAGTTTATCTAGATAAAGTTTACCGATAATACTGAAAGCAAACAATTGGTTTTCTGTTTTTAACTATGTAAACATTCCCATTGAAAGAAATTGGACACACATGCTCTGGAAAGATGTTTTCTGGAAACCCCTCTTTTTATATCCCAAAGGAAATATTATACAGTCATGTTTGAGATTGACAAAGTGCTATCCTTGTAAGTGCCTAAGGGTCTACTTCGGTCCAAAGTACAGATATAAAATTTGGAAAAATACCAGTGGGATACAGTACTGTTAAAATACCACTGGGATACAGTACTGTTAAAATACCAGTGGGATACAGCACTGTTAAAATACCACTGGGATACAGCACTGTTAAAATACCACTGGGATACAGTACTTTTAAAATACCAGTGGGATACAGCACTGTTAAAATACCACTGGGATACAGCACTGTTAAAATACCAGTGGGATACAGCACTGTTAAAATACCACTGGGATACAGTACTGTTAAAATACCAGTGGGATACAGTACTTTTAAAATACCAGTGGGATACAGCACTGTTAAAATACCAGTGGGATACAGTACTTTTAAAATACCAGTGGGATACAAATACAACTGGGATACAGTACTGTTAAAATACCACTGGGATACAAATACCACTGGGATACAGCACTGTTAAAATACCACTGGGATACAATACTTTTAAAATACCAGTGGGATACAGCACTGTTAAAATACCACTGGGATACAGTACTGTTAAAATACCAGTGGGATACAGTACTTTTAAAATACCAGTGGGATACAGCACTGTTAAAATACCAGTGGGATACAGTACTTTTAAAATACCACTGGGATACAGTACTGTTAAAATACCACTGGGATACAAATACAACTGGGATACAGCACTGTTAAAATACCACTGGGATACAAATACCACTGGGATACAGCACTGTTAAAATACCAGTGGGATACAGTACTTTTAAAATACCAGTGGGATACAGCACTGTTAAAATACCACTGGGATACAGTACTGTTAAAATACCAGTGGGATACAGTACTTTTAAAATACCAGTGGGATACAGCACTGTTAAAATACCAGTGGGATACAGTACTTTTAAAATACCACTGGGATACAGTACTGTTAAAATACCACTGGGATACAAATACAACTGGGATACAGCACTGTTAAAATACCACTGGGATACAAATACAACTGGGATACAGTACTGTTAAAATACCAGTGGGATACAAATACAACTGGGATACAGCACTGTTAAAATACCAATGGGATACAAATACCACTGGGATACAGCACTGTTAAAATACCACTGGGATACAAATACAACTGGGATACAGCACTGTTAAAATACCACTGGGATACAAATACCAGTGGGATACAGCACTGTTAAAATACCACTGGGATACAGCACTGTTAAAATACCACTGGGATACAGTACTTTTAAAATACCACTGGGATACAGCACTGTTAAAATACCACTGGGATACAGTACTTTTAAAATACCAGTGGGATACAGCACTGTTAAAATACCACTGGGATACAAATACAACTGGGATACAGTACTGTTAAAATACCACTGGGATACAGCACTGTTAAAATACCACTGGGATACAGTACTTTTAAAATAGGTGTGCCCCTGAAGAAACTAACAGACCACACACTTTCCAGCAATGGCAACACAATAGATTTTAAACAAATATTTGAAATTGTACCATGGTACTGTACCATGTGTCGAAATATAATCGTACCATTTTATCTCTGGCAAATAATATAATTGTAGCTTTAGTACAGAATCACTGTATTGGCATTGAAGAAAAATTGGTAAAGATACCTTGCTGTACTGAATCAATATCAGCTAATAAATACTGTATTTCAATTTTAAAAAAGCAAGTCCAGTTTTATTGCGAGCCTTATGTTAAAATTACCTAACTACTTAGCTGTCTGTAGCATAAATGTTAGGTGCATCTATCTGTCGATCTTTGCAAAATTCTTTTGAAATATTCATTTTCGTTTCCAAGTGTTGGGTGCCCCTTTTCAAAAGAAGATCATCTTGTCATTATACAGTGACAGGCCATGCACATGATCAAACTTTACAATGTGTGACAGGCAACTATTAGTTGTATCACACACAATTAACTTTACACCTCATTGTGAGTGAATCAGTCAGATTGAATTGGGTGTAAATGCATTCTTTGTCCTACTTGTCGATTCTTGAAAACTGATATAGACAAGTCTAGCAAGGGCAGCACTAGGATTGAATTAGGTTAATCTAGACTACTGAGCTGGCTGATTGTACATGTATGTGCAGCTCAGTTGCCTGAATTTGTTTTCAATAAAGAAAACATTCTGAAGAATTTCTGTTGCTTCCCTTTGAACAAGAATGAGATCTGAAGGTTTCAATGTGATGAAGCGTGCATCACAAAGTCAATAGTAAATGAGTTCATTTTTTAAAGAACAGTTCTTTTTGTTGCATTATATCGTTGGAGTTCTTATATAAATAACACAAGCATACATGTTTCTCATAAACAGTACATTCAGCGGCTGCTTTGTGGGCTTGCTTCCATTGAGGGAGGCTCAGGATGTCAGAGGGTTGTGATCACAAGAATACCTCATTTTACTTAATATTTTTTCAAACAAAGAAATAGCAAACATGGCTGTACAATCACATGGTCCAATCACTTCTGCACAGTTATCGGGAGACATATACCATTACGTAATGGCTATTGTGCATTGCATATTATTATTCATGTATTTCTTGATTATACTATAAACAAAGCTACATTTAGGTGTTTTCATTCAACATGTGTCCCTTTCTGCACTGATCGTTTCCATCTGTCACACTTTAAATAGTGAACGTGAGGACTGCCTCAAATCCTTTGGAAACATTTATCCTAGACTGCTATAGACCATTCAGATTGCATTTGGGTATAATCCTTAACTGTTGAGTTTACACAAATTTGACAAATAGACAAGATTATGAATACCCTCTATATGTGCATGTATTTATTGTGTTAAGTTTACTGGGCTGACCTTTGAGATTCAAGGACAGCGAGTGTCTACAGGTTGCAGATTTGGCTTCCGTTTTCATCCGATGTCTGAAGCTGGTCCAAGAACTCTTGGCATTGTTGTTGGTGTTTCTGAACAACTGTTGTTTCAGTCGCATTGTTATTTAATTATGTACTAAAACGAGCCTTTAACCATGGAACATAAATAACTGACAGAGCCAGGCTTGACAATTTATAGGCCGGTGTTTCTGTTGGTGATTAGTGCTGGGTCAGTAGAAGCTGGAGAGCAATGAAATGCAAACGTTTCCTTTTCATGGTCTCCATGACTTTCCTTTACAGAAATGATTTACACAGAAGTGGCTAAGGAGGTACAGCAGTTTGATTCTGCTTCTACCCCGTTTTACAACAGGGCAGGACTGAAGCATTCAGACACCAAGTGACTTGCCCAATGTCATATTGTGATTCAGTGATTGGGATTTATACCCAGGGCCTCATTTACAAGGGGATTGTTTGTAGTTCAAGGTGGCAGTCTCTGAATCGAGGTTGATTATAACTGTTTGACTGGAGATCAGATAATAGGTGCTCTGGTGTCTTTTTGGGGAATCCCACGGCAGACTGATTACAAATGCCTCACGTTAGACAATGAAGTATTTACCTTGACATTTAAAGGCTTACAATATGTTCAGCTGGCTAGCATAAAACCCCAAAAGTAATGACTAAAGCTAAGGTTTACAATTTTAGAAAAGCAAACTATGAAGGTATGAAACAGAGACTAAACAGAAGTAGACTGGAGTCAAATAGAGAAAACATCCAGAGAAAAAGGATGGCTGTTTTTTAAAAATGTAGTACTAGAGGCACAAAACAATTACATCCCAAAAGTAGACAAATCTAAATCTAAAACAAAATGGCCAAAATTGTTTAATAGATCAATTAAAAAAAAAAAAAAAAAAAAAAAAAAAAAATATTCAGCGCAAAAAGGCACTTTTACAGAGCGTTTAAAAGGGACCAAAAAACAAAAGTACACAGAAAGAGTACTTGGAACTCCAAACACAAGTCAAAAAGGAAGTTAGAAAGGCCAAGAGAGAGATAGAAATCAATATTGCTAAGGGGGCTAAAACCAATTCTAAAATGTTTTTCCAATATTATAACAAAGAGAACATTCAAAGAGGAGGTTAAATGTCTAAGAGACACAAATGGCAAAATCATAGATGAAGAAAACAAAATAGCAAATATATTAAATGATTACTTTTCACAGGTTTTTACAAAAGAGGATACGGACAACATGCCCCACATGTCGACAAGTTCCTATCCAATTTTAAATAACTTTAGCATAACAGAGGCAGAAGTGTTAAAGGGACTAGGAGCTCTTAAAATAAACAAATCCCCTGGGCCGGATGAGATCCTCCCAATAGTACTCAAAGAAATGAAAGAAGTTATTTACAAACCACTATCCATGATCATGCAACAGTCTCTTGACACAGGGGTTGTAACGACAGACTGGAAAATAGCAAACGTAATACCGATCCACAAAAAGGGAGACAAAACCAAACCAGGTAACTGCAGACCAATAATCCTGACTTCTAATATATGTAAACTATAATAAGATCCAAAATGGAAAATTACCTATATGGTAATAATATCCTGGGAGACAGTCAGCATGGTTTTAGGAAAGGGAGATCGTGTCTAATGAACCTGCTTGACTTTTTTGAGGATGCAACATTGAAAATGGATAATTGCAAAGCATACAACATGGTTTATTTACATTTACAGAAAGCTTTTGACAAAGTCCTGCATAAAAGATTAATTCTCAAACTGAACGCAGTAGGGATTCAAGGAAATGCATGCACATGGATTAGGGAGTGGTTAACATGTAGGAAACAGAAAGTACCGATTAGAGGAGAAACCTCAAAATGGAGTGAGGTAACCAGTGGTGTACCACAGGGATCAGTATTAGGTCCTCTGCTATTCCTAATCTACATTAATGATTTAGATTCTGGTATAGTAAACAAACTCGTTAAATTTGCAGACAACACAAAAATAGGAGGAGTGGCAAACACTGTTGCAGCAGCAAAGGTCATTCAAAATGATCTAGACAGCATTCAGAACTGGGCAGACACATGGCAAATGACATTTAATAGAGAAAAGTGTAAAGTATTACATGCAGGAAATAAAAATGTGCATGTGGCAGGATTGGCAGAGGGTGAGGCTCAGAGACAGTTTGAAAGTTCAAAAATAAAGTTTTTATTTAAACAAAATACAACAAATAAACAGGCACAAGGGCCAAACAAAAAGGTTTCAAAACACAAAATAGACACAAAACAAAACTTACAAATAAAGCTTCCAGGCTGGGCAACGTCTTCACTGGATTCAAAACGAAAAACAGCACACACAGAAAACCACTGGCTCCTTCTCCTTCCAGAACTCTCTCTCTAGCCAGCACCTCTCCCCTGGCTTTTATCCCCTGTGGCTGGAGCCCAATTAATCAATAATTGCTGATTATTCAGTTAGGGCTCCAGCCACATTCTCACATGTTTTCCTGGCAGGGAGGAATTTAACCCCCTCCCTGCCAGTCCCAACCACGTTCATAAAGACGGGGCAGTCCCCCGTCACAGTGCATTATAAATATCATATGGGAGATAATGAAATTGAAGAAGGGAACTATGAAAAAGACCTAGGAGTTTATGTTGACTCAGAAATGTCTTCATCTAGACAATGTGGGGAAGCTATAAAAAAAGGCCAACAAGATGCTCGGATATATTGTGAGAAGTGTTGAATTTAAATCAAGGGAAGTAATGTTAAAACTCTACAATGCATTAGTAGGCTGTGTGGTCCAGTGGTTAAAGAAAAGGGCTTGTAACCAGGAGGTCCCCTGTTCAAATCCCACCTCAGCCACTGACTCATTGTGTGACCCTGAACAAGTCACTTAACCTCCTTGTGCTCCGTCTTTTGGGTGAGACGTAGTTGTAAGTGACTCTGCAGCTGATGCATAGTTCACACACTCTAGTCTCTGTAAGTCGCCTTGGAAAAAGGCGTCTGCTAAATAAACAAATAATAATTAGTAAGACCTCACCTAGAATATTGTGTTCAGTTCTGGTCACCTCGTTACAAAAAGGATATTGTTGCTCTAAAAAGAGTGCAAAGAAGAGCAACCAGAATTATCCCGGTTTTAAAAGGCATGTCGTATGCAGACAGGTTAAAATAATTGAATCTGTTCAGTCTTGAACAAAGAAGTCTACGCGCGATCTGATTCAAACATTCAAAATCCTAAAAGGTATAGACAATGTCAACCCAGGGGACTTCTTTGACCTGAGAAAAGAAACAAGGACCAGGGGTCACAAATGGAGATTAGATAAAGGGGCATTCAGAACAGAAAATAGGAGGCACTTTTTTACATAGAGAATTGTGAGGGTCTGGAACCAACTCCCCAGTAATGTTGTTGAAGCTGACACCCTGGGATCCTTCAAGAAGCTGCTTGATGAGATTCTGGGATCAATAAGCTACTAACAACCAAACGAGCAAGATGGGCTGAATGGCCTCCTCTCGTTTGTAAACTTTCTTATGTTCTTATGTTCTTATAAGACCTGGAGAGATACTGGTAGTAGGCAGGCACAACGTTTCAGATTTAAAATGGCAATGTAAAGGTAAAATGAATGAATGCCAATTTTAAACAACAGCTTTCAGTATCAGTGATTATAAAACATCAAAGTCAAACGTTTTATTGCATTCACATTTATTTTGTTATTTCCCTTTATAAAAAAAATATTACAGTAAATATCAATGTTTGTAAAACATACTGTTTACAAATATATGTGGAATACATTATTTCACCTTCTTACCCTTCTAAAAGGAAATCTGTGTTGTCATAATTCATCAGGAGTTAATTTGCACTTCGAAAAGGAGGATTTTAATTAACGAAAGAGTATATAACTCACCTTGAAACAGACATTTAACAGACCGTGTCTGTGACGCTGACAAAGCAAAGAGAAAGTGTACAGGACCGGGATTAATTTCTTACACCTAAATAATTCCTAGATAATTCAATATTTGTAGTTTTGAAAGTATTTTAGCCTTTTCCATATTTGTGGTTATGAAGGATATTTATTCGCTTGTTTTATCCATTTTTAACCTTTCGTTTTTATTGCTAAAATGATATGCCGTTATTTGCACCCAGTGTAATGTTACTACCAAGAAATTATCAATGCAACTGTAGCCTATCTGAACTCTGGATACGTACAGTATATGACAGCTGACCTCTACTGTAGATTTTATTTGAATTATACAAATACAAACCTTAGAGTAAAAATGAAATCTTTGTATAGAAAACGACATATTAGATATCACAATAAAGTTTCCTTAGGTGATTGTGGATTTGCAATGCGTCCTTAGCTTTTAAGATATACAAGGGCACACAGATCCACTAGGAATGTGATTGATGTGGAATTTACCTAAACGTATTTGTAATGTTGTCAGACTCCCCGCACACTTTATGTACACTTTCACCTTCACACGTTTGTATACATATGAAATGTTCTTATAATACTGTAAGTGTTCGTGGCTACTTCTAATCATGTTGAGTCTATTTGTCGCGGAGGCAAGCAAGTAGTTACCTACCACAGAAAATGCATTCAACAGTTTGCACTGAACAATTATAAACACACTGTGTATTGGGTAGGGAGTTCTATCATAATTTTAAAAGCTTAATAAATATATAATGAAGTGTACATGTGTGGCAGTCTGGCTCGCAGTGGTGATGTCACGGACCAGGAAGTAGAAACCAAAACAATGGATGGGCGGTTGAAGCTGAGTGCAACGGCACTCAGCGTATTTATTAATAAACAAAACAAAAATAAAATATTTAAACAAACAACAAAACAAAAAGGCGCGTTGGCCAAACAAATAAACAGCAACAAGTATATTAAATATAGCCCGTGTTCGCCCGTGTTCTCCTCTGTACACTCGACCCCGAGTGCAGAGAGCTGCAGGTTTATATATTCTGGCCAAGGGATTAACTAGTTGTTAATTATCTTATTATCCCTCGGCCAGAGTCTGCACGCGTTTGGTAAGGATGCATGACTGTCAGCTAGTTAAATATTAATCAGTAGCTGATCAGCCATGCATCCTCACGGGGTTTTTAAATATATAATAAAAGACGCGGCACTTTTACCCGCGCCGCAAAA
This sequence comes from Acipenser ruthenus, assembly GCF_902713425.1. Lineage (NCBI taxonomy): Eukaryota > Metazoa > Chordata > Actinopteri > Acipenseriformes > Acipenseridae > Acipenser > Acipenser ruthenus. The sequence continues at coordinate 114,712,953 of NC_081190.1, forward strand.
AAAAATACAAATAATAATACATAGGGGCGGGACACTCCGCCACAACATGGTATGTATGTATAATAACTAACATCTACAAACACAAATGACACTTCAAACGTATTTATTTATAGCCTACAATCGTACATACTAAAATACAGAGAAAAAATAAATCCGAACCAAGCCTACTAGATGGCTTTTTAACCAAAAAAAGATTGCAAAATGCACATTAAAAGAGCTGTATGTAATAAGCTGTGGCAAAATATCAGCTCGAATGAGGGTAAATGGCTAGTGGGGTTTAAGGTTTTTTTTTTTTTTTTAAATCCGTTCTGTCCGAATTTTACCCACACGCCAGGTAATCGTAAATCAGCATTTTATATGCGAAGTGTTCTAAATAAATGTACATTCTGCATGACAAAATGCACCATTTTAAATGAAGTTTACAAATTATACACAACATAGATATTCCCATTATTTTTTATTTCCATTTGGCTGCTGCTCGCTGGTGGGAGAGCCGTCTCGCTGTACGCTAGTAGTTTCCATAACAGTGAATTCTGCTTCCATTCATTTTTCTTGATCTCGTTAACATGCAGTTTGAGTTCCCCTTGTCTAGTCGTTGAGACAGGAAGTGATGTATGTGACCTGTGACAAGTAAGCTTTTAATGACTCAATTTCAAAGCATTATCAGATTGATTTTATTAACAAATTTAGTTTGAAAATCACTTGCTACTTAAGCGTTTGTTACTATACCGCGAGTCTGATACAATAACACTGAGGTCTGAAAATCCCCCCCAATGTCCTAATGGGAAAATATCCTTCCCACTATTATGAAACCTGATTAATATTTAGGGTCGGACCAAATCAGAGGACGCGAAAGCATTTGCTTTTGCTCGTTGACTAAGTGGGTTGAAAAGGGGGAGTGGTTTGCTATCGCCTGACCAAATCTACTCAATTCCAGCTATAAATCATATCGTAAGACTTTTGCAGTACCAGATTTTATAGTCAACTTCGAAGTTGTTGAAACTATTGCGTTTTAAGCAAATATTAAAAAAATAACACTAAACATCCTGATATTTGCAAAAACAAAAAACAGTACATGCCTCAAAACGCTCCACTGACCTCATATATTGAACACTTGCACACAACACTGAATAATTTACAGTATCAAACATTATTATATGTATTGTAGTGATCTCAGTTCACGCAGGCAGGCGCACCACAAAGGACGAGGCAATTATTATTATTTATTATTATTAGTTTATTTAGCAGACGCCTTTATCCAAGGCGACTTACAGAGACTAGGGTGTGTGAACTATGCATCAGTTGCAGAGTCACTTACAATTACATCTCACCCGAAAGACAGAGCACAAGGAGGTTAAGTGACTTGCTCAGGGTCACACAATGAGTCAGTGGCTGAGGCGGGATTTGAACCGGGGACCTCCTGGTTACAAGCCTGTTTCTTTAACCACTGGACTACACAGCCTCCACACACGTTTGCCCTTGCCAAACAATAAATAAAAAACACGGCTTTTCACCGTCATATATAATCTAAATCATAATACAAAAACAATAATAAACAAAGGGAATGCACAAACAAAACACACAGCGAAAACAACTCTGTAGAAAAACACAAATAAAACACACACAACGTTAAACGCCTGCAAGAAAAATACTACTACTAAAATAATAATTTATATATATATATATATATATATATATATATATATATATATATATATATATATATATATATATATGCCAGGGTTTTGCTTGTGTATTATTTTGTTTCACAATCAGACTCTTACCTTTGTTTGTTTTCGGTAGCGTTCTTCCTGTTTCCACCTCTTTTGGGAGGTCTGGAATGTAAGCTGTGATTGGTCGACAGCTGCTGTTTTGTGCCTTCCTAATTTTGCTTCCCAAACAAGCGATATCCGTCTCCGTCCCTTTCATGGATTAGAAATTGCTAGTTTTGGTTTTGGGATAAAGAAAATGCGATATGGAAACTAGCAATATTATCACATAAACACTCTTTCGCAAGATAGACGGCTTTGCCCTTTTTCTTCGTTGTTCTGTTCAAGACGTCTGGGACACTGGATCCGGGTCACATGGCCAATGTCTTCTATTGGCTACAAAGGTCAGAGGAACTTGACTTTGCTGGAGGCCTATAAGAAGAGATTTTAGTGTAACACTGAATTAGTAGCTGGAGGGCATGTCTGCTGTTTTTATTGACAAGCTCTGTAAGAATCGAACAACTGTTCATTGTTGATTAAAATATCTGATCTACAACACTGTGCCTTGGTTGTACAGTGGAATTCATGTAGGACTACTTAGCACAAATGTTGACAAAGCCATTCTCATTATAGGTATATAACACATAAAGAAAGGTTTCTAAACGGGGACTTCTGACTAAAGCAGGGAGCACTGTACGTACAGCAGATATCCAGGTTAGGAGTTAGGAGAAACAATGCAATGTGCCAGCATGCAGCATAGGATGCCTCCATATTAACCCATAGCGCAGAATGTGCAGATACATGTCCTATTATCAATAAGAGTCAACAGGCTGGACATGTGGTTCTGCAAAAGCTTGTCTCACATGGAAAATATTGGTGACAGATGTTTACAATGGGATGATGTGGGTGGATTTGGTGTCAAAACAGAGTTTGTGTTGAATGAAAGTCGATTTCCTACACTACCAATTGACCCAATGACGTTTCTTCTTGTTTACAACTAGAACTAACCATAAGTGTATGCACCAGAACATAGAACATTAATACACCTTAGGCTATATGTTCAAAGATTATTTAAAGAGTTAATTAAAGACTGGAGTAATTTTTTTTTTTTAATAAGTAGAAAGCATTTCAACCAACTATCATAGCATTTTCAGTGAATAATTACACATTGATATCACCACTGCTTAAAATCCTGTCAGTCTATGATAGGTAGAATACAATTTTATTTTCATGACATGAATACTTTTTTTGGGAGGGAATAAACAGGAATCCTGCTCTCCATACACATTGAAAGAATGCCCTTTTCAGTTTCTTTCCAGTTAAGCCCCCTACAAAATCTTCACATACTCTATGAGATCTAGTAATTTGTTTTATTTTTTATCAAGCTGGGTATCTATACATAAAGTATGTGTTCAGCATTACATGTGGGAAACAACAGTGAGAGCTAGAATATTGTGTTCAGTTAAACCAGTTTTACAACCAAGCCCAGGCAGGGATAGTGATTAATCATTTTTCAGTCACTGGTTAATTTTATCCTGCAAGCTTCTCATTTTAGGGTAAATATACCAGATGCAGAATGTGGAATTCTGGGGTAAGAGTTATTCATACTGTACAATATCTATGTAAAATAGAATCACAACTTGGTTCAATAGTTAGTCAGATGATTATAGAAATGCAAACCTGGTTCTTACTGTACTGTAGTTGGTCATTGAAGGTCTTTTGCCATTGGCAAACCTGTCAAGAGTTCCAAAAAGTCAATTTTAATCAAGTCTGTCTCCAGTGATCCCCAAATTTGTAAACAGAAGCTGGCTGATGTCAGTTAATCAAACTACTTTGCTAGATGTTTGACTCCTGCTCCGAAGAGGGCATGAGACTTTAAACCCATGAGGCCAGGCTCCAATCACTGGGTCACCACTTCTATGCTCAGAATGTCATGCTCAATAAATCATGCACCACAAAGCCACAAGCTACTTTTTGTTTTGGATCTTGGTAAAAGGATGGGAGAAAGTATTTCTCCAAGACACAGAAGAGTGTTATCTCACATTCCATCAGTATCAATGCAGCCAGAGATAATCAAGCCAGATAAACTCTGACACAGCAATGAGAGGCCTTGTTAATTGAGTGGATGTCTAAAATGTCAAGAGTTTCTTGAGAATATAAAGTTTGCAAGGTTTTCAGGCAAGAAATCTATAGCATCATTAATAGAGTTCCTAGTACATTTACTGTCTTAACCAACTCCCCAGTAATGTTGTTGAAGCTGAAACCCTGGGATCCTTCAAGAAGCTGCTTGATGAGATTCTGGGATCAATAAGCTACTAACAACCAAACGAACAAGATGGGCTGAATGGCCTCCTCTCGTTTGTAAACTTTCTTCTTAACATCTCATTTATTCATTGGTCAATCTACAAGCCAATTACCAACAGGTTCCCATCAACCTATTAGGCATATAATCCTACTTCATAAACTCAGTCCTGCCATGCTTCGAATTACCACCTCCTCCCCAACCACCACCACCACAACCTCCTCCCCAACCACCACCACCACCACAACCTCCTCCCCAACCACCATTACCACCACCACCACAACCTCCTCCCCAACCACCATTACCACCACCACCACAACCTCCTCCCCAACCACCACCACCACCACAACCTCCTCCCCAACCACCATTACCACCACCACCACAACCTCCTCCCCAACCACCACCACAACCTCCTCCCCAACCACCACCACCACCACCACCACAACCTCCTCCCCAACCACCACCATCACCACCACCACAAACTCCTCCCCAACCACCACTACCACCACCTTCTCCCCAACCACCACCACCTCCACCTCCTCCCCCCCCACCACAACCTCCACCTCCTCCCCCCCACCACCACCACCTCCTCCCCCCCACCACCACCTCCTCCTTCTCAACCACCACCACCACCTACTCCCCAACCACCACCACCACCACCACCACCACAATCTCCTCCCCAACCACCATCACCACCACCACCACCTCCCCCCCCCCACCACCTCCTCCTCATCAACCACCACCACCACCACCACCACCACAATCTCCTCCCCAACCACCACCACCACCACCACCTCCTCCCCAACCACCACCACCACCTCCTCCTCATCAACCACCACCACCACCACCACCTCCTCAACCTCCTCCCCAACCACCACCACCACCTCCACCTCCTCCCCCCCCACCACCACCACCACCACCTCCACCTCATCAACCACCACCACCACCACCACCTCCTCAACCTCCTCCCCAACCACCACCACCACCACCACCTCCTCCCCAACCACCACCACCACCTCCTCCTCATCAACCACCACCACCACCACCACCACCACCTCCACCTCCTCCCCCCCCCCACCACCACCACCACCTCCACCTCCCCCCCCCACCACCACCTCCACCTCATCAACCACCACCACCACCACCACCTCCTCAACCTCCTCCCCAACCACCACCACCACCTCCTCAACCTCCTCCCCAACCACCACCACCACCACCACCACCTCCTCCCCAACCACCACCACCACCTCCTCCTCATCAACCACCACCACCACCACCACCACCCCCCCCACCACCACCACCACCACCTCCACCTCCCCCACCACCACCACCTCCACCTCATCAACCACCACCACCACCACCACCTCCTCAACCTCCTCCCCAACCACCACCACCACCTCCTCCTCATCAACCACCACCACCACCACCACCACCACCACCTCCACCTCCTCCCCCCCCACCACCACCACCACCACCTCCACCTCCCCCACCACCACCACCTCCACCTCATCAACCACCACCACCACCACCACCTCCTCAACCTCCTCCCCAACCACCACCACCACCACCACCACCTCCACCTCCTCCCCCCCCACCACCACCACCACCACCTCCACCTCCCCCCCCACCACCACCTCCTCCTCATCAACCACCACCACCACCACCTCCACCTCCCCCCCCACCACCACCTCCTCCTCATCAACCACCACCACCACCACCACCACCACCTCCTCAACCACTACCACCACCACCACCTCTCCATTTTTGAATTGGAATAAGGTGGTTATTTAACACAATATTGTCCTGACTGAACACATTTTATTTCCGTAAGGCTGACTGAAATGTCCAAAACTCACATTAACCTTTGGAGTTATGTTTGTAATGTTCACGTTAGCATAATTCAAACCATTCTAGATGTTATTGTATTGCTTTTGATTGGTATCTAAACACATCAAAGACAAGGACAAACCACAATTAAGTGGGTTCTAATAGCTTAAATTTGTTTTTTGGTTTTTAACCATTTAGGGATTTTCAGTTTTTATTTTTACACCTAACATATATCATGTAAGTTTTGTTATTTTAAGGAAAATGTATGTGCCTAAATGTATCCATCAATGCTCCCCTTTTTGTAAAACATTTCTTGAATTAAAAACCTATACTTAGGAAACCTGATACATACTGAATGGTATCATATGCAAGATATGCAGCTGCATTAAATCAACTTCTGTCCTGCCTTATTTCAGCTGTTCCCTTTCATCTGTCTGAACATTCAGCATTGCCCTTACAATGTACCACATGTACCACATTATCCTCTTAAGTATTAACACAGTTACAATTGCATATATATATATATATAATGTATCACAATCCAAACTCACTGGCCTTGTGTATTTACATAATACATAATGGGTCTCAGTGATTGATCACACTTCCCTCCACTCATGAGTAAAGGCCTGTTGATTATTTTGCCTTCCATTTTCATGGATTAACTACAGTACTTCTTGACACCTACTTCAGGGGGACATGATTCAGTGGGGAGTATCTATCATCTAAGCACTATACCATTTACCCCAAAAACAACATCTCATAAATGCATAGTCAGGAATTAAATCAGGTCCACTAGAAAATGTCAATACATTATTTTCTAAGAAAATCTGAAGAAGTACCTAATCTAATTTTAGACACAAATCCAAAGGCAACATCCCCTGCTCTTGGGGGGGGATGCTACCAATAATGACTTGACAACCTTTTGATGGGCTGGGTGAATGTTGTGTTATGAACATTATACAGACCACCAGGAATTTAGTACCAAGAGCCTTTAGGTGAACACAATAATCATTGATCAGAAATGTAATGTGTATATCAATTGGGTCATTTGTCCTTTCATCAATCAACCCATCTAAACAGGTCAGAGAGTTGGGAAGGTGGAGCACTGACTGAGGCTTCACAGTCCTTTTTCACAGGAAGCTTGCTTGTAAACAGTACAGCACTATTGATAAGCGTGATGAACTGACATCAAACACTCGTTCTCTTCTAGCAAGTGACCATTGCTGACCCTTTCTCACCTTTGCTGAGTTGTTATGACTGCTTGTAGGAAATCAAATAAGCTGTCATCTGCTTCAGAATTCTCAGCAAGCTACTGGCATCTTACTCTTGTCTTTGTTTTCTACTCTTCACCATCATTAGGGCGTCTGATTTTTGAGTTTTACACGATTTAACCTGATTTCTCTCCCCGAATGCGCACATACTGTATATGAATAAACGCATGCGCAGTTATCTGTAATTCAAATGCAACAGAGCAGAACTGGCGCCGATGACGGTAAGCTGATTTACCTATTAGAAAAATGTGGCCTCTTAGTGTTATATATATATATATATATATATATATATATAGGTTTTTCAAAATTACAACAATATAGCTTTAAGGTTTCCAGTTATTTGTTTTATAAGTGTGTGTTTAAACCAAGAGCATTTACAGTGCCGTGAAAAAGTATTTGCCCCCTGTCTGATCTTCTGTATTTTTGCACATTTTTCACATTGTATTTGGTCAGATTTTTTGTGGGTTGTAGTAGTATATAGAGGGAGTCTGAGAGAAAAAATGACACCAAAGTTTGGTGCTTCTTTCATTTGTTTGGTGTGCAAGGTAATCAAACATACAATCTTCAGGTGTGAAAAAGTTATTGCCCCCCCTAGTTAACTCAACCCAATTAAAGGGATAATTAGGGTCAGCTGTTTGAGTACTTTGGTTATCAACCAGGCCTGATTTGGGCCAGCCCTGCCCAATATAAATCTGACTAACTTTGGCCCTTACCATCAGAGTGAAGTTGTCAGCACACAGGTTCTAGAGGCACATCATGCCGTGAACAAAGGAAATTCCTGAAGACCTCCGGAAAAAAGTTGTTGATGCCTATCAGTCTGGAAAGGGTTACAAAGACATTTCTAAGGCTCTGGGGCTCCACCGAACCACAGTCAAAGCCATATTGTCCAAATGGAGAAAGTTTGGGACAGTAGTGAATCTTCCCAGGAGTGGCCGTCCTGCCAAAATCTCTCCAAGAGCAAGGCGTAAAATCATCTAGGAAGTCGCAAAGAACCCTAGAACAACATCCAGGGATCTGCAGGCCTCTCTCACCTCGGCTAAGGTCAGTGTTCATGACTCCACCATCAGAAAGACATTGGGCAAAAATGGGATTCATGGCAGAGTAGCAAGGCAGAAACCATTGCTCACGAAGAAGAACATGAATGCTCGTCTCAAGTTTGCCAAAAAGCACCTGGATGGTCCTCAAGAGTTCTGGAACAATATTCTATGGACAGATGAGTCAAAAGTGGAACTTTTTGGCCGACATGGGCCCCGTTATGTCTGGCGAAAACCAAACACTGCATTCCACAGTAAGAACCTCATACCAACGGTCAAGCATGGTGGTGGTAGTGTCATGGTTTGGGAATGCTTTGCTGCATCAGGACCTGGACTCCTTGCCATCATTGAAGGAACCATGAATTCTGCTCTGTATCACAGAATTCTACAGGAGAATGTCAGGCCATCCGTCTGTGAACTGAAGCTGAAGCGCAGCTGGGTCATGCAGCAAGACAATGATCCGAAACACACAAGCAAGTCTACATCAGAATGGTTGAAGAACAAGAAATTTAAAGTTTTGGAATGGCCTAGTCAAAGTCCAGACCTAAACCCCATTGAGATGTTGTGGCAGGACCTGAAACGAGCAGTTCATGCTTGAAAACCCACAAATGTCACTGAGTTGAAGCAGTTCTGCATGGAGGAGTGGGCCAAAATTCCTCCATAGTGCTGTGAGAGATTAATCAATAACTACAGGAAGCGTTTGGTTGCAGTTATTGCTGCTTAAGGTGGCGTAACCAGTTATTGAGTCTAAGGGGGCGATTACTTTTTCACACAGGGGCATTGGGTGTTGCATAACTTTCTTTAATAAATAAATGAAATATGTATCAAAGTATTGTGTTATTTGTTCACTCAGGGTCCCTTTTATCTAACATTAGGTTTTGGTTGAAGATCTGATAAAATTAAGTGTCAAAAATATGCAAAAATGCAGACAGGGGGCAAATACTTTTTCACGGCACTGTATATGTAACAGTCGATCGTTTCTCTTTGTAAAACAGCATGGAGTACAGTTGTTTTGTTTTCCTGTATGTTCTGTGTGGAATTATACTCGCAACTCCACTACAAAATAAAACTTGATTGGAATGGAGAAATGCCTCCATATACAGTATGTGTGTGTGAGAGAGAAAGAGAGAGAGAGAGAGGGGAGAGAGATAGATGTCGTCAAAAGTTTGCATACCCCAATGTGTGGAAATAGACATACGTTGGGGATTTAAAATGTTGACGACAGCTTTGTTGTCAACACTTTGTGCTTAAGCATTTGTTTATTTCTTTCTAAATAAAACCCGATTTCTACCCGAATATTTATTCTTTCTTGATTATATATTAAAAAAATCCATCCGATTTTTTAATTAAATAATTCTACCTGATTTTTAAAAAAGCATTCACCCGAATCTGGAAAATAATTTCATGTATTAGTTTTTTACAGTACATTATTTCAAATAAAAAAAATTCAAATTCACTGACAAACATTTCTACAAGAAGTCTTTTTTAAAGAAGGCCCAAACGTTTGTCATTTCATTTTAGTTAGTTTTAATATTTCTAAATTATTTGACTTTGAATTAAACAATAGGCAAAAATACTGTTCAAGAAAATCAAACAATGCTTCAAGTGTGTTGATTTTTCCAAACCTTGCTTATGTGTGCGTGTGTGTTTTTTAAATGTTCAGATAAGGTTTTCTGAGTTGTAAGGCAAGCCTCTGTCATTATTATTATTATTATTATTATTATTTATTTCTTAGCAGACGCCCTTATCCAGGGCGACTTACAATTGTTACAAGATATCACATTATTTTTACATACAATTACCCATTTATACAGTTGGGTTTTTACTGACGCAATTTAGGTAAAGTACCTTGCTCTAGGGTACAGCAGCAGTGTCCCCTACCAGGGATTGAACCCACAACCCTCCGGTCAAGAGTCCAGAGCCCTTACCACTACGCCACACTGCTGCCCTATTATAGCATTTCAGACCCGTGAGTATGTCAGACGCAGTAAAACCACAAAAAGCGCTGTTTAAATGTTATGAATGTTAAGAAAATATTAAAACTTCAAGACAAAAAAACAGACTTAACCTTACAATTGGAAGTGTAACAATAGGAAACATACAGGAAATACTGCCAAAGCTTATACTTTACATCAAAGAATTGATGAAAGAAAGCCATTCACACATACTTGCCAAACAGGAGCAAGCTGAATTACAAACATCTTATTTGATGACAATGGCAATGCAGTTTAACAGAAAGAAAGGGATATAAGCAAACATTTAACCCTGTAATTTTCATTTCTGTATCACATATGATACAATGCTTAGCCACCCCTCTATATTCAAACATGATAGGATTCTTTCATTGGGTGATTTTAACCTTCATGTTGACATTGATTCTGATTCGAACTCCTTGGAATTTTTGAGGCTACTGGATTCCTTAGATTAAATCCTGCATGTCAAAGGTCCTACGCATAATCATGGCTATACTTTAGATCTGGTCATTTCTTGTGGTCTAGCTGTTAAGAACATCATAACCCTAGATCTTACTATTTCTGATCATCTTGCCATTCTTTTTGAGGTGAATCTGCCAGTATCTACAAAGACTGTGGAACGTACATTTAAATCCCAGGTAATTAATTCTTCAACTGCTGTTAATCTTTCTGATGTCTTGAGCTCATTACCACTCTCTGAGTCCTCATCAGTAGATGAGCTGGTTAATACCTACAACACCACCTTGACTGGTATCTTAGATACTGTAGCGCCAATCAAAACTCAGAGAGTGTCTTTTAAGAAAGCTCAGCATGGTTCAATGATACAACACAAGATGAAATATGAGGGTCGTAAAATAGAACAGAGATGGTGGGAATCTAAACTGCACGTTCATTACATCACATGGAAGGAGCACATGGTTAAATATAGGAAGGCTCTGCCTTTAGCTAGATCATCATATTATTCTAATTGAAACAAATAAAAATAATCCTAGATTTATTTTTGCTAACCTAGATACATTAATTAATCCTGGTCCCCGGTTCAAACCCCTGCTCAGTCACTGACTCATATTGTTTAAGCAATGGTTATTTATTTAGAACCAAAAAGTAATGTTTTACCTTATCCACTAAAATATATATATATATATATATATATATATATATATATATATATATATATATATATATATATATATATATATATATATGTATATACATTTCACATAGGCTCAGAGCATCCCAAATTTATTTATAGGTGCTATACGCTGTTCTAATTTATAGGCGAAAAAACCCTTTCATATTAAAATTATTTAAATTAATTCCTGTCTCTCTCTTTTTCTCTGTCTTGACTCACTTTAGTCTGAAGTGCTTGGTACTGTTTTTTTATACCTTGTATGGGCTACATAGTTTTGTTTAGAGATACATTATTCCAGTTTATTAGAAAGCCGACTCTTGTTGTCCCAGCTTTTGTACATTCAGTAAAGGTTGAGCAGTATATTTAAAATCATGATACAGTGGGATATGTGGAAATGGTTTACATTTGTTAATAGTTACTGATTCATTTAACAAGAAATTTAACAGAAAATACCTTCTGTCACAGAAGATACTGAAGACATCAAGGTGTCTTTTCATATCTTCCAGTTTATATTAATTTGCAGTATGAATCTGTTTGATATTTTAAACAAGATGCTGTTTTGGTATTTTATTTGTAGTACATACAAATAGTATGTGTGGAGTGGTGGTTAGGGCTCTGGATTCTTGACCGGAGGGTCATGGGTTCAATCCCAGGTGGGGGGACACTGCTGCTGTACCCTTGAGCAAGGTACTTTACCTAGATTGCTCCAGTAAAAACCCAACTGTATAAATGATGAATTGTATGTAAAAATAATGTGATATCTTGTAACAATTGTAAGTCGCCCTGGATAAATGTGTCTGCTAAGAAAATAAATAATAATAATACTACCAGTCATTTTCTGTAACTTCGGTCAGATATTCAGTTTTATTTCCCTCATTTTGGTTGGTATCAGCTGTCGTTTTGTGAAACAGACTCTTCATTCATTTTCAACTGTGGATATTTTTTATATTTTCGACAGTATTTACATTACTACACGCAATGTCTAACCATCCGACTCTCGCTTTCCACTGACTCTTTACAGGTACAAAAATGTAACATTTACGTGCTAGGAAAAAAAAAAAAACTTGAGAAATGAAATTAATACCACAAAACAAACAAATTGGGCTTTATATGATAACTGGCAACATTTGATACAACAGTATTTCTTTTTATTATTTTTTAAGTGTTGATATGTCACAGATAAATAATATTGCAAGAAAGCAAGCATATCATTTTAATAATAATTTTTTAAAAAACTACTTTCCTCACAGATTGCATGCCTTTTTTTATTTTTTTATTTTGAACTCATCTGGAAAATGTGGAAAAGGTTCACAATCCTCCCTGCTGAATTTCAGACAGCTTGACTTTCCCCAAATCTCTTAGCTTTCTGCTAAAGCCCTTGCTTTGTTGGCACAGAGGCGTTTGAACCTGAGTGTTGCACTAAGCAGCACCTGCTGTAAAAAGAGTAAAAGAGGATACAGTTACTTTGACAGCACTTTACAACACAGAACTAAAGCAGTTAATAGCTGTCTCCATTTGTTTAGCCTCGACATTTCCTCAACTGTAACAGGTGTGCACAGTGAACTCTCATGCAAAATACGTCTTCAACTGGAAGGAAAGCTGTTAATTACAACAGGGTGAGCAAAGCCAAGCTAGTCTGAATTCTATTAGACTCCCCAGCCAAGAATTCCCAGCAGTTACAGGCAAATAAAGTGATTAAACAGAGTAAGAGCAAGCTGTGAGTACACAGAGGAGCACACAATAAGTAGCTATTTTTAATGTCTATTCAGTTAGTACATTGAAAAAAATATGAATAGACTGCTCGCCCTTAAAGAAAAGGTCAACTGTTTTTGTAGGAAAAGTTATAGAAGCGAGAATAAAGAAGTGCATGAAAAGAAGACAAAAGGATTGGAGCTGTATTTTGAATTGACAAAGGTCTGTATTTAAATGCATGAGGTTACATTAATTCAATTGCTCTAGGCTGGCTACTGAACTACAAGAAAGGACTTGGTCTCAGACCACCTTAAAACAAATTGAATGGAGGTAAAGAAATCGGAAGAAACTGAAACACACCCTCCTTTTTATTCCACGTAAAGTGGTGGGGGAGGGGAGGGTGGGCATGCTAACCAGATAAAGTAAGTTACATAAGACACATTTATAAACATAGACAAATTGAAATGTTAAATACTTCAGTTCCTGGACACAGCCACATTACCCAGTATGATGTTACCGTTAATGTCTGAATTATGTATTTCTTTTTTGGTATTACAAGAATCCCAGGGGTGCTTGTGAAAAACAATGGATAGGGTTAAGTTTCTCCTGTACTGTACGTGGCTGGCATGGTTTTAGATAACAGAAAAGGATATTTCCAGCCTAGAAAAACATTCATTTCATTTGGTCATGCTGAATCAAGGGGTTTCATGGCTTTTTACTGGTCCCTATGTTGTAGTCTTTGAAGGGGTCTAATTTCTGTCAAGCCTGTTCAATTAGTAACAATTTATGGTCCCAGTTTCACCTCTACGGATTCCCATGTGCAGTTTTATGGCACCTCTCTGTGTGCTGTTCAATGTAAATTCTGGACAGTAACATATAAGTATCGCTAGGAAACTTTGTTCCCAAATTGGCAGAATGTAGAAGAAAGGTATACATATGTTCTACAGGACTCTTTTATTAAAATAACACGCTCAACTGACCATGTCATTTTCACAGTGTTTGGTGTTTGTGGTACCACTGGCAAACAGCTCCATGAAATGGTACAATCCTTAACCCTGCTCAAAAGCATGACATAGCTTTGTTTGAATTCCCTATTGCAAATCATTGCAGCAGGTTTAGAGGATATCCCAAAACGGCTTTCCTAACTTAAACTTTATGCGTTTTTTGTCATTGAATTTCTTTTAATATTTCTAAATGTTGCACTATTGAGTGTTCAATAGGAATGGATATAATATAAATATAGACACAAATATTGTACATTGAGTACAAAAATATTGCACACTTTATATTGCATACAAAGTGGCACACCTTTAGGATGCTTACTGTCAAGTGCTGGCTGGCTGGCAGTTTTGAATGTTTCAAACAAGGCTGGCTGAGCAGATTCCTTGCAATTACTCATTATTACTACATTATGTGAGCCCTGAAGGATGGGAAGCAAGCCTCAGAAGAAAGGTGCACATCATGCCAGTATTGAGATCGGACCAAATACAAAGGGCAGACAGCAGCAGGGAGATCCAGATAGATCCTGTAGTTGCTGGCAAGACACCAGGCTAAAGGTAATCAATGTAAGTTGGTGTTGTAGAGTTTTTGAGCACTGTGAAGGGTTAATATATAGGCCAAAAGCTAGGGCTGAAAGTGAGGATTTGCACCAGCATATGAATCTATTCTACATACTCTATAGGAAATTCCATGTTATGTAGCAATGTTAACAGTGTAGGAGGTGAAGGTTTGTGTTTTATAAAAGTGAAACATTAAGAAGTAACATATAAAACATGTTTTAGATGTTATTTAACAGATATGTGGAACCTTTTTCAGAAAAAAAGTGGGTTTTTTTCATTCATGTTCTCTTGTTTGTAACCACACATTTCTTGAATAAACTCTTAAGTGTGAGTTGATTGAAAATTAGGAAAAAATGGGATCATAAAAGCAATTTGAGCACTTGGAGGGTTAATGAGACGCAGTAGAAGCAATACAAGAACAAATGCATGTTTTTTGTGTGTTTTTACAGCTTATAAATCAACCTTGATGTTAATTAGTCTGTGACACAGTCTGTGTAAACATTAAACACGAAACCTTTCCATAGTCTAAATAGCCCTACAGTAAGTGCTAAGGGTTCATTTTATCTCCAATAAGCTTTTCCATAACTTAAGTACAGACTAGGGAATGGCTAGTATCAATTGGAAACCATGAGATTGCAAGGTGTTGAATGCTATTAAGTTATGAGTATTTCCCGTCAAGGTTTGTATAACTCTCCTCTTTGAATGAAAACACTGTAGCATTGATTTAATGAAGGCAATGTATTTATTTTGTAGCAAATGGTATAAAATCAGGAGCTACAGCTGTATCCTAATGAAAACATGTGCAGTATGCAAGGAAACAGTTTTGGGCAGGGGCCTAAAGACTTATCTTTCCCCTAATTTAAACTTGGTCAGGTTGACTATCCGTGATAGAGACCTGGGCTAGCATAGGGCCTGCTTGTATGCATTTAATGTACTATATCAAGGGTGTGGTGCGTTAGTAAAGCAGAGCCATTTATACCAGACCTCGCTGGCCATTAAAACAGGTGATTTGAAATACATGCACATTTGTAGTTGCTTAAATGTAGCTAATCCATGTATATCTTTCTCATTTATCTGTGTCGAGCTAAAGGGAAGTCTATGAATACCACTCATTTAATTGAAGGCCCTTTAAGCTTAACTCAATTAACAGCAATAAGAGAATCCAGAATCAGTCCAGTTGATCAATGCATTTACCTCAGTGCTGCATTTTCTACCATTTTCTAAATGGGAATACAAGGTGACTGATGTTGCAAAAATGTATTCAAATGTTTATTTCTCAAATTCTGTTTTTATGGATAAACTATAATGTAAACTTAAACAACTGAAACCAGATTGAACCAGTTTCTTCAATATCAACCTCTAGTTCAATCATAAGAAACCCCTCAGTGTGTTATTTAAAGGGGGTCACACTTCACATTGTGTCTCTTATTATTGTGTATTTACATAGTAGTCACTTTGTAACTTCTATGTAATTACAATGGTATTTTGCATAGTTAATTTGTAAATGTTTCTGAGAGATATAACCCTAACTCTAACCCTAACCCTAACCCTAACCCTAAACCTAAACCTAACTCTAAACCTAACCCTAATCCTGACTCTAACTCTAACCCGTTTCTGGTACAATTGTTTACTTACACATATTGTGTAAATCTATTGTAACTATGTATAACATTGTTATATGTGATTTCCATTACACGAGAGTAGATGTTAAAACTTCGTGCTGATTTGAACTCGGCTCTCGCCAAGATAAGCACCAACTAAGACGTAGCTTTACAGTAAACTAATGTGATCCATATGTGTCTCCATCCATTTACGTTTCCTTCCATATGATGATGTAGATATCCTTCTGTCTGGTGTTAATGGCTGAAGTGTAATGCTGGCTCCAGGGATCAGTTTATTTTGCCTCCCTGGCGCATCAGCACACACAACGGCTGCGATGCTGGCTCCGGGGATCAACCACAGTGCGGCCTCCCCAGCGCATCAGCATGACAACCGTCTGGATTGAGCTAAGTAGGGTACATCTCTGGGGTTTTCAAGTGGGCACCTTCCATCCTCAGTGTTTCGTCGACTAGCCCACGACACCTCAAGAGGGCTCGACGGTGATTCTGGCGTCCCAGCATCACCCCCCTCCGTCCCCCACTCAACTCAGCCCAGCTTACTTACCTGTACATCAGCGTTTCTTTCTTTCTATTGTGCTTGAGATCCCCAGCCAGAATCTTTCCGTCTCAACCACAGCCAGTTGCTGCTCCTCTCTGCTGCTTCAGATAAGTTCTTCACTGTGCGACGCAACTCTTGGCCACTGAATCCGACGTCTCTGAGAAACCGGGTTGTAGAGTGTGCCACAAATCCTCAACAACCCACTTCCACTGGGTAAACCCGAACTCTCCATCCTCGCTGTTCCGCTTCAGTGGCTAGTTGAGCATACCGCAGTTTCTTCCTCTCATACGCCTCATCTACAGCATCCTCCCATGGCACTGTTAACTCTACCAGGTGAACAAGGCGTGCTGATCCAGACCACAAGACAATATCTGGTCGAAGGTTAGTTGTGGCAATCTCAGGTGGAAAAATAAGCCGTTGACCAACATCTGCCAGCATTTTCCAGTCTCTAGCAGCTTCCAGTTGTCCTGGGCGAGGATTGGTTTTAACACCTTTTCTTGGTGTTGTAATCAAATAAACATAGAAATCATAAATATAGTTAAATAACTGGCTGGCTGAGTGGTGACGTCAGAACCAGGAAAGGAAACACACACAGGACGGTGAAATGAAATGATGAAGGCGCTTGTTTGCGCCGGTTTATTATAAATAAGAAGGTTTGAACAAAACAGAAAACAGGACACGGCACTTTACGCCAAAATAAAATAGACAAACAAAACGGACTAACACTTAAACAGTGGACTAACAGAAAACACGGTGAATACGAATAAATAAATAACAATTATTCTTTTAGTATACTTTACTTTTCCTCCTTCTCCACACCCATTCTCCACTCACCGAACACACAACCCCGAGTGAGTGCTTTGTGCAGCTATATATACTGTTGTGCCGAGATTCAATTACTAATTAATTATTCACTTGAATCCCAGCACGTGAACTAATTCTGTGCAACCCCATGCTCACATATTACATACTTTAAATACACGTGAAGTGAAGTGCAATCCCTGTGCCTAAATACAATTATACATTTTAAACACTTGTGCTCATTACCTGCATTATATCTCCGTGTACCAACTACAATACACCAACATACAACATAAAACACAAAAATACACACAGGGGCGGGGCACATTGCCACAGCAATACATTACAATTTAAATGCACTGTACCAAAATAGTTTTCATAGAATCTAACAGGACTTCAAATGGTTTCCTGTGATTGGCCAGACAGGGGTTTGAGGAGTCCAATCAATTCCGATTCAAGTAGACCGAAATGACATGGGCACTGTTGTGTTATTAAAAGCCACCCCCTGTCAGAAGGGAAATGAGGCATCATCAGCATGGCTGCCTCTGCCATGGCATTCAGGTATGACCAGCACTTAACCTTAGCCTGCCCTGTTGCCAGATCTCTATCACGGACCCTTGAGATGAATGATATGTCCAATACTGCACACTACAAGTTTGCAGCTTTGCTAGATGAAGAGGCTCAAGAGGCTTTCCTACGTCTAAGTATCTCAGTCATGTTTAATAAGATAAGCTAAACCAAAAAGATCTGTTTCCATGGGTATGCCTTTTAAATGGACAATACCACTAAATATAGACAGAGCAAGTATTATGCCTAATAGTATAGGACTGTGTGTATATTATGGGGTGTGCCGATTCATCGATTCACACAGTGTTTGCTACTATCATGTATTATGCATTTCTCTGTATTTAAAGTATTATGGATTTTCTTGTTGTTACTGCATCTTGTAAAGTGCTTTGTGATGGTGGTCCACTATGAAAAATGCTATATGAAATGAAGATTGATTGATTGATTGATTGACTTGACAATACGATTATCGATACCCCTGTATCGATACACTGTTTTTCGTTTTTTTTAAGTAAAATTTTATCTGCTAACTTAAACATGAGCATGCATTAATTTGTGTCTACACTGATAATTAGAGAATATTATTTATTAGCTTGTACTTTAGCAGTCTCACCTACCAATCACTGTGTTCAGGGTGTTTTTTTCAAGTCCTCTGGCAGGTGAGCGAAACGGAAGCTGAGCGGAGGTGGGTTATTAATGTTGATAATCTCATCAGAGCGACAGCGAAATTCAACCTGCTCTGGCTGGTTTAAAATCCAGTGTGGACTCGCCTCATGTTCTTGAAAAGAGTCACGCTGTGTGCAAAATGTGTAAGGCTCGAATTTGCAGAGACTGGGGCTAAAGTGGTTGCAAATGCAAAACAGAAATAATTTGTGAAGTTTTTTAGGGGTTAGGCGCCTGTAACACAAAAATGCTGCCTCTCCCTTTAAAGCATGTGTCAATATTTATGAATGCGCTATGACATCGGTCTGTAAGGGAAAAACACGCATTTAATAAACTGAAGTGCGAGAAGGAAGGTAACAAATACACTAATAATAATAATAATAATAATAATAATAATAATAATAATAATAACAATTTCATCTAATACAGATGCTTGTAAGCGCAGATAGGTGCTGTATTAACCCCAGTGTCATGCAGCAGTTGTGACGGTGATGGTGTTCACGTGTCGTGTAAACAGTTAGTATTTAATATCGTGAACAGCAGAACCAGCTCACTGCAATTTAAACTTGTTTTTAATGAAAAATAAACAGTAACATGTAAAGAGCTGTCTGTGTTACATGCTGTCAGATCAGGACGTATACTGAGCATGGGAGCTCCTGCACTGCAGCATGCTGTTTCCCATGTTAAAACTGGACACAATTAGAGGTGACGTTGTCATGTGAAATTTGGGCCCCCTGGAAAATGGTCTATTTTTCATAGATTGAACTGAAATATTTAGCTTTGCAGGATGAATTAAATTTTAAGCACACATTGTAAAAAATATTTGGGTTTTAAACGTAAAAAAAGTCCTGAAACTGGTTTAACAGGTGTTGATATACATGTAATAGATGAGAATATATGATCATTGATGATAATTACTGCCTCTCTGGTACAGAAGAGACTAGGATTAATTGTGATAGCAAGTTAGATGATAATGGCAATTTATGGCGGGTGTCTAATATAGAGCAAGAGACGCAAAGTATTCTCCTCCATTCCTGCACTAAACACAGCAGCGGCAGTTATACAGTCACTTCCGGTTCTGCTCTAACCTTGCTCTCTACAGTACAGCCTCCGATCTACAACCTCGCTACTGCAACAGCATATCGTTCCACCTCCTCAACCACAGCTCGTCATCACTCAGTATCCCTGCAAATTCGGTTCAACAGGATTTTCGGCTGACTCAGAGTTAATGCATGCAGGGTCTGCGGTTCCACTGGTCACTCAACGTCTCTCTGCCCGAAGGTGGCCATAGCATCATCCTCCTCCAGATCAGCAGTCAGCATCACTCCTCCTCACTATTCAAACAGCATCTCCATCCCCAACTCCATACATTCTTCAGCCCCTCCTGAGCAATCCACAAGGCAAGACAAATATGGGCACAGAATCAAATTTGCAGGAGGAAGACAAATCTGCAATAATTTCAATACCGGTTTGTGTTCAAACAGGCAATGCAATTACATCCACATGTGCAGTACTTGCGGGGATGCTCACTCTAAAGCCCAGTATCTCCCAAGTGACTCTTCAATGCTCACAGTCTCCACTCCCATAAACATTTCAGTATTATCAACAAAAAAAAACTTAATTGACGGTCTGGAAAACGTCTTTTCAACTGGGCTCAGTCAAATTCCTTCTTCCTCTTTTCAAAGTAAAACCTTCATTCTGCTCATCAAGAAATCGGCCCATTTTCAGCTCCCCCGTTTCCAGTCTACAGTATTAATCCTATTGACATTGCCACTCGGAAAATGTCAGGAAAACAAACTGACTCATCATCGATTTATCAGCACAGCGGGGGTCAAGCACCATCAGCATCAACTCGCTCATTCCTCACGGTCAATTTTCTCTTCATTACATTATCATCTCAGACGCAAATCATGCAATTAAATTAGCAGGCCGCGGTTCATGGTTAACAATAGCAGATATATCAGATTTAAAAAGTAATGCCAATCCATCCATTTCTTCGCCAGCTGTTTGGAATATGCTAGGAAGGAAAGTTTTATTTTGCTACTGAGTTAACTTTCGGCTGCCGAAGCAGCCAGAAGATATTTGCCACTCTCTCAGAAGCGTTATGCTGGATACTTCTCAATGCATACCATGTTCAGAAGCATTATGCTGGATGCTTCTCAATGCATACCATGTTCAGAAGCATTATGCTGGATACTTCTCTATGCATACCATGTTCAGAAGCATTATGCTGGATACTTCTCTATGCATACCATGTTCAGAAGCGTTATGCTGGATACTTCTCTATGCATAGCATGTTCAGAAGCGTTATGCTGGATACTTCTCAATGCATACCATGTTCAGAAGCATTATGCTGGATACTTCTCTATGCATACCATGTTCAGAAGCATTATGCTGGATACTTCTCAATGCATACCATGTTCAGAAACGTTATGCTGGATACTTCTCAATGCATACCATGTTCAGAAGCATTATGCTGGATACTTCTCTATGCATACCATGTTCAGAAGCATTATGCTGGATACTTCTCTATGCATACCATGTTCAGAAGCATTATGCTGGATACTTCTCTATGCATACCATGTTCAGAAGCATTATGCTGGATACTTCTCTATGCATACCATGTTCAGAAGCGTTATGCTGGATACTTCTCTATGCATACCATGTTCAGAAACGTTATGCTGGATACTTCTCAATGCATACCATGTTCAGAAGCATTATGCTGGATACTTCTCTATGCATACCATGTTCAGAAGCATTATGCTGGATACTTCTCAATGCATACCATGTTCAGAAACGTTATGCTGGATACTTCTCAATGCATACCATGTTCAGAAGCATTATGCTGGATACTTCTCTATGCATACCATGTTCAGAAGCATTATGCTGGATACTTCTCTATGCATACCATGTTCAGAAGCATTATGCTGGATACTTCTCTATGCATACCATGTTCAGAAGCATTATGCTGGATACTTCTCTATGCATACCATGTTCAGAAGCGTTATGCTGGATACTTCTCAATGCATACCATGTTCAGAAGCATTATGCTGGATACTTCTCAATGCATACCATGTTCAGAAGCATTATGCTGGATACTTCTCTATGCATACCATGTTCAGAAGTGTTATGCTGGATACTTCTCAATGCATACCATGTTCAGGAGCGTTATGCTGGATACTTCCCTATGCATACCATGTTCAGAAGCATTATGCTGGATACTTCTCAATGCATACCATGTTCCATGTCTGCTCCACCTACTTGATGATTTTCTATTGATCTCTCCTCCCTCAGATCCGCCAGCCTCCCCGTGTCTAAACTCAATCACATTCGTTTTCTTATCCAGAGCTTCCAGATCAGTAAAACAATCAGGAAACATGCATTGCTCTCGTTGCTGGGTCGTTTCAGATATAAACATCCACCCCCGGGGGATCCCCAGGGGTGGATGTTTATATCTCCATTACTTTCTCTTGCATTGACAACCAAAAACTTGGATTCCTCTTATTCAGCACTGGAACGGCCTGTGTTTTATGATGATTTCATTTCAGCACCACATGACCTGGCTTTGTTTATGGATGCCTCATTTTTGTGATTCTGAGGTCTTTTAAACAATCAATGGTTTTCCAGTGTATGGCCTATGGAAATTGAAAACCACTGCATCAAAAATCCACAGCTCTTCTTGAAATTTACCCAGTAGTCACGGCAGCTCAGCTATGGGGTCATCTTTGGTCAAATAAATCAATATTATATATTTGTGAGCTAATGTGTCTCCTAGTTTAGGTCTATATTTCAAATAGGTTTATTTGTATCTTTTAATGTTGTTGTCTCTATTTGGCTGTTGTCAGTGTAGCTGCTGTTCTGTCTCGATGGCAGCGCACTGTGTTTAATCATTTTTAGAAAGGGAAACAGTGATGCAATTTGATTGCAGTTTTCTAATGTGACCGTGTAGGTGCTGTGAAACTCAGGAAAGAGCAAACATGCAGCACTCTGATAGGCTGAAACACTTTACAGCATGTTGATGCAGAGTCGTTATCGGCATGAGGTGGGATGTCGGTGTGGTTCAGTTGTGTGTGCCATGTGAAACATTTCTGGGGGTGCTCCTGGTCAGTCCTGTTTTATAGTGAGTACAGAGTGTTATTGTACTTGTAGCAGATGGCACTATGGTGAATCATGGGAGATAATAAAAAAAGGAATTTAAAACAGATTTTCACTTTTTACCAAGAAACAGATGGGAATTATTTCCATTAAATCCTATGAAGCAGTGGGAAACTCATAAAACTAAACTTTTTTTTGTCATGTTGGGTATCTGTACTTCTTGAGTCAGTGTTGGCTTGCCTGTGATATAATAGAAAAAACACCTTGAGTCTGAGAGCACCAGATAGATCAAGCATCAGATACCTGACACCTTTTTATTCACCGAGTGAGATTACACCACTATTAATTTTGGATTTTCTGAACAGACACAACATAGCTTAGCTGTCTGAGTTCAATACAAAATCCAGTACAGCTTGTGTGAGAGAAGATACAAAAGGATGTGATGTACAGCAATAAAAAGCAAGTTTATAACAATGCCTTTCATACACTATGAACTGCAGGTGGATAGAAAAAATAAACCAGAGCCACAGCACAGCGAAGTCCCTTATCTAGGTGTCTGGACTTGGTCCTGGCTGATAAGGGCCAGTCTGATAAACAATTGGGCCAGTGTATTTAGGGAGTTCATGTACATAATATATTTTAAAGGCCAAATAAAAATGGAACTTGTAGTTTAAATGTGTCATTTTTCTATTGAAATATTTAGTGGTTTTAAAGGATTTGGTTTTCTTTTTAAAGCACAAGCGTTACAATCCCAATTCTTGTATAAGTTTACATATTGTTTTTGCACATCACGTGATATTACTTTATAATATGTGTGATATTCATGATACATTGCTATTAATGTTGGGGTTAAAGTGGGGTCACTGTTTACTTCATGTGAATTTATTAGTACATTTTATGCTTGTTCATGTAATTGCATTTGAATTACAGACATTTCACTGGTGGCTAATACAGAGTTACACAACATTCTGGGTTTGAAGGAGTATCAACAAATGGAAGTGAAGTGGCTTACCCTCCAACAATCACTATAACCTTGTGACAGAGACAGAATGAATCTTGGTGATACATCTCCCTCTCGACCTGTGAGGGTGCTGTGTAAAGGGAACAGAGTGCCCTGGATTGGATGGTCACACAATTCATTTCCAGAATTAGATGGAAGTCGGTCATCTAGAAAGAGGGCGGAGCTACAATACACTAAATCATCGACCCGGAAGGGAAACGATGTGGCAGCCGCGGATTGGAGGAGCGGTTGCATTAGTTAATCAAGGGGTCATGATTGACGGTACAAAAGGGGGCGTAGCGAAGTGATCTGTTCCTTGTTATGGTTAAATGCTAAACCGGAAGGAGACCTGTATTGTAATCGTGAGTGTTTTGTTTGTTTGTCGTGTCTAAAAAGCTTTTTGCTTGTTATTATAGACGGTTAACACGATCCAGAGCTGTCGTTAAAGGCCAGCACTAAACCCGGACAACACTGCACCTTGTTCACGAATAACTGTATTTATACAACGAGCACTATCGCACTCACTGTGGACTTGTGTTTGTGTTTTGTGTTACGTGTGGGTGTTTAGGAAACAGGACTGTTATTATTTCAGGACCAACCCGTGGATTAAAACAGAGCAATACACGCTGCTGCATTGCCTGTTCTCATTGTTATTATTTACTGCTGTTTGTCATCAGACTTTTGGATTGTACAAATAAAACATCATTGCCCCTGGATTATCGTTAATTGTTCATTGTTAATACAAACTGAACCGTGTCACATTCAACATTGTCTGTCTCAAGAAGTCGGCAGCACTGTATTTGCATTGTAGAAGAAAATCTCTTGCCACCATGATTTGCAATTTTCCTATTATTTTTTTAAGCGTATCTCATGTCTGAAATTAAACAGATGTTATCCCAAAGGTGATTGGCTACTCTTTTAATTACACTGCATGACTGTAAAATGACCAGCCCCTACGTAGGTACTTCTGTAAAATGACCAGCCCCTACGTAGGTACTTCTGTAAAATGACCAGCCCCTATGTAGGTACTTCTGTAAAATGACCAGCCCCTACGTAGGTACTCCTGTAAAATGACCAGCCCCTACGTAGGTACTCCTGTAAAATGACCAGCCCCTACGTAGGTACTCCTGTAAAATGACCAGCCCCTACGTAGGTACTTCTGTAAAATGACCAGCCACTACGTAGGTACTTCTGTAAAATGACCAGCCCCTACGTAGGTACTCCTGTAAAATGACCAACCCCTAAGTAGGTACCTCTGTAAAATGACCAGCCCCTACGTAGGTACCCCCTGTAAAATGACCAGCCCCTACGTAGGTACTCCTGTAAAATGACCAGCCCCTACGTAGGTACCCCCTGTAAAATGACCAGCCCCTACGTAGGTACTCCTGTAAAATGACCAGCCCCTACGTAGGTACCCCCTGTAAAATGACCAGCCACTACGTAGGTACTCCTGTAAAATGACCAGCCCCTACGTAGGTACTACTGTAAAATGACCAGCCCCTACGTAGGTACCCCCTGTAAAATGACCAGCCACTACGTAGGTACTACTGTAAAATGACCAGCCCCTACGTAGGTACTCCTGTAAAATGACCAGCCCCTACGTAGGTACCCCCTGTAAAATGACCAGCCACTACGTAGGTACCCCCTGTAAAATGACCAGCCCCTACGTAGGTACTCCTGTAAAATGACCAGCCCCTACGTAGGTACTCCTGTAAAATGACCAGCCCCTACGTAGGTACTCCTGTAAAATGACCAGCCCCTACGTAGGTACTCCTGTAAAATGACCAGCCCCTACGTAGGTACTCCTGTAAAATGACCAGCCCCTACGTAGGTACTCCTGTAAAATGACCAGCCCCTACGTAGGTACTTCTGTAAAATGACCAGCCCCTACGTAGACTATGCGTAGTACATTTATTTAAAACACATACTATTTCATGTATTCTGATTGGTCCAAATCAACACGTGTACTAGGTATGTGTTTTTGACCCAGATGGCCTTCCATACATTTCTTGACTAAACTCTGTTGTTTCCTACCGTTACCAGTATTAATGAAAGGGCTACAGGCTGTTGAGATGTCAGACGCAGGCAGATCGGTAATTGGCATTTCTTGACTAATCTCGTACTCAAGGAAATCGGAATCCATATCAAAACAAAAAAATAAATTTGAAATTATTTCAGACGTCTTAAAGTTGTTATAAAAGACGTATCGGTGGCAGTATTGTTTGAATACTGAAGCACAGCTCCATCCTGAATTTTCAGCAGCACACCACTGGATTGGAATGTAAGCATGTTATCCCATTCATCTTAACCCATTCAAGTGAGATAACACAAATACATCCCACGCTAGATATACCCACTGTCTATATATATATATATATATATATATATATATATATATATATATATATATATATATATACTTTTTGTGACATTTTCTTTTAATCAATTAATTAAAGCATGTTAATTAACTGACTCCCAAATTACCATAAAATATTCTGTAAAAAAATCTAACTTTCATTGAAATTAGGCTCTATAATACTACCATAATGCAGACAGACAAGTGTTGACTTTCTAGTGTCTTTTTAACATCATATTTAATTTAACTCAGGCAGATCAATACAATGTAACTCTAAGGGTAACTAACAAGAGAGAGAGAGAGAGAGAGAGAGAGAGAGAGAGAGAGAGAGAGAGAGAGAGAGAGAGAGAAAGAGAGAGAATTAAAAAAAGACTGAAAACTTTCATTTCACACATTCACACTTTCACATTTTCAAGCCTAAACAAATGTTTACAGTGTTTTTGTTTAGGTGTAACAACATCAGTATTTAGTATATTTATACTCGTCTCAGAAATGTTGCTGTGAAATTGATCGTTTTTCCAGCTTGGCCAACATTGGCTTCTCATCTTCCAATTCCATCATGGTCTTTTTAGTTTTGTCTTTTTTTCTTTCTTTTTCTTTTTTCTGTGTTATCATATTATCCAGTTCTCTCCAACACATTGGATAACGCAATTCACTCAGTCCTGTGGTTAGAATTGGTCTTTTGTTTATTTGTATGTATTGTGACAGGGCTATACTAGTCAATATCCTTATGGCAAACATTTACTTGAATGTTTGTATATCTGCAGTATTCTTTGTACATGTCGAGTATGTAAATAATTCTGACTTGCTTTTCTGATTATGTCATTTAAAAGACAATATATACTGATGCACAATAGCTCATTGGGCACATACATAATGTTATTTATATTTGAAACAGTGAGCACAGAGGTTTGTTGATTGTTTGAGTAGTATTGTTCCTTGGGATAACAAAATACTGAGCACAAGTCATGTGATTTCATAAAAACACCAGGTGCTCAGTGTTTTGTATTTGAGATGAGTTAAAATGGCCAAAATTAGTTGATTAAGAATCTGTTTAAATAGCCATTCAAAAAGACATGATTTTAAACAGCGAAAGATATGACCATGCCCTGCTTCAGTATTGAAGATCGCATGGTTGCTATTGGCATGATTGAAGGCGGCCTGTCTATGAGAGAAGTTGCCCGGAGAATAATATGTTCTGCTTCAACAATCAGCAGCTTGTCCAGAGAAACCAGGAAACCGGATCTGTGAGGGACAGGTCACGTCCTGGAAGGCAGAGGGTCACCACATCAGCCCAGGACCGTCACATCCGACTGATCCATCTGTGTAATCGTTTTCACACTGCAGTGGCTACAGCACGAGAAATTCCAGGAAGAAATAACCCGCACATCAGCAGAATGACTGTAGCTCGCCGTATGCATGAAAACGATTTGCATGCTCGGAGGCTGTTCAGGGGTAACATGTTGACAGCTGAGAGACAAAATCACCATCTTCTGTGGGCCAGAGAACATCTGAGGTGGAGGCAGAGAGAGTGATGGAGTGTTTTATTCAGCGATGAATGCCGTTTGACCCTTGACAGACCTGATGGAAGACAATGTGTGCGGAGACATCGTGGTGAGCGTTATACTGACTGTTGCATTGTTCAAGCTAACCAGTCTGGCGGTGGAAGTGTGATGATGTGGGGAGGAATCTCCTTTAACACAAGAACGCCTTTGGTGCAGATTGAGGGCAACCTTACTGCTCAGTGATACATTGATGAAGTCCTGCAGGCAACCGTTTTTCCGTTCCTGCAAGCCAATCCGGAAGTGTTGATTTTCCAGCAGGAAAATGCAAGACCAGACAGTTCTAGGATTACAATTGCACGACTTCAAGAAAACAATGTCGAGGTCTTGCCGTGGCCAGCTTTTTCTCCTGACCTGAGTCCAATAGAACATATGTGGGACCAAATCGCCAGCGCCATCCACAGGAGACAACCTGGCTGCAGCTGCACAGGAAGAGTGGCGGAACATCCCACAGCAGTCTATCCAGAGGCTGATCAGGTCTATGCGTCAACGCTGCCAGGATTGTGTTAATGCTCAGGGAGGTCATACCTGATACTAACTTTGTAATGTTTTCATTTTGACAGTGTGTCACATTTCATACTGAAAACTTATCATGATTCTTTGATCTGTATTTTGTTCACATTTTCTGTGATTTTATTTGATATCTATATTTAAAATATTTCATTAAATCCATTAGACCTGAGTGTTGCATTTCTTTTG
Organism: Acipenser ruthenus; assembly: GCF_902713425.1. Classification (NCBI taxonomy): domain Eukaryota; kingdom Metazoa; phylum Chordata; class Actinopteri; order Acipenseriformes; family Acipenseridae; genus Acipenser; species Acipenser ruthenus. The sequence continues at coordinate 114,741,352 of NC_081190.1, forward strand.
TGCATCCGTATATAAACAACAACCAAGTTCTTACAGATAGGGACTCATTTTAAATTGCAACACGATCATACCATTATACATTGTTCTGCTTTTTTTCTGTATTTTGAGCTTGACCTGGCTTAGCATCAATTTACGTTTGCTTTATTTTGTAACTGGGCCCATGCATTCTGTCTAGTATTTAGGTAAAATCTTTCCATTAAACAGAAGGACTGTATGACCTTTAGAATCACTGACTTCTCCCCTGAGTGGTCTGCACTAATTTACATTTTTAAGTTGTTTTAAGTTATTTATTACTACGTTGTTTTAGGAGTCTTTACACATTAGTGACACAGAACATCCCTGCATAACATCAAATGTCATCTAAAAGTGCCAACTTCCAGAGAAACTGCATTTATTCTCAAAACACAGTAAACATGTAAGCAATGTAGAAAAAGCCTGAGGATTATTTCACATGAAAAAATAGATAGCTGGGAGTCAACATCATGGATACAAAGCATTCCTTAAAAATCCTGAGGTCAAACTGCGTTCATTTGTGTTATTCAAAACTGGTATGGAAATAAAAGTGAAACATTTTATATATAAATGCATATTAAAGGATGATAAGTATTAACATACTTAATAGTCAATTTTACAGAAGGATTGCATTTAGAGAAGAGAGAGTTAAACAAGGAATGCATGTTATACAAGGGCAGGTAAATGAACTGCTCTGTCATACACTCATTGCACTGGATGCATGTTATACAAGGGCAGGTAAATGAACTGCGCTGTCATGCACTCATTGCACTGGATGCATGTTCTACAAGGGCAGGTAAATGAACTGCTCTGTCATGCACTCATTGCACTGGATGCATGTTATACAAGGACAGGTAAATGAACTGCTCTGTCATGCATTCATTGCACTGGATGCATTTTATACAAGGACAGGTAAATGCACTGCTCTGTCATGCACTCATTGCACTGGATGCATGTTCTACAAGGGCAGGTAAATGAACTGCTCTGTCATGCACTCATTGCACTGGATGCATGTTATACAAGGACAGGTAAATGAACTGCTCTGTCATGCACTCATTGCACTGGATGCACGCTGTTTTACGAACATTACTGTAAAATTACCAGACCAGACCGATGAGCAGAGTTCACATGCTGGCCATCGGCAGTGATGGGGTTTATTTTGACTTCGAAATGGAATTTCAATCACTGGTTAGGGTAAAACCCTAGCTGTTTGACATTGGGCTCTACAGGAAGAGTTGTTTGCAGCTAGTTTAAGTTCGCTTTTTCTGAATTAAAGGTTTTTAATAACAATTATATTATTAGAGGTTTCTTTATTGTCAGTTAGGGATGGGAACGTCTGGCTGAAGTGCTCAGAAACAAAATAACAATAAAAAGACTAATATAAAAGAAAATAATTGTGGTAAAAAAAGAAAACCTTACAAATGTGAAATGTATTATTGTGTCAATCTCAAATCACAGGACAGTTCTTTCTATTATTTGCCAGGTTCAGTACGACAAAGCATGTCCAAACACACTCTTATTTAATCGATATCCATATAGTGATATTGTGAGTGTTGCAAATAATGTAGCTACAGTAGTAGAAGCACTGCATGCAGTATCAGTTTTTACATCTCTAGGCATGTTTTACTGTGCTCATTACAGTCACCCAATAATCATAGAAATGCTTCTATGGCTATGACAGCAAATGTGCATTGCAAGGATGGAACACCAGGAGGAGGTGGTACAATTAACATCGTTCCAGGGGTCAAAACACATGAAATTCAATGGACAAACTGAAGAATCATCATCTTACTGAGACAGAGATACTTCCTTGCCTCCTGTAATCCTCTTGTAAATCTCGTGTTAAGAAATGCTTACCACACAACTTCTAACTCAAATAACGCAATGCCAGGGGAAGGACACAGAGCTAGATCAGTGCTTCCCCATGACTGTCAAAAGTTAATTCTTAGGAATTTCACAACAGACTTTTTGATTAGCAAAGGCTACAACAAACCACACAAAATGTAGCACACTATGACAGTAGCACCATTATTCCTGAAAGAAAAATCACTTCACCATGTCTTTTTATTTTGACGGGTCTCATTTTATGGTCATTAAGGAGGTGATATGCTTTTAATGTATATTTGACAATGTTTACTATACATCAATACAGATGTTCCCTATGTTGTTATCGTTCTGAAAAATGCATTTTGTGCCATCCATACTTGCCACTTCCAATAAAGGTCCCAATCTTTGTTTTCCTGCAAGTTGCTATCTGTCTGAAGTCACATGCAGCAGCTATAAGAACAAAACACATTAGTGTTTAGCTTTTTCTTGTTATGCGTAAAACACATCAGCGCCGGTAGGCCGAAGATAAGAGATACATTTAAACTACAGTAGGGATTTGATAGTGGTCCTGAGTGAAAAGCACAGGTTCTATACTGAAGGAAGAACCCTTATTGCTTTTACTCCAGCTTGAAGCCGAAGGGTCTCCTGCTGGCAGCTGTTTGGTTACATTGCACTTTGCTCACACACTTCTCCCAAAGCTACCATCTACTGTTTAAAAAACATTTCACTGTCAGACCAGAACTTTTAGTCTCAGTCTGGCCCTGAAATAATTTACAGAAGCTACTTTATCTCTTCAGTCTTGCACCAATTAATTATTAATATGAACCAAAGCAGGACAATCCTCTCTCTCTCTCTCTCTCTCTCTCTCTCTCTCTCTCTCTCTCTCTCTCTATATATATATATATATATATATATATATATATATATATTGTGGCGGAGTGTCCCGCCCCTATTTATTATTATTTGTATTTTTGTTTGCGGCGCGGGTAAAAGCGCTGTGTCTTTTATTATTATATTTAAAAACCCTGTGAGGATGCATGGCTGATCAGCTACTGATTATTTAACTAGCTGACAGTCATGCATCCTTACCAAATGCGTGCAGACTCTGGCCGAGGGATAATAAGATAATTAACTACTAGTTAATCCCTCGGCCAGAGTATATAAACCTGCAGCTCTGTGCACTCGTGGTTGGGAGTGTAGAGGAGAGTACGGGAGAGCGGAGAGAGAAAGAAAGAGTGCGAGGTGAATAAAAAGTAATTAACAATTGCTAAAACGTGCTGGATTAGCCAGCACGACACTTACTTGTTTGTTTGTTTATTCGTTTGGCCCTCGCGCCTTTTTGTTTTGTGTTTTGTTTAAATCTTTTGTTTGTTTATTAAATACGCTGAACGCAATTGCATTCAGCTTCACCCGCCCATCCACTGTTTTGGTTTGAGTTACTTCCTGGTCCCTGACGTCATCTCACATCACCACTGCGAGCCAGTCTGCCACATATGGTGTCCAGCGTGGGACAAACAACGCCTCCAACAGCCGGACCAGGACAGAAAAGTGCGTTTTTTTTGTTTGTTCGTTTTTTTTTCAAACTAAATAATGGGAAGAAGGAGGAAACAGCAGCAGCAGGTGCAACAGCGCGGGGCTGGTCGCAAGTCCCGCCGGGTCTCTGCTGTGCTGGACGTCTGCCTCACCTGTCTGAGGGGTGAGGAATGGTGCTTCGCCGTTGGTGAGGTTGGGCATGTAGCACCCGACCAACCCCCTCCATGGCAGGTGAGGGAGGAGTCTGAACATCCTGCGCACATGTGGGAGGAGGATGGCCCAGAGCAGGAACCGGAGGATGAGGGGTCGGTCCGTCCACAGCCCAAGAGGGTGGAGGCCGAGTGTCCACAGCCAATGGCTCCACTAGCAGGGGAAGAATACCTGCTGGTTTCACCTCCACCACCACCGTCCGAGGGAAAGGAGCAGGAGCTGCCTCTGCATCCTCCGAGGCGGACTGGTCCACTCTCCTCAGAGGGGATCTGGGACTGGCTGGCGGAGCCTGAGAGGGATATCGTGGACTGCTGTGATCAACCTCCTGTGGGCAAGAGATGGGGAGCGCTGGGAGGCCTGGGAACAGAAACACCACCCAGCATCCCTCCCAGACATCGCAGCCATGGTGCTCAACTACCTGGCTGCAGATATGGGAGGGGCCCCGCTGCTGTTTCCAGCGCCAGAGGGAGAAGAGCCATCGCTGCCGTCTCCAGCGCCAGAGGGAGAGGAGCCATCGCTGCCGTCTCCAGCGCCAAAGAGAGAGGAGCCATCGCTGCCTTCTCCAGCGCCAGAGGGAGAAGAGTCATCGCTGCCGTCTCCAGCGCCAGAGGGAGAGGAGCCATCGCTGCCGTCTCCAGCGCCAAAGGGAGAGGAGCCATCGCTGCCTTCTCCAGCACCAGAGGGAGAAGAGCCATCGCTGCCTTCTCCAGCGCCAGAGGGAGAAGAGCCATCGCTGCCGTCTCCAGCGCCAGAGGGAGAGGAGCCATGGCTGCCGTCTCCAGCGCCAAAGGGAGAGGAGCCATCGCTGCCTTCTCCAGCGCCAGAGGGAGAAGAGCCATCGCTGCCATCTCCAGCGCCAGAGGGAGAGGAGCCATCGCTGCCGTCTCCAGCGCCAGAGGGAGAGGAGCCATCGCTGCCTTCTCCAGCGCCAGAGGGAGAAGAGCCATCGCTGCCTTCTCCAGCACCAGAGGGAGAGGAGCCATCGCTGCCATCTCCAGCGCCAGAGGGAGAGGAGCCATTGCTGCCGTCTCCAGCACCAGAGGGAGAGGAGCCATTGCTGCCGTCTCCAACGCCAGAGGGAGAGGAGCCATGGCTGCCGTCTCCAGCATTAGAGGGTGAGGAGCCCTCGCCACTGTCTCCACCACCAGGAGCAGAGCAGCAGGAGCTGCCTCTGTCTCCACCACCGTCAGGAGCAGAGCAGCAGGAGCTGCCTCTGTCTCCACCACCACCAGGAGCAGAGCAGCAGGAGCTGCTTCTGTCTCCACCATCACCAGGAGCAGTGCAGCAAGAGCTGCCTCTGCCTCCGCCACCTCCACCAGCAGAGGGTGAATGCCTGCTGGTTCCACCTCTACCGCAGTGGGAGGACTGCTTGCCCCTCCCACCTCCACCAGCAGAGGGTGAATGCCTGCTGGTTCTGCCTCAACCGCCGTGGGAGGACTGCTTGCCCCTCCCACCTCCACCAGCAGAGGGTGAATGCCTGCTGGTTCCGCCTCAGCCGCCGTGGGAGGACTGCTTTCCCCTCCCACCTCCACCAGCAGAGGGTGAATACCTGCTGGTTCCACATCCACCGTCATGGGAAGGACTGCTCCTGCCCTCGCACCACCCAGGGATGCCGAGGGTCCGCTGCTGCTACCGTTGCCTGCCGAAGGTCTGCAGCTGCTACCTTCGCCTCCCGAGGGTCCTGTTTTGCCTGGGGTCGCTACCATGCGGCAGGAAATACTGTGGCTGGAGCCCCATGAAGGGGAGCTGCCGGCCACGGAAAAGGGGGGGGAGGTCAGGAGACCAGCTCCCCCAGCCGCACTTTCGCGGCAGGAAATACTGTGGTTGGAGCCCCGTGAAGGGCAGCTGCCAGCCATGAAGAAGGGGGGGGAGGTCAGGAGACCAGCTTCCCCCGCAGCAATTTCGCTGCAGGAAAAAGGGTGGCCGGAGCCCCACGGAGGGGAGCTGCCGGCCATGAAGAAGGGGGCGCAGGTCTGGAGACCACCCCCAAAAATGTTTTGGCCAGAGAAGCCGGCCTGTGCGCGGGCCATTGGTACGCTATGGCTGTTTGGGTGGGAGGAGGACATCCCACCGTGGCCGCCACCTTTGGCCCGTTGCTGCCCCTGTTCCTGTGCCGGGACTGCTAACCGGGACTTTAGGGAATAAGGGGGGAGGTGGCCGAAAAGGCCATGTGTGCTGCGCACAAGGGGGGGCATGTGTGGCGGAGTGTCCCGCCCCTATTTATTATTATTTGTATTTTTGTTTGCGGCGTGGGTAAAAGCGCCGTGTCTTTTATTATTCTATTTAAAAACCCCGTGAGGATGCATGGCTGATCAGCTACTGATTATTCAACTAGCTGACAGTCATGCATCCTTACCAAACAAACGCGTGCAGACTCTGGCCGAGGGATAATAAGATAATTAACTACTAGTTGATCCCTCGGCCAGAGTATATAAACCTGCAGCTCTGTGCACTGGTGGTTGGGAGTGTAGAGGAGAGTACGGGAGAGCGGAGAGAGAAAGAAAGAGTGCGAGGTGAATAAAAAGTAATTAACAATTGCTAAAACGTGCTGGATTAGCCAGCACGACACTTACTTGTTTGTTTGTTTATTCGTTTGGCCCTCGCGCCTTTTTGTTTTGTGTTTTGTTTAAATCTTTTGTTTGTTTATTAAATACGCTGAACGCAATTGCGTTCAGCTTCACCCGCCCATCCACTGTTTTGGTTTGAGTTACTTCCTGGTCCGTGACGTCATCTCACATCACCACTGCGAGCCAGTCTGCCACAATATTTATACCTGTTATCGTTTAAAGAATGCTATCTTGTGCATTCTTTGTATGTAAGGCACACAAGGCTCTATGGGAACGAATACATTAACTGCTTGTTGCTACCTTTTGTTTTTGAGAGTAAAAGGAAATTGTAGACTTAGAAAATGGGTTCTGTAGCTCACTCTACAAACAACTGCAATACTAATGCACATCTTGCAGAGCTGTTCCTTAACACTGACGTTTCGGTGAGTTACACGTTCACAGCTTGTTACATACAGTACATTTTATGAAGAGACAGAATTTAATGTCTTGCATCACCTTGACTTTAATTGTCCCTAGTTCAATACAGCTACAGCTCTGGACAAAAGTTTTGCATCAGCCTATTTAATTAACCTGATCAATAATGTTACGTTAACCTACTGAATTACAAACTGCTTTGTACTTTTTCAGATACTGACAAAATTGAAAAATGTGACATTTTGAAATCTAACAAGCAATACTGTACTACTATTATGGCTTCTGGTAGACTTCTGCGATATCATTTTGCAGTTATTTTTTATTACATGATGTCTCAATCCTAAAATTCTAGATGATGCAAAACGTTTGGCCATAGCTGTAGCTTTTGGGATGTCAATCTACGGTACAGTAAAACAGGATCTTTGGTATTGTCAGCACTAGTACCTAGGCGTGGAAAGTCAACATCGTTTTCTAAAAGGAAGAAGCACTGTTTTAATAATTCACTTGTAAGCAAACTATTCCAGTTTGTATAAACTTTGGAATGCAGCTAATTAAATAAAATAAATGAACACAGACATTGTTTAGGCAATGTTGATACTGATTTTAAGCAGCCATTATACAGCAGTAAAAACATTCTGTAATACATGTATATAAAAGTTTATCAGATTTTAAAAGACATTTGTCAGATATAAAAACACAAGTCTGCATTGCTGAAAACATTTTGCAGGTATACTGTACTGTGTGTTTGGTGCTTGTGTTGTGGATTCAGATATTCTCTACTCAGTTGTTTTGTCACATGTACTGTAATGGTTACTCATTCACTCCGGGTCTCTGTATAGTGGCAATGCTGATTTATTTCAGTGCAGAACTTGCATATCTTGCAGAACTTGCATATCTCGGACTATCACATCTGCTCTGATAGTGAAGGAGGCGTGGGCACACTGAGATACTGGCAATCCAACATAGTATTTTATTAACCAGCTGATTCAAAGAAAATTGTTGAAAATATATATACACTTTCACATTTAAGATACAAGACCCGGCCTTTGCAATGATAAACACACCAGAAAACACTTTATAATGTTTCTGAGGCAGTAAAGAGGAACCTCAAATCCCGTGGAGAAACAGCAATAAAGAAATAAAAACAAACATCAGCCAAAAATCGAAGTAACTGAAAACATGTATCATTGTCTGTGTTCCTTTAATATCCTCCTTGTCCTCTGCTGGAAGTTTATGACAGTGATAACAAGACAGTTTTAAACCAAATGTGTAAGGGAAGGGAGGGGGGAGGGGAGTCCATAGTGTTTGTGTGGGAAATTCCAATCCTATCAAAGTTTGGACTGGATCATGCATGGATTCACATCTTCAGTCACTGACTAATGGATTCTTCACGTTTTCTGGCTTCCCATGGCTTTGACACTAAGCACTTTGAGAGGGTATAAAATGTATCTGTGGCCGATGAATCAGATCGGTTGTAAAATGTCATAAGTGGGTGTGCATCTAATATCAGAAAATAACTACAGTGTTAACCGAAGCTCATTTTGTTTGTAAATGTGAATGTAAAAACTTGATGCATTATATAAGTTATCTGGAATTGCAAAGGAGTACCAAATAACATATCAAACAAGCATGTCAGTGACATGGAAAAGCAGATCACCTAGATCTATTTCCCTGGTTCAGTATGCACATCTTGGACAGGTGTCTTTGCACCCTCCCAGATTCTGATACTTTTAACACCTTGTGCTAAAGTATGTCCAGATCAAGCTTCATCATATGTATCTTAAGCCCCTTTCACACTGGCATGCTCTACCCAGGTCGGAACCTACTCGGGTCAGGACCCGGTGTCATGCGGGTCGGCTACGTGATTTCACACTGCTTTTGAAGAACCAGGGTCAACCTGGGTGACAGACGCAAGTACACAATGTCTGTATCAATGCCCCGGACACCGCTTGTTACTGACACTTCCATCCAAGCGTCTCTGGATTGAACCGTTGGCCCAAATGTTGATTAGAGCAAATGTTTCTACAAACAGAAATGTTCCTTGTGGAAGTGAAGCCTTTACGCTGGCGTGGCTGTTTACTATTTCATCGGCTTACGAACGGCGGTCGTGCATTTTGTCTTGCTCAACCCAGGTCAAAGCATGTCGACCCACATCCTGAGATAGCCAGAACCCGGGTAGGAGTGCCATGCGTGAAAGGGGCTTTAGTGTTACATACTGTACAGATGAAGAGACAAACAGGATGCCTCAATGCACCTTCTCAGCCTTGGTGCTGCTGCCTCTTTCCACCCTGTCCTGGGCACTTAGCCTCTATGGGACCTCTCGTCAGTCTATTTAATGTAAATGCAAATAATCAACCAGCAAAGCAATCTCTTCTCATTCCAATATCAAACTGAGGCTGCCAAAGGTTCCATCTACAATCCAGATGTCAAATAGCCATCGACATATTCCTTCACATGGTTAATGTACAACCCTCCGTTCTGCCTTCATTCCTCTGCAGTCCAAAGCGTAACACACACGTCTTGTGTCTTGTGCTTTGACGCAAAAACTTAAAGAGATGGATTCCCAAATCAAGTCACTTTCTACTCTGAGTTGCAAATAGAAATGTAGTATTTGACTTAAATAGTTTTATTATTCATTACATTTATCCCAAAGACAACAAAAACAGTGAAATCATTTTCACACCACACACGACGTGACAATTGATGCAGGAGTGGTGTGAAATAAATAGGATTGAATCCTATTTTTTGAGGTTTAACGCGTGTCTACTTGGGCATTGAGCAATCAGAGAACAGCTTCAATGCATGGGGTCCAGCAGGGTGAAGCAGTATCCAAAATGACAGAGCAATCAGAGAACAGCTTCAATGCACAGGGTCCAGCAGGGTGAAGCAATATCCAAAATGACAGAGCAATCAGAGAACAGCTTCAATGCACGGGGTCCAGCAGGGTGAAGCAATATCCAAAATGACAGAGCAATCAGAGAACAGCTTCAATGCACAGGGTCCAGCAGGGTGAAGCAATATCCAAAATGACAGAGCAATCAGAGAACAGCTTCAATGCACGTGGTCCAGCAGGGTGAAGCAGTATCCAAAATGACAGAGCAATCAGAGAACAGCTTCAATGCACAGGGTCCAGCAGGGTGAAGCAATATCCAAAATGACAGAGCAATCAGAGAACAGCTTCAATGCACGGGGTCCAGCAGGGTGAAGCAGTATCCAAAATGACAGAGCAATCAGAGAACAGCTTCAATGCACGTGGTCCAGCAGGGTGAAGCAGTATCCAAAATGACAGAGCAATCAGAGAACAGCTTCAATGGACAGGGTCCAGCAGGGTGAAGCAGTATCCAAAATGACAGAGCAATCAGAGAACAGCTTCAATGCACGTGGTCCAGCAGGGTGAAGCAGTATCCAAAATGACAGAGCAATCATAGAACAGCTTCAATTCACAGGGTCCAGCAGGGTGAAGCAATATCCAAAATGACAGAGCAATCAGAGAACAGGTTCAATGCACGGGGTCCAGCAGGGTGAAGCAGTATCCAAAATGACAGAGCAATCAGAGAACAGGTTCAATGCACGGGGTCCAGCAGGGTGAAGCAGTATCCAAAATGACAGAGCAATCAGAGAACAGCTTCAATGCACAGGGTCCAGCAGGGTGAAGCAGTATCCAAAATGACAGAGCAATCAGAGAGCAGCTTCAATGCACGTGGTCCAGCAGGGTGAAGCAGTATCCAAAATGACAGAGCAATCAGAGAACAGCTTCAATGCACAGGGTCCAGCAGGGTGAAGCAATATCCAAAATGACAGAGCAATCAGAGAACAGCTTCAATGCACAGGGTCCAGCAGGGTGAAGCAATATCCAAAATGACAGAGCAATCAGAGAACAGCTTCAATGCACAGGGTCCAGCAGGGTGAAGCAATATCCAAAATGACAGAGCAATCAGAGAACAGCTTCAATGCACAGGGTCCAGCAGGGTGAAGCAGTATCCAAAATGACAGAGCAATCAGAGAACAGCTTCAATTCACAGGGTCCAGCAGGGTGAAGCAGCATCCAAAATGACAGAGCAATCAGAGAACAGCTTCAATGCACAGGGACCAGCAGGGTGAAGCAGTATCCAAAATGACAGAGCAATCAGAGAACAGCTTCAATGCATGTGGTCCAGCAGGGTGAAGCAGTATCCAAAATGACAGAGCAATCAGAGAACAGCTTCAATGCACGGGGTCCAGCAGGGTGAAGCAGTATCCAAAATGACAGAGCAATCAGAGAACAGTTTCAATGCACAGGGCCCAGCAGGGTGAAGCAGTATCCAAAATGACAGAGCAATCAGAGAACAGCTTCAATGCACGTGGTCCAGCAGGGTGAAGCAGTATCCAAAATGACAGAGCAATCAGAGAACAGCTTCAATGCACAGGGTCCAGCAGGGTGAAGCAGTATCCAAAATGACAGAGCAATCAGAGAACAGCTTCAATGCACGGGGTCCAGCAGGGTGAAGCAGTATCCAAAATGACAGAGCAATCAGAGAACAGCTTCAATGCACAGGGTCCAGCAGGATGAACCAGTATCCAAAATGACAGAGGAAACAATAATACTTACAGTTGAAAAAATACCCGGAGCTTTATGACTAATGGCATCACAATTATAAAGATGCAGATTTGAAAGATAATATATGAGAGTCCATTTCAAAGGAACTGGATAAGCCTGGTGTGTATGATTTATTGCCATATATGTTGAAATACCGTCAGAGAAGACACGTAATTTCCACAGCATGTTGACGACTATGTACCAGTCTTGATCATCTGGCAGTTTTCAAATCTGTCGCATCGCCTCTGTGTCACTTCTAGTGTGTATGGTTATGCCGCTGCAAAAATGTCTCATCGCCAATTAAAAAATCGCATCTCGTCTGGTGTGTGGAGACCTTAACTCCATAAAACCAGGACCCTAACCCAAGATCCACTCCGTTATTAACAAATATTTAGACAAATCAACTTGAAGTAGTTTTCTTTAAGCTTACAGGATAGATTTTGATACAAAATTCTACTAATGAATCTGACCTGATCTGGACAAAATATGGTGATATTAAGTCAGACACTTTTTAAAAGTTAAAATCCATTTCCAACCATCCAAACTGTTATTTAATACAGTATAGTGGTCCATTATTATTATTATTATTATTATTATTATTATTATTATTATTATTAGTTTATTTAGCAGACGTCTTTATCCAAGGCGACTTACAGAGACTAATGTCATTGGACATTACTGTAACACAGTTGTAACAACTCGCTTCATTCTGATGTGTATTATATTTCTGTTTCTATTTTCTCAAAAGAAGAAACAGTAAATAAGATATTTTAAATATGGGAAATATTTTTTTTTCATTTTGAGTTTTCTTAAAAATGTTTTCTGACTAGCGGTGACATATTAGTTCTGCAACCTGTTCATTATTTCTAAGGATATTTTTTGTCAGCATACAAATTTCTTAGTTCTTAGTTTAGCTCTATAAATAAGCACAATAATAAGTTGTTTAAAAAACACCCTTAAGTACCAGTTTCGCCGTGTGCTTCCTTTCCAATAGAAGATACTTCCGTTCCACAAATCTTTGTACTGAAAACTAAATATTCCTCTGTTCCAATCTCTAGGACACTATTTTCCCACTTCCATTGCCCTAGAATTATGATGGCTTACATCTCTTCTGTTTTATGACTAATCTAATTAAAAGAATTTATCAAACTTTTCCAAGTGAGTGGAGTGACAAATTAGGCCTATCTGCTCCCCATCCATCTGATCGATGAGGAGATAAAGACAGTGGAGGCTGTTATTCTAGCTATGAGGCCTACAGTACATCAGTCATTGGGCCCACAGCCAGACTTCCCAAACGGTTGAAAGAAACTAATGACTCCTCTGCAGTTTTCTGCTGCGCTATTCTTGACAGAGAGGGATCGTTTCAATTAGCAAAGCTTCACCAGAAAGATGTGAATACAGCATATTTACTGTATGCACTCCTATTCTACCCAGACACACTTACTGATCAGCATGTCTTTGCGGATTGCTCAGAATATTGTATTTCAAAACTTAGATCCACATTATTTATGATTTTAGTCTTACATTTTAAACCCTACTTTACCTCTCACTGAATGAGCGACTTGTGACCATTCTACTATAAGTGACATCATAATTTTACTGTAATACAATATCTGTGAAGTGTTTTGAAAAATGTCATAACTACAACTTTAATGGGAAATAAAGTGTAATCATTTTTTGTTTTAAAACCCATTGCCATGAAATTCAGGCTTATGAAAACATGAAGTAAATTGCTGTAAAAACATTTCAGTTGTGAATAATTCAATGTAAATAGACCTGAAATTACCTGTGGCCAAACAGCGATAATTTCCATAACGAAACACAAGTTGATATGTTACAATAAATGCAGATCAGCACTTACTGTAACATCCTTGTTTAAAAACATGTGTTACCATTTTTTGCAGTGTTTACATCACTTAACCCTTTCTGTAGTGCATATTTTCCTTTCTTTTCAGACCCTGTCCAACGAGTATGTTTGACAGTAAATGATCCATTAAGTATTGCGTTATCCCAAATAAATCATAGACAAATCATAAAAAACAACTCTCAACTAAAGATTTCTACAGAATTTACAAAAGACTTCCTGGGGTTTACAATATACTTCCTGGAAACTAAAAATGAGAGCTTTATCATGAATCACTTGTTGAAAACTAACTAGCAAAAATAGATATTTGCTGCAATAAAATAAATTGCAATCGTATTTATCTGCCCAGATAAGCGAGGCATTTCCATGTACTCCCATTCTGTGACTTAGGTGGCTGCAGTATTACTGACAAAATTGGTCCCAAAACTATTTTTGACTCTTTTTGAAGCCAGACGTCAAGTACAATATGACACAATGTCATTAACCCCACACTCAGTCACATTTAGTCACTTCTGTATCGAAACAGACACTCATTCCAGGGATCAGTGGAGTAACACAATGCTCACAATCTCATACATGTGACTCCAATACAAGGGTACCTTCATTTACCAAACACAGGGCCTTCTCAGCCTCCACTTTCCTTAAGGCTGTGCTTGCTAACTTTGTTTACAAGTGTAACCAACTGATTATGAAACATCCGGAAGGATATCAAATAAAACTCTGGCACATTTTTATTGTGTACAGATGCTATGTCTTCTAAGAGTATACAAGTTGTGATCCTATCACTGGCACTCTGAAACAAGACTCTCTAAATGCAAACATCTTGTAGGAGTTCAAAAGACTAAAGAGTAAACATGCTGCAGACTGCAGACTTGCCATGACTGATTACATCTCCTGATTTTGTTTCAGAGCAGGATTTCTAAGACAGAACTTATTTTAAAGACTGTACAATTATAAAAGTAACCATATATATATATATACAGACATGCTCAAATTTGTTGGTACCCTTAGAGCTCATTGAAATAATGCTTCATTCCTCCTGAAAAGTGATGAAATTAAAAGCTATTTTATCATGTATACTTGCATGCCTTTGGTATGTCATAGAATAAAGCAAAGAAGCTGTGAAAAGAGATGAATTATTGCTTATTCTACAAAGATATTCTAAAATGGCCTGGACACATTTGTTGGTACCCCTTAGAAAAGATAATAAATAATTGGATTATAGTGATATTTCAAACTAATTCGTTTCTTTAATTAGTATCACACATGTCTCCAATCTTGTAATCAGTCATTCAGCCTATTTAAATGGAGAAAAGTAGTCACTGTGCTGTTTGGTATCATTGTGTGCACCACACTGAACATGGACCAGAGAAAGGAAAGGAGAGAGTTGTCTGAGGAGATCAGAAAGAAAATAATAGACAAGCATGGTAAAGGTAAAGGCTACAAGACCATCTCCAAGCAGCTTGATGTTCCTGTGACAACAGTTGCAAATAGAAGTTTAAGGTCCATGGAACTGTAGCCAACCTCCCTGGGCGCGGCCGCAAGAGGAAAATCGACCCCAGATTGAACAGAAGGATAGTGCGAATGGTAGAAAAAGAACCAAGGATAACTGCCAAAGAGATACAAGCTGAACTCCGAGGTGAAGGTACATCAGTTTCTGATCGCACCATCCGTCGCTTTTTGAGCGAAAGTGGGCTCCATGGAAGAAGACCCAGGAGGACTCCACTTTTGACAGAAAAACATAAAAAAGCCAGACTGGAATTTGCTAAAATGCATATTGACAAGCCACAATCCTTCTGGGAGAATGTCATTTGGACAGATGAGTCAAAACTGGAGCTTTTTGGCAAGTCACATCAGCTCTATGTTCACAGACGAAAAAATGAAGCTTTCAAAGAAAAGAACACCATACCTACAGTGAAACATGGAGGAGGCTCGGTTATGTTTTGGGGCTGCTTTGCTGCACCTGGCACAGGGTGCCTTGAATCTGTGCAGGGCACAATGAAATCTCAAGACTATCAAGGCATTCTGGAGCGAAACATACTGCCCAGTGTCAGAAAGCTTTGTCTCAGTCGCAGGTCATGGGTCCTCCAACAGGATAATGACCCAAAACACACAGCTAAAGCACCCAAGAATGGATAAGAACAAAACATTGGACTATTCTGAAGTGGCCTTCTATGAGTCCTGATCTGAATCCTATCGAACATCTATGGAAAGAGCTGAAACTTGCAGTCTGGAGAAGGCACCCATCAAACCTGAGACAGCTGGAGCAGTTTGCTCAAGAAGAGTGGGCCAAACTACCTGTTAACAGGTGCAGAAGTCTCATTGAGAGCTACAGAAAACGTTTGATTGCAGTGATTGCCTCTAAAGGTTGTGCAACAAAATATTAGGTTAGCGGTCCCATCATTTTTGTCAATGCCATTTTCATTTGTTTTATTATTTACAATATTATGTTGAATAAAAAATCAAAAGCAAAGTCTGATTTCTATTAAATATGGAATAAACAATGGTGGATGCCAATTACTTTTATCAGTTTCAAGTTATTTCAGAGAAAATTGTGCATTCTTCGTTTTTTGTGGAGCGGTACCAACAAATTTGAGCACGTCTGTATATATATATATATATATATATATATATATATATATACAGTGCCTTGCGAAAGTATTCGGCCCCCTTGAACTTTGCGACCTTTTGCCACATTTCAGGCTTCAAACATAAAGATATGAAACTGTAATTTTTTGTGAAGAATCAACAACAAGTGGGACACAATCATGAAGTGGAACGAAATTTATTGGATATTTCAAACTTTTTAACAAATAAAAAACTGAAAAATTGGGCGTGCAAAATGATTCAGCCCCCTTAAGTTAATACTTTGTAGCGCCACCTTTTGCTGCGATTACAGCTGTAAGTCGCTTGGGGTATGTCTCTATCAGTTTTGCACATCGAGAGACTGAAATTTTTGCCCATTCCTCCTTGCAAAACAGCTCGAGCTCAGTGAGGTTGGATGGAGAGCATTTGTGAACAGCAGTTTTCAGTTCTTTCCACAGATTCTCGATTGGATTCAGGTCTGGACTTTGACTTGGCCATTCTAACACCTGGATATGTTTATTTGTGAACCATTCCATTGTAGATTTTGCTTTATGTTTTGGATCATTGTCTTGTTGGAAGACAAATCTCCGTCCCAGTCTCAGGTCTTTTGCAGACTCCATCAGGTTTTCTTCCAGAATGGTCCTGTATTTGGCTCCATCCATCTTCCCATCAATTTTAACCATCTTCCCTGTCCCTGCTGAAGAAAAGCAGGCCCAAACCATGATGCTGCCACCACCATGTTTGACAGTGGGGATGGTGTGTTCAGGGTGATGAGCTGTGTTGCTTTTACGCCAAACATAACGTTTTGCATTGTTGCCAAAAAGTTTGATTTTGGTTTCATCTGACCAGAGCACCTTCTTCCACATGTTTGGTGTGTCTCCCAGGTGGCTTGTGGCAAACTGTAAACGACACTTTTTATGGATATCTTTAAGAAATGGCTTTCTTCTTGCCACTCTTCCATAAAGGCCAGATTTGTGCAGTATACGACTGATTGTTGTCCTATGGACAGAGTCTCCCACCTCAGCTGTAGATCTCTGCAGTTCATCCAGAGTGATCATGGGCCTCTTGGCTGCATCTCTGATCAGTCTTCTCCTTGTATGAGCTGAAAGTTTAGAGGGACGGCCAGGTCTTGGTAGATTTGCAGTGGTCTGATACTCCTTCCATTTCAATATTATCGCTTGCACAGTGCTCCTTGGGATGTTTAAAGCTTGGGAAATCTTTTTGTATCCAAATCCGGCTTTAAACTTCTCCACAACAGTATCTTGGACCTGCCTGGTGTGTTCCTTGTTCTTCATGATGCTCTCTGCGCTTTAAACGGACCTCTGAGACTATCACAGTGCAGGTGCATTTATACGGAGACTTGATTACACACAGGTGGATTCTATTTATCATCATTAGTCATTTAGGTCAACATTGGATCATTCAGAGATCCTCACTGAACTTCTGGAGAGAGTTTGCTGCACTGAAAGTAAAGGGGCTGAATAATTTTGCACGCCCAATTTTTCAGTTTTTTATTTGTTAAAAAAGTTTGAAATATCCAATAAATTTCGTTCCACTTCATGATTGTGTCCCACTTGTTGTTGATTCTTCACAAAAAATTACAGTTTCATATCTTTATGTTTGAAGCCTGAAATGTGGCAAAAGGTCGCAAAGTTCAAGGGGGCCGAATACTTTCGCAAGGCACTGTATATATGTAGATAGATAGATAGATAGATAGATAGATAGATAGATAGATAGATAGATAGATAGATAGATATACAGTACACCCTCGCTATAATGGCCATCTTTATAATGAACCTTCGGCTGTAACAAACCTGGCCCCTGGACTAAATAAAAAAAAACTAAAAAAGATCATATAAACACACACTGTGAACATTCCGGTCTGTACGCACAGGATGCCACCTCCGCAGTGAAGTCAACTCTTTTGTCTTAATAAAAAGCGTGTGCTGTGTAACTGTGACTCCGAAACGAAAATCATTTCATGTTGCTTTCATCTACAAACTTGGAAACTATATTGATTGTTTGAAAAAAGGAGTAATGCAGGCATATCTCTGTCGTGAATATACGTTGTCAAAAAGCTCTCTGTTTTTTGGCTTGTTCAGCAACCATGCGGCAAAGCAAAATTGATTAAAGAAAAAACAACAACAACAAAAAAAAAACCTGAGGATCTGATGAACTTTTCATGTCGGGTTGATTTGGAATAACAGTTTGGGACTCTTGCATGTTGGATTAAGGTTTGGTGCACTTTGAAAAGATTCATGTCAGATTGATTTTGATTAAAAGTTCAGTTTCAATTCGTTTTTTTGCTTTTTGTACTGCGTTTTAATTCTTTAACGAATAGGATAAAGGGCAGAATACTACATGCATGAGACGAACAGGTACATGTAATTCTACTATTATGCATAATCTCATCTCATTTAATTACTTTATCTCATTTAATTAGTTTATCCTTCGTTTTGATTGTCCTTTCGCTATAATGAACCCCTCGATATATAAACCATAAATGAGAAAAGTTTTTGTAACAGAAAAATAAAATTCAAAACCAAGCTTAAAATATCAGTAGGTTATACCATAATTGATGTATTTATTCTCTGGTGAATCAGCAAATGTAAAGTTAAATATTTATTAGAATAGTATTAGGTGATTAACTATATGACAGGGGCAGTTTGGGGACAGATTTTTTGCATCTTCAAAGCAAGAGACAGGTAAAGGTACCTTAATACATTGGGATGTAAAAAAGAAATGGAACCGTCCCAGTTTGTTTTGGGATTCATTGTTGAATAACATTTCTTTCAGAAGATGAAAACAGACCTTGCTTGCTACTTGTAGTAAAAAAAAAGTTTTTCTCTTAAGAAAAGAAAATCATTATTATTATTATTAATAATAATAATAATAATAATAATAATAATAATAATAATAATAATAATAATAATAATAATAATAATAATAATTATTATTATTATTATTATTTGTTTATTTAGCAGACGCATTTATCCAAGGCGACTTACAGAGACTAGGGTGTGTGAACTATGCATCAGCTGCAGAGTCACTTACAATTACGTCTCACCCGAAAGACGGAGCACAAGGAGGTTAAGTGACTTGCTCAGGGTCACACAATGAGTCAGTGGCTGAGGTGGGATTTGAACCGGGGACCTCCAGGTTACAAGCCCTTTTCTTTAACCACTGGACCACACAGCCTCCCTATTAATAATAATATAATTCATGCACCACCCCTATGCAGCACTAAACACCTACATATGTCTGTGTGTTAGTCATGCCTGGTGATATACTGTAATTACTGTACTGGCTTGGTCTCAGTATACATTTGAAGGATAATGGTATTAGGTAGTTTGGCGTGGTAAAGTCATTCATTTTTGTTATAATAAACCTTGTATAATTGTGTACAAAACCTATTCTTTCCACTTGTTAACCTGACTCGTCATAATCTATTTGAGTTCAAGTTCAATGTGTAGCCAGGAGGACAGTCCAGTGGAAATACAGACCGACACAGACTGGGCAATGGATCACTCCCAGAATGAAGTCAGCAATTCTTCCTTCAACATTTCTGCTTTTTACACTTCCCTCAAGACTTGCTTTTCCCCCAGTGTATGTGAACCTGCATCCCACTTACACAAGGCATGCGCTTGATAATATAATGGAATTTCATCTAAATGCCACATTTGTTTACATGATTAAAAGAAAGGAACTATGACAAACCCAATGCATTTAAGAGTTTTTGTATCATTAGTGTAGTTATGTTTTTAAAAGTCACTTCATGGAACAGGAGCAAGGGCTGCAAGGAATACACCCTGGGACTTGAAAACAGGAATGATGTGCTTGTGGCTTTAAGGAGATGACATGCTTTCCCCTTGGCTCGCGGAGAGCCGTGCTTGTGGCTTTAAGGAGATGACATGCTTTCCCCTTGGCTCGAGGAGAGCCGTGCTTGTGGCTTTAAGGAGATGACATGCTTTCTCCCAGGCTCGAGGAGAGCCGTCGTCACAGAGGTGAGACTGACCCCATCCAAGGCTGAGAAACAAGCGTTACTTCCCCCAAGGGAAAAATCAAAAAAAGTATAGATACATTTGAGAAGACTAGAAGTTGCCCCGAATAACAAGGAATGCCTATGATTCAGTAGATCGGCGCAGCCAGACCTGCGAGACAGAGCCACGCGGGGAGACAGGAATTCTGAGAAGATGAAATGAACAAGGGGCCAGAGGAACACTGGCATAGATGAAAGCAAGGTGCTAGTAAGGAATACAGAGATTCCCCTGCCTCAGGGAGAGTATGTATGCTGGCCCCAGGGGGAACAAGTGATAGAAAACGGAAACCGTTTTTATTGAATATCTCTTTTACGTGTGATAAAATGAGCAATGATAAGTAAGATTTAAGATAAGATTAAACTGCTGGGATTCATTGCACCTAAGTATACAGTTGTAGTCAAAAGTTTACATACACCAATGGAAATTCATTATTTCTCAAAATTTATATATAAAAAAAATATATATTACAGGAAAAGTCTTTTGTAGCAAAAGTTTTGCTTTTATGGATGAGGAAAAAAAGTTACAAGCAATAGATGTGTACAGTTCTTTATTTCAGCAATTTTTTTTGCAAAACTCAAAAAATGCTAATTAAAAAGTATTCATACCCTGACAAAGAAAATGAAATGAAATTGAGGCACCTTTAGCGATAATAACCTCTTTTAAATGATTAGGATATTTGTCAATGAGCTTTTGGCATGATTCTTTAGTGATTTTTGACTATTCTTCAACGCAAAATTGTTCCAGTTCATTCAAATTCCGAGGACTTCTCTTGTGCACAGCCTTCTTCAACTCAAACCAAATAGTCTCCATCAGATTTAGATCAGGACTTTGACAAGGCTATTCCAGAACCTTGATTTTATTATTCTTTAACCATTCTGAAGTAGATTTTGATGTGTGCTTAGGATCGTTGTCATGTTGGAACATCCAGTTGTGCTTTAAACCAAATTTTGTAGCGAAGGGTTTCAGATGATTGGCCAGTATCTTTTGGTATGCTATGGAATCCATTTTACCATGTATTGGAACTACATTTCCTGTGCCATTAGAGGAAAAACAGCCCCATAGAAGGATATTACCACCTCCATGCTTGACAGTAGGTATGGTGTTCTTTTCTTTGTCCGACTCACCAGACTTTCTCCAAACCTAACGACTATCAGCGTGACCAAATAGCTCGATTTTTGTTTCATCACTCCATAAAACCTTTGACCAGAACTCAAATCATTCAAATGCCGTTTTGCAAACTTTAAGTGATTGTCCTTTTCGTTTTCCTAAGAGTGGCTTTTCCTTGGCCTGTGACCATTGAGACCTTCAACATGCAATACTCAACCTATGGTTGAAATGGAAACCCCAGTCCCACTTTCAGCCAATTCACTTTGAATATCTTTGGCAGTCAATCTGGGATTGTTATTAACCTTCCTCACAATTCTTCTACTTGTTCTTGGTGAAAGAATCTTCTTTCTACCAGACCGAGGGAGTGTTGTCACAGTACCATGAGTCTTGTACTTCTTGATAATAGAAAGAATAGTTGAAATTGGGATACTCAAATGCTTGGAAATCTTCTTGTATCCTTCTCCAGCTTTATGACAATAAAGACTTTTCTAGAATTTGGTTCTGCATTATCATATTGAAATTTCTAGCACCTTGTAGACAATACTATCATAGCATCAAAGGCTATGAATACTTTTGAATTTGCATTTTTGGAGTTGCTGAAATAAATGAATTTAGACATCTATTTCTTGTAACTTTTTTTCCTCATCTACAAAAGCAAAACTTTTGCTACAAATTATTTGTTCTTTGAGAAATTTCTAGAAATTATAAATTTCATTGGGGTATGTAAACTTTTGACTACAACTGTATATCACTGTTTGAATCGAGTCTTTAAGCCTGTTTTATAATAATAGTGACATACTTTGACAGCAGAAAGGTTTTTTTTTTTAAATATCTGGTTGAGGCATTGATTAATGAACATAATTAATGATTCATCACATCAGCCATTTACAATACTCCATCTCAGTGTTAACGTTTAAAAAGTCTGCCCAATCAAGCTGCAAACCTGCACGCCACATGGGTTTTGAATGGCATGGGGTATGTTGAACATCCTCAAGGTTCTTTGGCATGCATCTTTTAGTGTACACTATACTGTGTGGGAGGTCTGAAGATGTGATGTCATTACATCAGCACACATGATGTGACAAAATCCTAAGTATATATTTTTACTAATATTTAATGACAATCAAATTAATTATGATTTTTTTTTTTACATATTCTGCAATTTGAGCTAAATTGAAATGTCACAATCTATATATTATCACAGCTCAGTAATAATAATAATAATAATAATAATAATAATAATAATAATAATAATAATAATACACAATATAACCATATTGTTGTTTTAATATTTCTTATAGAAATGTACATTTTTAAAAAGCAAACCCTGTGCCCATTTCCTTTTTTGTGTGCACAAAGACAAAACCAAAATGCAGCTTTTAAATAAATAACAAAACAAACCACAACAGTGACAACTGAAACAACGGTATAAAAAGTATAAAAGGTTTTTTTTGGCATGTCACGCAGCGTTAGCTCTAAATAACTGCGTTACCGTTATCATAGTTAACATTTCATCCTGGGGTGTATTACATTTTATTCATCAATATTTCATTTTTAAAAGCAAGCACTGTTAAAAGACTTGACTAGCAATTAACACAACTCAGAAAAGTGGTATTTTATAAGAAATACAATAATGAAGCACTTAAATAGTGGATTGTACAATAACAAGAAGTCATTGCTAAGCAGTTTAACCTGATGACTCAGAACTATCTGAAATAGCGAAACATATTTTTAAAACAGTATGGGAAACTACAAGAAAAGGTAAACAAAACACATTTGCAATAATCGTGCTTAGAAAACATAATAGGAAGGTTACCTATAAACATACTCCTTTTTTTAGATGAAAAATATAAGTTTTGTATTATACATGACACTGAACAAAATGCTAAACATGTGTGATGATATTACCTATGACCAAAGACGTTCTTCATTTTGAAATATTAGGGTTTTACAGTTCTGGGACAAAATGATGTATATATGCTTCATCTATTGTGTACATATTTATGTCATATGTAACTTTAAAGCAAATGTCAGCCCACCGATAGGTACCCCGCTGTTACACCACATGTGTGCATTTATGTGTGTCTGTTGTGCATCTTGAGACCAAAAACATCTGAAAAAAAAACTCATGGGGAGGTTGTTATGAAATATGTCTGGAATGCTGAAAAAGAAATGGTCAAAGGCACAGGCAAGTAATAAGGTAGCCCGTAGTGTGGGTTTGATCCTAGGGAAAGGACAAGGGGTCATTACCTACCAATCCTGCTGATTTAATCCACTGTGGCTGTGAAGGTGGGCTAAGTGATAACATCTTGACAGCTAAGTGTATCAATAAGTGTATCTCGTGGCAAGTGTTCAAGGGGAATGAAAGATAAATAAGAAACTTACATTTTTCTAAATAAGACATTATAAATTTGAAATGGTTTCTGGTGGGACTTGTAATTTAGAGCAATAGCAGGGTAAAAGTGACTAATTTGTGCATGGGACTCCAGATCTGCAGGGCTGAAAATTGGGTTGGTGTTTTTTGAAGTGAAGTTGAAGTCTGCGTCTAAGGTCAGGACATTTTTGGAAAGAGGAAGAGAAAAAAAATACTAACAGCACAGCTTTTATTTTGGGTCACATATGGTGTTTTATGTCAAATGCCAACAGGCGTAATTTACAATGACATGTGTGCCCCAGTCTCTTGGTTTTAATGTCGAAAAGTAAAAATTCGTACAGTGTTCTTTACTTGTTCAGTGTTTCTAACAAATGGTAACAGAATCCTGTTTTTCTGTAATGTTATGTGAGTGCAGCGAGCACATTCTTTAGTCCTGGCAGCCTGGTTATATGCATGATAATTGGGGTTGCCTATTAAAGTCACTGTGAGGGGTCGCTAGTAGAAGATTGCTCTCATGCTTGCCATTGCCTCCCGCTCTGTTCGGTGACTTCAGACCACAAGGTGAAACTGTTCTCACTGACTGTTCAGTTCCCGGGGCGCCTGTCTAGCGTGTTTGCTGGGAAAGATCATTGACCTGGCAGTTCAACAGATCCTGATCTCCTGAACTGCACTGGGTCATACACGCATTACAAATATATGACAAGTGCACACTATGTGTTGTGTAGTGCTGTTATTCTCAGTAACACTATATGCTACACTTTTATACAAAAAAAGTGAAACATTATTAAATATTTCAAATATAAATATAACTAACGGTCATGCTTAATTTACAAAATGTCAGTTCTAATTAAATAGGCTAAAGACTAGTTTAAACAAGTGCCAGATGTTTAGTTGAAACACAATGTGTTATAATTACCTTTTTATAAATACTGACGGTAGCATAGCCAAGTGCAGTAAAGCATAGTAAAAGGATAGTGAAAGTGTGGTATCGTACATGCATGCCTTGTAAATAGCACAGAAGTAAAGTTAGGCATTGGAAAAACAGTGTGGAACCATGGTAAAGCACAGTACATGGAGACTGTATTCAACTAAACAGCACAACCACTGTACACATTATTGTTAAAAAATACAAGTTTTATAAGATCATTTCAAATGTTCCACAATAGCGATATTTTGCTATTCCCATCGTTTTGTATAAGAAATATAGAGTAAGTGGAAACATCGCCCTGCATCACTGCACTCATTGAGAACTACATGATTGTTGCTGTAACTGTACTCTCAAAAAAGGTTCAGTCCGTGTGTCCCTGATTTATAAATGCATCTGTTTCATGTGCAGGATTTTCCAACATCCTGCCTAAACTAATACCTGAAATTGTAAAAAGCTGTCAGATTCTATTGTGGGGAAATCACGCCAAACAGACGCGAAAACTTCCAATCCTCATGTTAGAGAATCAAAGGCAAATGTATTGTTACTGTTACAAATGGTGCCCATGTGCTTGTTTAGTGTTAATTGGTTATAATTGGAGTAAGATGGTCAAGGCAAACTTCCAGGTGGTGTATAGCTGCACATTGTTTAAAACTCACATAGGGGTTGCGTGGCAGAGCTGGAATAGGGCTGAAATAGATTTAGACAAACTGCCATTCTCAAGGCTCAATTAAAGGATGTGTGTCACAGAAACAGACAGCAAGGATTAATCTTAGCTATACACCCTCTGCTCAAAAATTAAAGAAGTTACATGCCTTGCTCTTGAAGATCAATAAAATAAAATATACTTACTCAAATCATTGCTATTATTTTGCATTTATTTATTTAGACCACAGTTCAAAGCGCCAGCAGTAGTGAATGAGATTTGTAGTTTTTAGAGCCTTGCTAGCAATAGATATAGTGAAACAGTTGACTACAATCCCAGGGACACACAGCGATTTGAAAAAAAGTTTTTCAAAAAACTTGAGTGAGTTAGAAGTTATATAGAGTAACTGGAAACATAACCCTGCATAACTGCCCTCATGGCATTGAGAACTACATGATTTCTGTTTTTCACATCAGTTTATATTTGTAGCAAAACGTTCATTTCTGATCAGTTTTTGAGGTAGGGAAAGCATTAGTCACACATGTGCTCCTATAACAAACTTGATGGTCACACCACCAACGTTGTTTGTCGCATATCTCTTTAAAGGAAAACCTGAATTGTACCAAGATTTAAAAATACATACAGATGTGTTTATAGTCTTTTATTTCCATTCTTTGATGGTCTTGTTTTTTTGGACAGGATGTTGTGCATTGGAGATATAAAATCGAACCGTATGGATTTCAAGCAGTCTCACTTGCCATCATTAGAGACCTGAGTGGAAGAACCCCTCAATCCGTGGAATATAACCCCTGCCCCCTCCCCCTTCCTAACCTCTGCATAAGAACAACAGTAGCTGGTGTTGTGCAGATGTTAGTAATTTACCATTCAAGTGACTAGTATCAAGTCAGAAAATGGCTTTAATTGTTTCCTTTCCTGAGTGGTAACAGTCATTATGTTTTTGTGGAGCTCTGATTGAAGTTGCTTGTATTTGCCTCTGTTAAGCCCCATGCATTGTTTACCTGCACCTGCTAGCCCTTTTTAATCTTACCATTTACAAAGAACATCCTTATTTACAGCTGAGCTAATCGTGGCATGTGTGCTGGGCTGTGTTCAACAGGCAGAGCGCTCTGCCGTGCCCATTGAACGCACTCCTGGTTTCTGTGAGGCCTTTGAGCCAATTACTGACCACCTTGAAGAATTACACATTCTGTTTACTCTTTTCTTTGAGTCAGCAAACAAAATAGTTCAACTTAACCTGGCCATTTTGAATGAATAACTGAGAAGAACTGTCATAGTCATGTACTTCACCGAAGTATGTTTAGGGCAATGCTTCAGTATACTGCAACACAGCATTCAGATACTGTTTGACCTAACAGAACTTAGGAAAGCTTATTCAATTATGTAAGCTTCACATGATGACCTAAAGCACCAATAATACCACATTTAACTAAAAAATTATTACATTTAAAGTTAACCTAGCCTTATGAATTTCTGTGTAATTACCATTTTATAATACAAATGCACCTCCGCTATTTGCATGCTAAAATGATCACTAGTGATTTATGAAGCCTGCTACAGTGTGCCCAACAATGCAGGCCCCTCTGCTGTAAGTTTCGCAGTAATTGCCAGCGGCAGGCAGCGTTCTGTGAATGGGAAAGAGAGGAACTGATTGCATTACTAACTTGATGGATGAGCCAGATGAAATAGATACATAGCTATCAGAAACATTTTCTAGAGTCAGAGGCTGAATGTATTGTAAGGGTAAATGCAGCACCTTTTTAAAACTCATTTATATAAGCATGATTGTTCTGTGACACACAATATTGTACAATGTGCTCTGTCCATGATTGTACTAGTAGTAGCCTGCTATTGAAAAACTGTCCCAAATGGTGTAGCCTACTGCGGACAGCACTCAGTATTCATGTGTGGGTATATAGATTCATGTGTGGGTATAGGGCAGCAGTGTGGAGTAGTGGTTAGGGCTCTGGATCCTTGACTGGAGGGTTGTGGGTTCAATCCCAAGTGGGGACACTGCTGTTGTACCCTTGAGCAAGGTACTTTACCTAGATTGCTCCAGTAAAAACCCAACTGTATAAATGGGTAATTGTATGTAAAAATAATGTGATATCTTGTAACAATTGTAAGTCGCCCTGGATAAGGGCATCTGCTAAGAAATAGATAATAATAATAAGTAGAACAGCATCAGTGCTCATTACAGGCTTTATTTCTGGTTGTCTTTCTGTCTCCCAAATAATCGTGATTAGGGAAAGCATATCCTAACCACCCCTCCTCCCCTATAACAGGGTTAGCCACTGCAGTGTATTAGAACTGGTCATTTCAATTGTATTTAATACATATTGTCAGCATATGCTACATATTGTCAGCATATACTACAGGTATAATATGCGTGTTTGATTTAAAGCAACATCCCTTCTCCGCTACATTGCCCCCGCTTTAGTTTCTTTTCGCCCTCGAGAAGTTAAGCTCCTCCTTTTGCGCAGTCACGATAGCGGAGAGGCAGACGGTGCTGGCGCTTAGGCCAGTGGCTTGAGGGTCCTGGCTATGGCGAGGGCTCACTGGACCCAGGCCGAGGATGGAGTAGCTGACCTTGGTTCCGGGAAGATGTTAATCCTGACGGCATGGTCTTGGTGGGAATTGAGGGTTGGGTGGCAACCACAGTGCTGAGGCCAGCAGGTTCTGGTTGGGCAGAGCCGTTGTCTGGCGAAAACGGGCCATCCTCAGTTCGGGTAAGGTCATGGTTTGCCCGGCAGGGAGTAAGGCGGTCACGGTGCAGTACCATTTTTCCTCCAGATGGCAGTAGCTGGATCTCACCAAGCTTCTCTCAGACCTGACAAGGTCCTACCCAGGCGCTGTTGAGCTTGGGGGAGCAGCCTTTCTTCCATCTGGGGCTGTAGACCAAAACAAGCTCTCTAGTGGTGAAGTGCTGGCCCCCATCCCGGATATCACCTGCAGCACTATGCATACGTCAGTCAGCACAGATCTCCCGTTACAGGTCCATTGACAGGCGTCATTCCACATGTAGGGCTCACCCTTCCGCAGTAACTGGCAATGGTGGCATCGGTAGTATGATGCCAGTCCTAGGAAGCCCCTACGTTGGCATTGGTCCCTTGGTGTGAGCCAGTCCCGGACTGCGGTGACCTTGGAGGGGTCTGTCTGGAGGCCCTCCCCTCCCAACCAATGTCCAAAGAAGCTGACCTCATGCCACAACAGCTGGCACTTGTCCGGGTGGTGCTTGAGTCCCGCAGGTCAAGCACCACCATCGTGGTTCAAGTCAAGTGAACTGAACCACGATGAACCAGCCACTTGATCCATTCAGTCATCAATACGGGGCATGGGTTAGAAATTCTTCTGGGGCACTGCGTTCATCCTGCGGTAATCTACACAGAAATCCCATATTGCTGTTCTTACCACTACCACTGCAGGTCCTGTCCTGGCTGGAGGTAATGAGATCTGGAGTCGTTATCTACTTCTGGAAGAGGCTGACCCTCACCTCCCCAGCTGTGAATTTGGGCCTTCTCTCCCTGTGAAGATTCCACTTGGCAGCTCTTGGGGGCGCAGTTCCGGGCTTGTTGGCTCCCTCTTTACACGAGTCTGGAATCGTTTGCCGTCGGCTTCCTCCCCGCTCTATTTCAGAAGCCAGGCTGGCCAGGTTCTCGCCTGGTTGACGCATCTGCCACCGCCGCTTCATCTTCAGTCCCTCTGGGTCATTGAGACTGCCAAATCTGCAGACGAGTGCCCCAGCCAGAGCTCACCGGAGGGAGCAGCACCAGCTGGGCATCTCAGCACTCCTGTCAGATGGCCTGCTTTTTCACTCCAGCCACCCAGCTGTGCCAGCAATTTTAAATGTTTCTGGAAAGCCTCCCAGCTCCCTGTACCGTCAAAGCTTGGCAGATTGACTGCTGACGTCAGCAGCGCTCCTTGCCGCAGGCTTGAGTCATGCTGCACCTCGACCTCAGGATCTCCTCCTGCTTCACCTTTCAAGGCGTGCTCAGCATCCCTCTTCTGAATGTGGCACTGTAGGTAAATAGATGTATTGGCTCTTTTAGCAGAGTAAATGAAAGCTCTTTAATAATGAATGTAGGCGGAAATAGCGGTGAACTGGCTCGCAGGCCGCTTTAAATAGACCCCCAAACCCCCCTGATTTGTGGCTCTGTTAAGATTTGATACAGATGAGAACTAATCAGCGTGCTTCTCCAAGACGCCTCCTAAGACCACCTACCTGCTTGGAACTCATGTGCTCAAGCTCATCTGACAGAGTAACCTGGCAGGGTGGCGGGCCATTCTTCGCCGCTACAGTATGTTTGACACATTTTCCGAATTGTTGATATTTTATTAATGTTTCTTTTATTTATTCAGTGTGGCTTATGCTTTCAACCT
Source organism: Acipenser ruthenus (assembly GCF_902713425.1). Taxonomy (NCBI): domain Eukaryota; kingdom Metazoa; phylum Chordata; class Actinopteri; order Acipenseriformes; family Acipenseridae; genus Acipenser; species Acipenser ruthenus. The sequence goes on from NC_081190.1 coordinate 114,770,431, forward strand.
ACCATCTTAAATATTGAGGAACCATCTGAAAAATCCTAATCATAAACCTATTTTAGGGAATGCAAGTTTTTTCCCCTATAAAAAGGGCCATAAAAGAAATGTCTAACAACAGCAAAGCTTCCGAATTACTGTCATTAAAACGCAAGTGTTTTCAAAGACGTGTTATTTTCAGTTCTTGATACATTTGAAATAGTCTAATCAATGTGCTGCAGTTCCCGTTGTACTTCAGATTGTAGTTCTCAGGCTTGTCCGACAGAGTGCATTTCCTATGGATTGCTCAATGTCACTAGCGTTTTCAGACATTTTGCAAAAGATGTATCTGGCACATAGTACAAGAGAAGAAGAGCATGATCTAATTAGTATGCATTATCTAATTAGTATGCATCTAATTAATATGCATTTTTATGTCAACAAATCTGTTTTGGATATTAACAATTATATTTTTATATCAAAATGTAACAAAATTACTGATATAAAAAATAGAATCGTTGATACCCAAAATAGAATTGTTGATAACAGAAATTGAGGATTAACTGTTAAATTAGATAACTACTTTATTGAGCTTCAACGAAAAAGAGCTGTAGTGGCTGCATCAAAGTTCGGAAATATTTCTGTGACATTTTTATTGTTACTGATGTTTTCTTTGTTATTTATTTTGCTTAATAAGGTGGTGTGAACGTGTGGTTGGTAGTACACTGTTGTAGTTGGTGCAGTGCAATAATAATACACACAGACAGTGAAAGTGCAATAAAACAGCTCCTTTATTCGGCTGGGTTGAGTGTCAGCAACACTTATAATAAGCACAGGCTCTACACAGCCATGTGTACACATGCAAAACAAGGGTTTACAGTCCTGAAAACAATGAGACACTTTAATTAACACACAACACAGACACGGCCACTTCCCCTGATAGTGAGTGCTCTGGTGCAGGTGTGGTGAAAGACAAACAGTTTGTGAATAAGTGGTGCAGTGCAGTCCAGGTTTAGTGCTGGCTCGTAGCGACAGCTCCCAGTATAGCCGTCTGACAACACAAATGACAAACAGTTAGCAGAACAAAGAAATACAATACGAAACACTTATAGAGACAGGATAGATTGGTTAACCAATCAGGAGACAACTCATCACGAAACTGATTGATGTGCTGGTAGTGATAGAGTTACAGATAGAGAAAAGAAGGTCTCACCTTCTCTCCTTGAAATTCAATGTAAAGGTTAACACTTCAACAAATACCTAACAAAATATTAAAACATTTACTATATAACATTTTGTTCTGTGCTCTTTAAAGATCCCTGAAAACCAAAGAACGTGGGCTTTCTTGCTATGATAAAAATGCAAATGAGCAATATTTTGGCAATCAATGGCACATTTAAAACTCAACGCAGAAAAGGATGCAATAATGGAGTAAAAGTAATTTGAAAACAGAAGGAAGGGATATTTCTTATGGAGAGAGTTATACATGCATTGAATAGTTTTTGTTAAGTATTAAAAAAAAAAAAAATACAATCCTAGGTTGTAAACATTTCTTATGCTCTTAAGATGCACACATTAACCAACATGGTTGTCTTCTTGACTAAGATAGACCCACAGTACCTTAGGGTTTCAAATATTTCAAATATATGGGATTGTGACAGGGTAGCGTCGTGGGCCCAGATGTTATTTGGCAGGCAGAGAGACTCAGAGACAAGTTAACTGCAGTTAAAGCGCTGCTGCGCAGTTTAATAACACTATGTAACACAATTTTTGTTCCTGGGTAGTAAGTGTTATTTCCTAATTGCTTATGCCTCAAAAGTATAGAAAATGGCTATTATTCCCCACAAACTTTGCTTTTGTAACCAGGAGCGATATTTTGAAATTTACCTATTTCCAATGAGAAAACGGGCGAATGTGTGTCTTTTCGTTCACATAAAGTCAGAAAAAAACAACATATGAATCCAAATTAACATGTATTTATACTAAAGTAATACAAAAATGACTACAAAAGATTTAGAAGTGAGTAGTTTTTCGAGATTTACGATTATACTGTAAATCACTTTCATGAATCAGCCCCCAAATGTAGTCTCCCATCATGTTCTCGTTATACTGTCCTTCATTGACAGCTCATCCAGGAGCCTCAAAGCCGTGCTGCTCCATAATGGTAACAAGTACCCGTCTCTTCCCCTGGCTCACTCGGTGCACCTCAAAGAGGATTACAACAGCATCAAGACCTTGCTGGACGCCTTGAAGTATGATGAGTACGGCTGGGACCCCCGGAAGGTGCTGATGCCACCACTGCACATCAAATTGGGCCTTCTGAAACAATCTGTCAGAGCTCTAGATAAGGAGTCGGCAGCCTTCAAGTACCTTCAAGATTTCTTCCCTAAGCTGTCTGAGGCAAAGGTCAAAGCTGGTGTCTTCGTCGGACCACAGATAAAGAAGACCCTGGAGTGCAATGAATTCCCCAAGAAGCTCACTAATAAGGAGAAAGCGGCTTGGAACAGCTTTGTCGCAGTGGTTCGGTGCTTCCTGGGCAATCACAAGGCCGAAAACTATGTGGAGCTGGTTGAGACTCTGGTGAAGAACTACGGCACAATGGGCTGTAGGATGTCCCTCAAAGTCCATATCCTTGATGCTCATCTTGATAAATTCAAGGAGAACATGGGAGCGTACTCAGAGGAGCAAGGTGAGCGCTTCCACCAGGATATACTGGACTTTGAACGCCACTACCAAGGACAGTATAACAAGAACATGATGGGAGACTACATTTGGGGGCTGATTCGTGAAAGTGATTTACAGTATAATCGTAAATCTCAAAACACTACTCACTTCTAAATCTTTTGTAGTCATTTTTGTATTACTTTAGTATAAATACATGTTAATTTGGATTCATATGTTGTTTTTTTCTGACTTTGTGAACAAAAAGACACAATTTTTTTTTTCTCATTGGAAATAGGTAAATTTCAAAATATCACTGTCCTGGTCACAAAAGCAAAGTTTGTGGGGAATAGCCATTTTCTATACTTTTGAGGCATAAGCAATTAGGAAATAACACTTACTACCCAGGAACAAAAAAAAAAAAAAATTGTTACACGGTGTAACAAAAATAAATCAAAAAGTTGAACAGAACACTGCTCACCAAGCAAAAATAAAAGGTCAAACAAAAACAAATCTCACACACAATAAACCAATTACAAAATAACTGGCGCAAGGGCCAAAACAAAAGGTTTAAACAAAATACAAAAATGTAGGCTGGGCATTCGCCTTCACTACACCTTTTTCTTTTTTCAACAATCTACGCACCCAACGCACCCAACGCACCCAACGCACCCAACGCACCCAACGCACCCAACGCACCCAACGCACCCAACGCACCCAACGCACCCAACGCACCCAACGCACCCAAAACACCTCCACCAAACAAAGGATTTCCCCCTTTTTATAGCATGTGGCTGGAGCCTGATTATCAATGATTCAATTAGCTCCAGCCACATTCTCACATGTATTTTGGCAGGGATAGGAAATTAACCCCATCCCTGCCAACCACTACCAAATCACCATATAACAATATTATTTACAGGCAGGGCCCTGCCCTGCTACAGGGATATATTTTAAATATGTTTTAGTCTGTAATCCATATATTTATTTTATATGTTGAAAATATATGGTGCAACATATAGTTTCATTAATCTGTAATCCATATAAAATAAATATATGGATTACAGACTAAAATATATTTAAAATATATCCCAAATAGAGTTCTCAACCAATTCAAATGCAGTCCTGCCCAACCCCTAATTATTTTAGACCTAAATTCTGCATGATAAAGCATTTGCAAATATCACAGAACAGTGTGCATATCTTTCACATATATATATATATATATATATTACAATGAAGATCTAAGGGCTAAAAGGTGCAGAGTAAAATGTATTAAAAAGTGTAATCAAAAATTCTTGTTGGAAACAAGATACATGAATCACTATAAAAGCTTATGTTCTCATCCTGTTGAGAAAGTTTAGACCACCCTGAATATTTTTTGAAAGCGAGTTCATGACATATCAGCAAGAGAGACCACTGGAAACATGGTTAGTTATTCACCTGTCTAGTATAATGGGAACCTATTTCCACCTTCGTATTTACAGTACCAAGTTAAATGATGGTGGATCCTTGCTTGCTTACCTGTAAAAGCTTGCACTGTTAGAGTAATACTAAGCACACAATGTTAAGGCATCTGCTTTGAAAAAAAACAGAATTCACCCGAAGTAGTTTTTGTTACATGACTCTGGTGCACTTTTGCTTTAAACTGAATGTAACAACCAACATAAAACATACAATGGAAAGCAGACAGGACAGACAGGAACACTTTACACCACAACCTGGCATCATGAAGACACAACTCACCTAAACAGTTTGCCCACTTCGACCATACAGCGGCCTATCCTTCAATACTGAAATATTGAAGAATATTTTCTGGCAGTTGATATACGTGTCAGCTACAGCTATGGCCAAACGTTTTGCATCACCTAGAATTTTAGGATTGAGACAAAAATATATGAACTAAATATATATATTTTATTTAATATGATATATTTAAAGAAACTACATAATTATATTGCAAAAGTCCACTGGAAACCATACTAGTACTACAGTATTTCATGTTCAAAATGTCAATTTTTTCTGGAAGTATCTGGAAAATGCGGTAAGTAATTCAATATATTAACATAACATTATTCAGCAGGTTTCATGACTTTATGAAGAAAAATGTGTTAATTCTATAGGGTGGTGCAAAACACTTCGCCATAGCTGTAGGAACCCCACTAGTGCTGTTGCCTATGAAAATGGTTTGACCTTTTAAAATAGTGTAATAGGACAAATTATCACACTTCTGATAAACAGCTGGTAGAAGGGAAGTACAGGAAGCTGAGTAGGTAAAAAGTAAACCAATCCCACTCCCATTATGGTCAATTTCTCTTTTCCCAAAGGCATGTCACTGACTGCTGCCAAACCACATTACAGTAAAAAAAAAATAACATCTGCTGCTCGGTTTGCTGTTTGCATCTTCACTCAAGGAAACTCATTTCTGAGACTATCCAAAACAGCTCATGCACCTGTATCCTATTACAGATGACACCCAGAAACACCTTCGACATTCCACATTCAGATCCATGGCAGGTTTGTTATGTTCATGACAGGGAAACCATTGAAGGCATTCTTTTCAAACTCATGTGAAATCTTGTATTTGTAGTTTTACAAGTCTGTGTCATACAAGGTCAAATCGCTGTGTTTGCCGGGCACGACAAACTGACCCTTAGATATATGTTGTCTGGTAATATGTTCAGCATGAGGTACATCGACTGTGAATAAAAAAAAATGTAAATGGAATGATCCTGCAGTACCAAATCATGTGGTATGTATTTGATTGTTTCTTCCACAAAATCATATAAGATAGCTCTGGGAGTGTAATGAGATAAGGATCAAGGCTGAATCAATGGCATCATCCAAATATCAACATTCATACGAAATAAATGTAATCAGGTTCAGACAGATGTGCCTGTTTGTTTTTGAACAGTGTTGTCAGTAATGAGTGGATAAACCACAGGCTATGAACCACAGGAAACGCTTTGCATTTGGAAATACAGTTATGGTAGTTTGATTGCTTTCTTTTTGGCATGAACCACTACAGCTGGTGCATGAGAAAAGGATGGCAGATTTATTTATAAAGAAAACTGACCCTGTTATCACTGTGTCCCACTGGTAAACACAATTATACACAAATCAATCATGTGAAATTAATATAGCAATTTGGGCTGGGCTGCTTTTTCCTGCTGATTACATGGGATGTCTAGTTTTGTTTCAACAGCACATATTTGTTTTTGTAAAACTTGTTCAGTTCCCACCCTTAATTGACCTCTGACCAGCATCAGCACAGACTTAAAGCCAGCAGACTAGGCAGCTGGAAATGCTGATGCTTCGCTGTCTTTACCGCAACGATGCCTCCTTCAGCGAATAAGATGAAAAATGATCATCCTGTGATCAAAGCTTCCCTGGATCTGCATCGGTACGCAATACACATTTAAGGATTTACAGTATTTATGACTAGATAATTACAGAGAGACATCATTGATGGCTTTTACAGTATTTTAAGTTGTATTTTACATTTGATATGGAATTTAGTTACACACATTAATCTTGACTGTCTTCAGTCAGTCATTCAATATCACTGATGATCCCCTGCAGATGCCCAGTATGGCTCCATGGTGTTCTTATTAGAAACCCCTTCAGGGGATCAAATCCCCTGAGAAGATTTTCTACTGTAATGGAGGTGGTTGTCATATTCACATTTTTGATATATATATATATAGAGAGAGAGAGAGAGAACCGCTCATCCAATTGTGAGAAAACTTGATATTAACAGTATTTAGCACAAACTGTTGAGAATATCACTTTCTGGGAGCATATGAGGTTGTCTGTCTGTCCGTATATCCATCCATCTGTATATCACTGTAACAGGGTGTAGCAGGGCAGGAGCCCTGCACATGAAGAGGGGGTTTGTGTGTATGCATTGTAAATAGTGTTTGTGTGTAATTGTTATTTAATTTATTGCAGTACCTGACGCTCCTGGGATCGCCTGCCTGCTGTGTGTGATTGCCAGCTGTGGATGATCAGCGGGTAGGTGTGTTCCAGCACGGCGTCAGGTATAAAGAGGTCCTGTTTGTTCACCTCGGGGCTGCTGCAAAGCCACGGACAACGGGCTGAAGATCGTCCACGCTACCCGAGCATAGTGAGAGAAATAAGTTGCTGAAACCCTCCGATCGCCGTGATGGTGAACCGGGATCGGAGCCAGAAGAAGCTGACAAAACCGCCGACGGCCGGAGTCGGGGTTTGTGTTGATACTAAAGATTAGTTTGCGGATGGTAGATCCCTTTAAAGTATAGCGAGGTGAGCAAGCGGGACCTCCATGCATTAGGAAGTAGCGCACGCCGTTTTTACGCCACCTTTTATTTTATAGTTTTTTGTATTGTGTTTTATTTTGTTTTTTCGTACGCTGGCCGTATGCACTCAGTGAGCTACCATGGTTGGTAGTGTCACGTGAGCTGTGTGTATGTGTGTAAATAAATCCTGCGCGCCTGCGGGGCGTGTCAATTTCAACCTGTTTGGTCTCCTGCCTGTCACTCAGCAGCGAATGCACGCACCCACAAGCAAGAACCCTTTCACACAGGGCGAGGTTACATGTGGGTTGTCACAGAATAACACTGAATCCGACACAGGGAGCAGTGGGTGTTGACACGCTGCACAGGCGTGCAGATTTAATAACAACACAGGCCTGATGCTCGGGTACCAACAATAGTAATCCTAGTGCCGGATTTAATAAAGAAAACATAATAAAACAAAGCTAAAAATAACAGTTTGCCCACAAATTGCGAGCGCTAGTCCCACTAAAAGGAACGTCCCGCTCCAGGAACTTACTACTCTATGCAAACCCTCTCTATACTGTTTGGGATCAACATCTCTTAAACTGACCTACTTCTCGGCTCCCAGAGTCCGAGCATCCTCACGGCAACTCCAGCCTCTTCAAACGGACTTGGCTCTGCAATGCCTTCACGAGCACTGTCTTGGAGTGGAAGGGTTTTGTGTAGTAGTGCTCTCCATGGAGCGGATGATCTCCTCAATGTCAGCAGGCGCAAGCTTTCGCTCAGCACCCATCTGTATGGCTATGGCCGTGCAGTAGCCTTGAGCTGTGGGGCAGACACTTTTTGAGCTGCATGAAGGCTCCCTGGGCACACCCCCCAGCCAATCAGGACCTCCGGATCAACTCAGCACCAGGCGAGCCTACCTGCTCAATTAGTTGCCTAGCAACACGGCTCCTGTTGTGCGTCCCAGCTGCTTCCATAAAGGCACACATGCACTCAAGAACCAGCAACAGGGTACTCCCTGTCACAGTCACCCTTACATTATTGCATATACCTGGAGAACCACCTATCCAGTTGTCTACTTATTAAGTTTTTTTAAAGTGTGTTAAAAGTTTCACGAACAGTATTTCTTGAACAAAGAATAACTTAAACTCAGTGGATATCTTCTGTTTTATCTTAGTGTATATAATGTAGGACAGCAGCCATTCATATTTTGGAACCAAGTTCTGGCATTCAGATGGCTTACACTTCCTTAACAGCCAGATCTGACAAGTGAGTGTATTGGGTTCTTAAAAGACTTACTGCACGCCAGCAACCACAGGTAATAAAGAACGTTCCATATTGCAATGGATGAATTTTAAAATGTTTTTAAAATGTAAGGGGTTTGGCATTGATCTAGGTTACATTCTACAAATATATTGGGTCCTTCAAACCAGTAAGAAATGTTAAATAAAATGGAGTTTTGTATTTTTCTTTCTCATTCTCTTTCAAGTGAATTATGACCATCCATTGGTTTTTCAAATGACAGTCTTGTAATTAAATCCAAACCTGTTCTGAAGATGATACCACCAGCTGGATGTGTTTAATTCTATAGAATTGAAGTGTCTCATTTAAACATCCAGTTATCACAGCTACAAATGCAGTCAGTCACAAATGTGACTACAGCAAATACTATGAACTAAAACTCTGCAATTATTTCTCTCAGCGATTTTAAAAAATAGATTTTGTTTTTTATCTCAATACGATCTGTTCTTAACTAGCCCAATGTGCATTTTATCCCAGAAAACAGATGAACATTTTTGGAGAAACAGAATCTACAAATCATTACCATGTTCCTACATGTTATTGGAGTTATTTTTTACAACTCATTTTTTATGATTTTTTTTTTCATGTTAAAAACTTTGTAGATAATGCCAAACATCTGATTTATTTAATGCTGTGTTATTATTCATTACAACGAGCATCACATTTTCGCAACATCACAAATTAAGGTAACACCATGTTTTCATGCTTTCAAGATAATGTGAAGCATATGATTTATTTAATTCTACACAATTGCCTTACTACAAATGTCACATATACAGTATTTAAGTTGAAAAACCCCATGAGGATTGAAGTTCACCTGTCCTTGCTCTCAGTTAGGACACAGAAACATCCTGGGTTTAATATTATGCACATGGCCCTGCTGAACCACTGTGACAGGGTACACCCTGCCACTTTGCGTATTTTGTTTATTTTGTATTTGTTGTATTATTATTATTTAAATGTATCTAATTTTGCCTCCCCTGCCAAATCAATTCACGTGTAGAATGTAGTAAGAACTTGTGAAAGACGTGAGTGAAAATATAAACAAGGGTTTGGAGAAGCACGATACTTGTTTGTTCACTGTGTTTTGTATCTGTCTGTTTATTTTGGCCACTGTGCCGTTTTGTTTTGTCTGTATTGTGTTTAAACCGTTTATTTATAATAAACGTGCATCAGCGCTTCAACCCGCAGTATCAGTGTCTGTCTCTCCCTCGTCTGATGTCACCACCAAACCAGCTTGGTCACAGCCACCCACAAGCACCAGCGATGACATCCATGCTAACGTAGATAACTGCAGCAACAACATTGCCAGATTAGCCGATATTTCCTCAACAGACACGTTCACTAAATTGATTGTCTATAGTAATGTTGTACACTTGAATGCAGAGTTACTTAAAGAGTTTTACACTGCAACAGCTCCCTTTAGGCCCTGTCCACACTACATAACCGATCTCGAGAACCGTACTCAGAACCGTTCTAATTAATCCAGATCAACGCATCCACACTGAAGTACCGTTTCATGTTTAGTCAGTCTTAATGCATCCACACGTTATTAGAATAGTTGGGTTATAGTTCCTAGCAGCGCAATGAACATTGGAAATGAATACGATAGTATCCCACCATGCACTGTATTTTATTTTAAAATAATGTGTTATGCTTCATATTAATAGAGGTGCATGTTGCTAAAATAAAAAATAAAAAATAAAACAAGCATTTTGCAGAGTGTACACTGAAAGCAAGTCCTTCAAGCGCCTGCTCTAGTATTTCGGCAAACATACCACACAGCATTATGGGATACTGGAGGATACACAAAAAATGTAGTCTGGTATTACAGCGTCCACACTTTTGACAAACCACACTACCTGATGAGATTTAATTAGAACCGGACTCGAGACTGCCCCCTGAGGTGGTCTTGAGTTTGGTTCTCGAGTACGGTATTAAACGCTGCGTAGCGTGAATGCAAACGGTATTTAACACTTTTAAGACGGCTTAAAGGCAACTAATGAGGTTTAAAGGCATAGTGTGGACAGGGCCTTAGTTTCTGTGATTCCATTTGCATGCCCTGTTTTTGTACCTCAGAAATGGCAAAGAAAGCCATCATGTTTTAATTTGTAGGTTTTGACCCCGGAGTTTGAGTCTGAATTGGAAGAAGAGTTCAGAACATAAAACTGAATTAACTTGTGAGTCTTCAATAGGCCTTACATAAGGCTCATATTACACTGAGATGGTTTCTGACCTGCCAGTCATTAACTTGATCCATCTATATCTCATTTATCAAAACTTAATTTCTGTCTGCTGAATCTATGGCTTTAATCTTATATATTAGATGAAATACAAAATGTTTTAGGTTTTGTTGCTACATTGAGGGGCACGTTATTTATGTATTTATTTATTTATTTTTAAACCTGGTTAGTTTAATCTTGTTTTGGGTGAACTGTCTGCATACAGATTTCTTCCCAGGTCAAGCTTTTTTATCTACATTATCCCTCCAACAGATCCCACTATTTTCTCATTCCTTGTTGAAGGTTAGTGTGCTGTATGTGAAAGGACACATCTAAAAACATCAATGGGTCTCAATGGTGGTACTTAGGAAAGTGCTGTGTTTGTGATGAGGTGTGGTGATAGTTCAATAAGAATAATACAAAGCAATGGTGCTGTGCAATCCACTGTCTATATCAGAATCAGTGTGGAGTAGTGGTTAGGGCTCTGGACTCTTGACCGGAGGGTTGTGGGTTCAATCCCCAGTGGGGGAAACTGCTGTTGTACCCTTGAGCAAGGTACTTTACCTAGATTGCTCCAGTAAAAAACCCAACTGTATAAATGGGTAATTGTATGTAAAAATAATGTAATATCTGTATAATGTGAAATAATGTATAATGTGATATCTTGTAACAATTGTAAGTCGCCCTGGATAAGGGCGTCTGCTAAGAAATAAATAATAAAAAAAGAATCCTGACAGCCACGCAAGCCCGCAGACTCTGTGTTGTAGCTGAAAGATGGAATCCTTCTTCTTCTGCATCAGCATCTGTTTACACACACAGCATTTTCAATGTTTGTATTTATTTGCCCTGGTGGCAGCACATAGGACTTTTAATTGTATAGTTTTAATCCTGAACTTTAGATCCTGTGCCCACAGTTTCATTTTTTATTGATTAATTTTATCATATGTATGCTCTTTGTGATTAGTACTGCAACAGTGAAGTATTCAAATTACATGATTGGTGTTTTACTGTAAGTATGCTCTTTGATGTTGTATACAATACTTCACATTTTAAAAAGCAGGTTACCTGAATTGTATTATTATCATGAATAATTATAATTAAACAGTGATCAAAACCTGACAATATAAGGTGCAGCACAATGAATCAGTCAAGCAAGCCAAACCCTGTTTCATATGAAATTCAATTTAGTCCCTACAGTAAGAAGTGATATTCATAAAGAAAGCTAAAACACTTTCCTCTTGTGTGTTCTATAAAAAACAGTTCTGGGAGGGTGGCAATAAAAAACCTAGCACTCATTCAAAGGGTATAACACTGAGAAAAAAATATGTTGGGAAGAATTTTAGTCAAATCTATATAAACTACATGAAATCAATTCCTGTCCTCCAAATGTGTTTCAAATATCCTTTTTTTTTAAAGATAGATACTAATCAGAGAAAGAAAATTACATTGCCACCTACTCTAACCTCTGATATCAACGTCTCCTTCTTTTAAAGATAAAGGGTGGACAGCAGACCACTAGTGGGCATCCTGTCCCTAGAATAATGAATGTAAAAAGCATACAGATCAGCCGGACAGTTTAGAAACGTAGACAGACTGAACTTTTATACTGTAATATATCAAAATACCTTTGAAAGTATTTTTAATGCTGAATACATTGTGATCTGCGCAGTAGATGTCATGACCAACAGAGCAGGAAGTAACTCGTAATTTTTTAAAGAAAGAACATACTCTATATTGTAAATAAATAATTGAATTCACCTCAAATAATGTATCTGAAAGTCTTTCTTACCTATATGGTGGAACAAAACAGTAAGTAACATTCACAATTTGATATTATAATGTCGGGTGGCAGGATAATACAGATACACCAGGTGCCAACTTTAAGCCGATAAAATAATTCTATTAATCTTGCCTGTTCCACTTCCATGTGTTCTCTATGTTTAAAATGTGCAGTTTTGAAAGAAACACATGTTATAATAAAACATGTTATTTACCATGTAAATATGTAAATATAACATATTTGAAGGCATGGGATATGGCACTGCACTTGGTTAAATAAATCTCTGTTTGCAAGCCATGTTGCAATTGAGTGGTCAGTTCACTTGGAAAGTGAAATTGTCCCACCCCTTCAATAACTTCTTTCCTGTCATAAACCAATCAGTTGCTTCTCCTATTGACTGACATGTTTTCAGCCAGTAACAAGTGCAAGTGTAACAGATGACTAGATAATAAAGCTAAGAAACACTGTAATTTAGTAGTACCAGATATATAAATATATTGTTTAACCCAAACCACTGAGAATAATAAATATAAACCCAATTTCAAGTTATGATTTCTCCCTCTTCTTACTGCCTAGGGCTTTGGTTTATGATCGCTCTCAAGACAGACAATTCCTTTAATATTCTACAATACCTCAAAATGAAATATACATACCTGAGACTGCAGCAATCTATAGATGCAGCAAACTTTAAAGGGGGAGGTACACAATACAGCACTGCAGTACAGGTACTTTTTATTGTACATATAACAAAGATGAATGTGTCACAACTGTACCACATTGCAAAGGTTATGACACTGGCTATTTAAGTGTAAATACTGTTTTTTTTAAACACTTCTAGAAATGTTTGACAAATAATTTGATTTTTTTTTTTTTAGTAATACTACAAGCTATTATCCATTGAATTGAAAGGTCCTTTAATAACTTTCATTATATATACTCATTTAATTGTCAACTTGAATAATCGTGGAATTGTTCTGTTACCCTGTTATTGGTGTTGTGTATGATTAATGTCCTTTATAAATTACTCATTTTTAAATAAAACATATACCTTTTTTTTTTTTTTTACTTCTGTTAAGGTTCTGCTTTATTTCTGAAGATCTTGTTTAAATATTCTACAAAAAAAAAAACCCTGGTTTCCAGTTTCATTGTTTACCTTTTGAATGCTGCTTTGTGATTCTGTGCTTTGACTGAAGTTTATCTGCTCATCAGTCTCTGCTCAGACTTCCAGTGGCTTAGCGATAAGCATGTTTACGATGTAAGGGTGCAATTATGGCCTGCTGTATCAGGAAGTACCTATTCACAAAAAGTCATTTGAGTCAGAACTTTAGTAGCTGAGATTTATCCAAGTTACCAAGCTTTTAGAATAACCCTACAATGTGCAAGCAGGTTCCCTTGTAAACTGTTAGCTCTTTGCATTACAAGGGAAGAAATAATAAAACAATAAAAGGAAACTCTTTGAGCTGGGAATGCTGAATCCCAGTCTGACTTGTGTTTGTTTGTTTACTCCTAGATTAAGCAGTGTCTGTCCTTGGCTCAATAAGAATAGATATGCATTTAATTGCACTGCAAAACATGTTCCAAGAAAACGAATCAGAAAAAGACATTCAAATATATTTATTTATTTTAAATATTTTAATGTGTTGGGTGTGCAATCACACTTGTTAAAAAATCAACAAAATAAGAAAAAGCCCACTGGCGGCGCCCACCCTATGATTTCACCCTAATCATGCTCTTCCCAAACTCCCTAAAGGTTTGGTGGAACAGGGCTCAATGTTACTATCTGGTAATGTTTTAATGTTGCATGTATTGGATTTTACTATGTCTTGCTGTTTTTTGTATTTATTTTTTGTATTGCTTAAAACCAGTCCATGTAGAGGGGGTAACAAGAGGAATCTATCGGTACATTGGAGCACACTTAACAGAATGCCATTGTGTTCAGGCTGCAATCTGATCATACTCAACAGCTCAAAAGCACTCAGTGAATGACAAACCCTCATCTCAGTTTTCTAAAACATTTTACCTCATTGAATTTAATTGGCCGTTAAGATGAAACACATCAAAGGAAGATGAGTTTATTTATACATTTCTGTTGGTTTAACTCTACCGAATACCAATCTGGAAAAAGTATAAGACATGAATTATGTTAAGTATGAAAAAGTAGACTTTTGAAATGCATCACACCACATGGTTCTTTTGATAAACAAAGTACATTTTGGCTTTGGATGTGCATTCATTTGGCTACTTTTATTTTCTACAGTAGTTACAAACAGTAGACAAACAATTTAAGCTTGAGTGTTTAAAAGCATCTCAGAGATGGTATACTCCGTACAGAGTAACTCCAATATCCCTGGCAACTTTGTCCATACATTGAAATGGATGTGCGTCACATATTAAAGGGTTGCATGCTGGCCGAGATGTCTAATTAAAGTCACGATTTGTGAGGGTGATGAATTGTTACAGCTTGCAAAGACCTTTAATCTTTGGAGAGTGTTTTCCAATTCATCTGAAAATGAGGTGACTGTAAATCAATTAATTGAAACAAGAAATGAAAAATGCACCAAAACTGACACACTTTTTATTTTACCATCAGGTCAGAGAGCCAGTCATGGTCTGCTGGGCATACAGAGCATACAGTATACTGGAACCAACTCCCCATTAATGTTGTTGAAGCTGACACCCTGGGATCCTTCAAGAAGCTGCTTGATGAGATTCTAGGATCAATAAGCTACTAACAACCAAACGAGCAAGATGGGCTGAATGACCTCCTCTCGTTTGTAAACTTGCTTATGTTCTTATGTTCTTATATAACCAAAGCCCTGTTCATTTAAGTACTCTGGTAGCTTCTCTTTTAAAATGCATCTATGAGCTGCTGAGTTGTAATGTCATAGACAGTGTTAAAATAAAATAAAAAACGGATCATTACATGCCCCAATGATTGGTAAAGGTGAATCTGATTTAATGATGTTGTTTATAGAAATGTAGAAGAGCATTACATTAGAATGAAGCTGGAGGATTTACAGTATAAAAGTGCACTCCCGTATTGCATCTGTTGCATCATTTCTTTATAAAATGTATTGATTTCAATGTGCCTTTTACAGTAAGAGTGTTTTAAAGTCAGAGCACAGATCCATGGCCTGTAAAGATTTGTTTTCTCCCAAACATTTTCTGAAGGTGTTGCATTGCAGTTTGCATTGCAGTTTGTCATTATTTACAACTATGGGGGGCATCATTCCTAACTGGTAATGAAGCCACAAACGGAAATTGCTCTTTACAGAAGTAAATTAACATATAAATACATATTTATGCCTAGATAGACCAGAGAGCTGCAAAAACATTGTGTAGGTATGAATGAGGGTTAGGGGTGTTGTTCGATTCACATTGTTTGAATGCTGTATATTTGATACTGCCTTTGAAGGATAGTAATGATAATATAAAGCACTTGAGCAATTTACATCTCATACAGAACCTCCTGTATACATCACTGTGTTCAGATAGCATTTAAACATAAAGTGTACCACAGCAACATTGTCTGCCCCTCAAACTGGCATATAAGATGGTGAGCTGTTCTTGAAGAGGTCCTTTCCAATGGATAGAGGGGTTCTAACCACTGTAACCTTCTGTAGTGAGTGATTAAAGCATATTGGGGACAATGGTATTTCTATGCCAGTCAATGCAGGATGAGATGTAGATAAATACAAGCAAACCTCTGTTCTTCATTTGGGGTGACTGGCCACATTTCAGCTCCATACCAAAGGGCAATGAGATCTGAGAGAACTGATTGGCACACAGAGCATTACAGTTATGAGCTGCTTCTCATTTCCAGTCTGCTGTCACACAGCCTGACTTCTATTATATGTAAAATTATGGAAACTATAATAAGATCCAAAATGAAACATTTCCTATATGGTAACAGTATCTTGGGAAACAGTCAGCATGGTTTTAGGAAAGGGAAATCGTGTCTAACTAACCTGCTTGATTTTTTTGAGGACGCAACATCGACAATGGATAATTGCAAAGCATACGACATGGTTTATTTAGATTTCCATAAAGCTTTTGACTACATGAATGATTAATTCTCAAACTGAACGCGGTAGGGATTGAAGGGAATGCATGCACATGGATTAGGGAGTGGCTAACATGTAAGTAGTAACAGAAAGTAACAGAAAGTACTGATTAGAGGAGAAACCTCAGAATGAAATGAGGTAACCAGTGGAGTACCACAGGCATCAATATTAGGCAGTGAGGTTTTTGATTGTCTTTTCTTGGCAGTAAGTCACTTTGCTGCTTGTGTATTTGGGCAGCAATGTTTTTGTTTGTCTTTTCTCGGCAGTAAGTCACTTTGCTGCTTGTGTATTTGGGCAGCAATGTTTTTGTTTGTCTTTTCTCAGCAGTAAGTCACTTTGCTGCTTGTGTATTTGGGCAGTGAGGTTTTTGTTTGTCTTTTCTTGGCAGTAAGTCACTTTGCTGCTTGTGTATTTGGGCAGTGGGGTTTTTGTTTGTCTTTTCTCAGCAGTAAGTCACTTTGCTGCTTGTGTATTTGGGCAGTGAGGTTTTTGTTTGTCTTTTCTCGGCAGTAAGTCACTTTGCTGCTTGTGTATTTGGGCAGTGAGGTTTTTGTTTGTCTTTTCTCAGCAGTAAGTCACTTTGCTGCTTGTGTATTTGGGCAGTGAGGTTTTTGTTCGTCTTTTCTTGGCAGTAAGTCACTTTGCTGCTTGTGTATTTGGGCAGTGAGGTTTTTGTTTGTCTTTTCTCGGCAGTAAGTCACTTTGCTGCTTGTGTATTTGGGCAGTGAGGTTTTGGTTCGTCTTTTCTTGGCAGTAAGTCACTTTGCTGCTTGTGTATTTGGGCAGTGAGGTTTTTGTTTGTCTTTTCTCAGCAGTAAGTCACTTTGCTGCTTGTGTATTTGGGCAGTGAGGTTTTTGTTTGTCTTTTCTCAGCAGTAAGTCACTTTGCTGCTTGTGTATTTGGGCAGCAATGTTTTGGTTCGTCTTTTCTCAGCAGTAAGTCACTTTGCTGCTTGTGTATTTGGGCAGTGAGGTTTTTGTTTGTCTTTTCTCGGCAGTAAGTCACTTTGCTGCTTGTGTATTTGGGCAGCAATGTTTTGGTTCGTCTTTTCTCGGCAGTAAATCACTTTGCTGCTTGTGTATTTGGGCAGTGAGGTTTTTGTTTGTCTTTTCTCGGCAGTAAGTCACGTTGCTGCTTGTGTATTTGGGCAGTGAGGTTTTGGTTCGTCTTTTCTCAGCAGTAAGTCACTTTGCTGCTTGTGTATTTGGGCAGCAATGTTTTGGTTCGTCTTTTCTCGGCAGTAAGTCACTTTGCTGCTTGTGTATTTGGGCAGTGAGGTTTTTGTTTGTCTTTTCTCGGCAGTAAGTCACGTTGCTGCTTGTGTATTTGGGCAGTGAGGTTTTTGTTTGTCTTTTCTCAGCAGTAAGTCACTTTGCTGCTTGTGTATTTGGGCAGTGAGGTTTTTGTTTGTCTTTTCTCAGCAGTAAGTCACTTTGCTGCTTGTGTATTTGGGCAGTGAGGTTTTTGTTTGTCTTTTCTCGGCAGTAAGTCACTTTGCTGCTTGTGTATTTGGGCAGTGAGGTTTTTGTTTGTCTTTTCTCGGCAGTAAGTCACTTTGCTGCTTGTGTATTTGGGCAGTGAGGTTTTTGTTTGTCTTTTCTCAGCAGTAAGTCACTTTGCTGCTTGTGTATTTGGGCAGTGAGGTTTTTGTTTGTCTTTTCTCGGCAGTAAGTCACTTTGCTGCTTGTGTATTTGGGCAGTGAGGTTTTTGTTTGTCTTTTCTCAGCAGTAAGTCACTTTGCTGCTTGTGTATTTGGGCAGTGAGGTTTTTGTTTGTCTTTTCTCGGCAGTAAGTCACTTTGCTGCTTGTGTATTTGGGCAGTGAGGTTTTTGTTTGTCTTTTCTCAGCAGTAAGTCACTTTGCTGCTTGTGTATTTGGGCAGTGAGGTTTTGGTTCGTCTTTTCTTGGCAGTAAGTCACGTTGCTGCTTGTGTATTTGGGCAGTGAGGTTTTTGTTTGTCTTTTCTCAGCAGTAAGTCACGTTGCTGCTTGTGTATTTGGGCAGTGAGGTTTTTGTTTGTCTTTTCTCAGCAGTAAGTCACTTTGCTGCTTGTGTATTTGGGCAGTGAGGTTTTTGTTTGTCTTTTCTCAGCAGTAAGTCACTTTGCTGCTTGTGTATTTGGGCAGTGAGGTTTTTGTTTGTCTTTTCTTGGCAGTAAGTCACTTTGCTGCTTGTGTATTTGGGCAGTGAGGTTTTTGTTTGTCTTTTCTCGGCAGTAAGTCACTTTGCTGCTTGTGTATTTGGGCAGCAATGTTTTGGTTTGTCTTTTCTCAGCAGTAAGTCACTTTGCTGCTTGTGTATTTGGGCAGTGAGGTTTTTGTTTGTCTTTTCTCAGCAGTAAGTCACGTTGCTGCTTGTGTATTTGGGCAGTGAGGTTTTTGTTTGTCTTTTCTCGGCAGTAAGTCACTTTGCTGCTTGTGTATTTGGGCAGCAATGTTTTGGTTCGTCTTTTCTCAGCAGTAAGTCACTTTGCTGCTTGTGTATTTGGGCAGTGAGGTTTTTGTTTGTCTTTTCTCAGCAGTAAGTCACTTTGCTGCTTGTGTATTTGGGCAGTGAGGTTTTTGTTTGTCTTTTCTCGGCAGTAAGTCACTTTGCTGCTTGTGTATTTGGGCAGTGAGGTTTTTGTTTGTCTTTTCTCGGCAGTAAGTCACTTTGCTGCTTGTGTATTTGGGCAGTAAGGTTTTTGTTCGTCTTTTCTTGGCAGTAAGTCACTTTGCTGCTTGTGTATTTGGGCAGTGAGGTTTTTGTTTGTCTTTTCTCAGCAGTAAGTCACTTTGCTGCTTGTGTATTTGGGCAGTGAGGTTTTTGTTTGTCTTTTCTCAGCAGTAAGTCACTTTGCTGCTTGTGTATTTGGGCAGTGAGGTTTTTGTTTGTCTTTTCTCAGCAGTAAGTCACTTTGCTGCTTGTGTATTTGGGCAGTGAGGTTTTTGTTTGTCTTTTCTCAGCAGTAAGTCACTTTGCTGTTTGTGTATTTGGGCAGTGAGGTTTTTGTTTGTCTTTTCTCAGCAGTAAGTCACTTTGCTGCTTGTGTATTTGGGCAGTGAGGTTTTTGTTTGTCTTTTCTCAGCAGTAAGTCACTTTGCTGCTTGTGTATTTGGGCAGCAATGTTTTTGTTTGTCTTTTCTTGGCAGTAAGTCACTTTGCTGCTTGTGTATTTGGGCAGCAATGTTTTTGTTTGTCTTTTCTCAGCAGTAAGTCACTTTGCTGCTTGTGTATTTGGGCAGTGAGGTTTTTGTTTGTCTTTTCTCAGCAGTAAGTCACTTTGCTGCTTGTGTATTTGGGCAGTGAGGTTTTTGTTTGTCTTTTCTCAGCAGTAAGTCACTTTGCTGCTTGTGTATTTAGGCAGTGAGGTTTTTGTTCGTCTTTTCTCAGCAGTAAGTCACTTTGCTGTTTGTGTATTTGGGCAGTGAGGTTTTTGTTTGTCTTTTCTCAGCAGTAAGTCACTTTGCTGCTTGTGTATTTGGGCAGCAATGTTTTTGTTTGTCTTTTCTCAGCAGTAAGTCACTTTGCTGCTTGTGTATTTGGGCAGTGAGGTTTTTGTTTGTCTTTTCTCGACAGTCAGTCATTTTGCTGCTTGTGTATTCAGGCAGTCACATCTTTTGTTCTCTCGAATTTAAGATGCAGGCCATTTTTAAGGATAAAAATTGGCTTACAAAGTGCATCTTAAATTCGAAGGAATATGGTATGTAAATAAAGGCATCTAACATATAACTGTCATAAACAGCAAACACTCTCTATGACTGATTAACTTGCCTTTGATAAAAGTAAAAGCTAACCTATTTCTTATACGCCTATAATGATAGATAGAAAGGACACTAATCCAGGGCATTTGTTCCTGAACACAAACTGTATGTTGTTGTACACCGAATATATCGATTTCTAGATTTGCATGGATTGTCAGAGGAGACTGTTACTGTTTGTGCACCCTGCACCAGGGACCAGGGAGACCACACGGTCACCAGTGCAGGTACACATCAGCCTGCTGGAACTACACTATGTTTCCAGTCCTGTTCTCTCGTTGCTCTGCTCCTAATGAACTCTTGCAGTCTTCCAGTCATCCCCTCTTACAAATTCTGATAGGCGACTCACATTTAACCAGAGGTGAATTATTTTCTGCACAACCCTATTTAGAAACTGTCTTTGCAAAACTGGATTGGTCTTACCCCTAAAGAGAAACATTAAGATCATCTCTAAAATATCAATCAATCAGTTCCTGGACGTTTTGGGGCTGCTGTTGTTAGGCACAGTGCCAGAACAGCTACATCACAGTGATTGTGTTTGGTTTAATTCAGCAAGAATATGAACTGGCCACCAACGGATATGGATAGCACTGTATTTAGCCAGATGGGCCAACTAAAATAGAATATATCTTTAATCATGGCGTCTTCTTTTGACCTGGTTTAACAGTTCATGGAAGCTGAGGCTCAGGAAAATCAAGTGACTTCCTCACTGGGTCAAAGGCTGTTGGGATTCGGATTGAGAATATGCTGTTTTTTATTCCTCTGCTTTTACTTGACTTGCATGCTTGTGGGCATATTAGATCATATTAAATGACATTCGAAATTAAAAGCACAATGCATCATCAATTATGTTGTTCTTCTAGACTGTTTTGCATTGGAGGAAAATATAAAGAATGAACAAATAATACAAATTTGATTAATTAGGTATTAACCTAGCTGACATGTTTCTGTATTCTGGATATGCAAACACATTAACACAGATGTGTTCAGCTACAATTGTAGATGTTTTTGGCACACAACAGTTATTCATTTCATTAGTGGCAGTTTGCAAAGTAGCTATTTAATCAAATTCAATAAACATAATACTTTTATCTTAAGTCATTCATTGTTCCACATCTGAATGTGTATCTGTCTTTTAGCCAGGTTGTCTACAAACACTCATGTAGTCCTGGCTGATATTTATAGACCTGCATTAAAAGCCGCACTAACCACACAATATTATTTCAGCTGTTGTACTGTATACTTAAAGAACACAGCGTACAGTCTACGTTTGTCAAATGCAGTTCAAGTATTCACAAATAATTGTACTACAGTGTGCGCACCATCAGAATTTATTTTATTATTTAGGATTTTCATACTTTACACCAATGTTGTAGTCATAATGAGCGATATGCTTCTTCTTCCCCCTGCACCAGAGCCAGGTCTCCTTCACAGGTGATGGCTTCACCCCCATGCTGCCTCCCAAACAAGATGAGGGTGATAGAGGACCCTGTGTTTTTTAAGGACCCCAACAGGCCACCTGCGCATTATAGCAGCATATAGCTGGGGGCTTCCCTCTCTCCCCTGACATTTATTTCCATCATTGGGTAGGTCCAGCACACCCACTTCTCCAGTGTGCTTCCCTGGACTGTCCACTGTCCACCCCATCTCAGTGGTGACTGCACAGCATTTCTTAGAATATCTCCACTGTCCACCCCATCTCGGTGGTGACTGCACAGCCTTGCTTAGCATCTGTCGACCCCATCTCCATCTCAGTGGTGACTGCACAGCCTTGCTTAGCATCTTTCGACCCCATCTCCATCTCAGTGGTGACTGCACAGCCTTGCTTAGCATCTGTCGACCCCATCTCCATCTCAGTGGTGACTGCACAGCATTTCTTAGAATATCTCCACTGTCCACCCCATCTCGGTGGTGACTGCACAGCCTTGCTTAGCATCTGTCGACCCCATCTCCATCTCAGTGGTGACTGCACAGCCTTGCTTAGCATCTTTCGACCCCATCTCCATCTCAGTGGTGACTGCACAGCCTTGCTTAGCATCTGTCGACCCCATCTCCATCTCAGTGGTGACTGCACAGCATTTCTTAGAATATCTCCACTGTCCACCCCATCTCGGTGGTGACTGCACAGCCTTGCTTAGCATCTGTCGACCCCATCTCCATCTCAGTGGTGACTGCACAGCATTGCTTAGCATCTGTTCACCCCATCTCCATCTCGGTGGTGACTGCACAGCCTTGCTTAGCATAGTGGGCTGTCTTGAGCAAGCTCACCTTGGTGGAAGGCGTAAAAACTTCACACCCCTCTGTGCCCATTCAACACCACATTCAACGACCTTGGCATTAGCATTAATGTCTTGTTCTAGGATAAAAAATGTGCTTATACAGTTTCCATAAGTCCTAATATAAGCTCCCATGGTGAGATATTTACTATTACAAAAATAATGAATCAGACCTCTCAAACCATTTGCTTTTGCTCTAAACTCACATTAGTAATTTTGTTTTTCTAGTATCCGTCCCTTATGCTCTTGATTATGCAAAATGCTTTGTATGTGATTTCATACTGTCAGGACTTTTTTATGGCCATGGAAAAGACAGGGAGGAGTGTGCAGTGCTAAATGGAAGGGGTACATGTCGAATTCAGGTATTAGCATTTTTATTGGTGCTTTTTTAACGTTTGCTCATCTTTTTTCAGTGCATCTCAATTATGTATGTCTTACCTACAGTTAGTGTAAAGTTTCCATGTTTATCTTTAACATATTGGAATTGCTGTTAATGTTTTTTTTTTATAAATTGCTCTGTTGATTGTGGAAATGTGCATAATTATTCCACCAGCAAAATCAATGCTAGTATTATCTGTATTTTCATGTTTTTGTTTATTTGATGAATGTCCAATAGTGTTAGTTGTTAAGTGTGTATATTAACTGGACCCAGCAAAGGCAGAAGTTTCAGCCGTTTTGAAAGGCTTCTTTTCCATGTGAGAATGTGGACCCTGATTGGTGGTACAGTTAATTATTATCCAATGTGTTTTAACTGATGCAGGTGTATATAAAAGGCTGCACCTGGACTGTCTGTTCAGTCCTGTGGAGGCTGGGTTGTGGCCAAAGCAACTAAAAGTGGGACTGTGTATTGTTGTTTGTTTAAACATAATTGGTTTAACTTTATTTGTTACATGAAAGTACTTAGTAGCATCCCTATTTCAACAGCTGCCTGATTTCCTGCCTTTCTGCCTGATCGTCTACACGTAACCCTCACTATGAGTGAAATTGAATGGACATTTATTTTAAACTCTATTACAATAATAATGTTACTGTGAGACTCTTTTATTACAATTCTGTAGTGCAGGGCAGCAGTGTGGAGTAGTGGGATTTAACTCACAAGGTTAGAGCAAGGTACTTTACCTAGATTGCTCCAGTAAAAACCCATCTGTATAAATGGGTAATTGTATGTAAAAAAATAATGTGATATCTTGTAACAATTGTAAGTTGCCCTGGATAAGGATGTCTGCTAAGAAATAAATAATAATAATAATATGTATTTAAAGACTGCTAAATATATTGGACATATATTATTTATGCAGAGATAATTTCACTGTAACAAAGTCACCTCAGGGGGTTCCTTATATTTCTAACCACATGCATGCAAATAAAATAAGATCATTCTGGAAAATGTGCTGCAGTAGCTGGCTTCAGGAAAAATGCAAGGCTTACAAGTTTAATATGTTGTTCCTTCAAGTAAAAAAGATATGTTGTCTGTTTGTATTAAAATTTTTACATTTATATGAATACATTTTTAAACGTTTATACTTATATGAGTAGGTGAGGTGATTGCATTGAATACACATTCTTTGAAGAGCAATATTCTGTAAATATATTTAATACAATTTAAAGCAAGATATTATTTTGCAGTGATGGCATTATAGGTTATTGTAGTGGTGATATTGCTTGTTAAAAGTTTGACAAGAATCTAGAGAATAAAATACATCACTGATAGTCAAATTTATAAGTGCAGAACCAATGTCAGTGGCCTAATCATTAACATGCCATTGAAAAGGGAAGGTTGTGTTTTGGATCACCATCCTGCATTAACTCAGCCAAGACACAAAACTAAAAATGCTTCCAGGATGCCTGTCAGGGATTTAACAGTTATTACAAGTCAGCTGGCAGCAGAGTCAAGCACTTTCCCATAGATGTATTGCTGAATTGAAGACACAGTGAACAGTGTAGTAGCAGAACAGTGTGGTGCAAACACACAATGAAACGCCGTGGACACAAACAGCCTAGGAGCAGCGTCTTATTACATGTCAAGGAAGATACAGAACAGTGTGGTGCAAACACACAATGAAACGCCGTGGACACAAACAGCCTACGAGCAGCATCTTATTACATGTCAAGGAAGATACAGAACAGGCATGTCATTTGCATTAGTTTGAGCAGGTTTTTAATTCTTTAGCTGTTAAAATATGAATTTGCTTCATTTTGTGGTGTTAAGCAAAATGCAATGCCAGCTTGCAAACCATCATTGAATTAAAAAAAAATAATGAGAAGAAATTGCACATTGAGAACCAACGGAAGCCCAGGCTTTTCTAATGAGGTTTCTTAATGGAACTCTGTACCATCCTGTTAATAAAGATCCCATCTTGTTTGCACATGTTTACTGGCTGTGTTTTACCCCAACAGCATATAAAAGTTGTGGCTGAAGAATATGAGAGCCAGAACATTAAGATGTTTCTCTAATAGTTTCTAATATGTAACCTGGATAAGTTGCCAAAACCAACCAGCAATGTGTTTAAAAGGAATTGCCAAGCTTGGCCTACTACGTTACAAAGGCCAGCCCAGTCCTGTTTAATCTACAAGTACCCTTGCTCACTGACATTGCGTTTTGGCTGTTGATTGCCATTTTTAGCAGTTTTCCCATTGACTCAGAAGGACTCTAATAATACTTGCCACCCAGTTGCTCAGTTAAGGATCATAATGTTTTTATCCTTAACCACTTCAGCTCCAGATTTAAAAATGAAACCCCTTCCCAGGTACCAGATTTTGAAAATAATAATAATAATAATGTTTTCAAACCTGTAATTGCTATAAAATGTTAACATTTCTTTTCTTTTGTAGTTATTGTATTTCTTGCTCTTATTGTATTACTTGTATTGTAACACTTAATGTATTTGCTTACGATTGTAAGTTGCCCTGGATAAGGGCATGTGGCAATGTGCCCCGCCCCTATGTGCATGTGTGTGTTATGTGTTGTATGTTGCGTGTGTTAATGTTGGTGTATAGAGATTGGTACACGGGATATAAACGGGTCTGTGTTTCACGTGTATTTAAAAATGTAGATTTGTATTTAGGCACGAGGAGGGCACAAATCACTTCACGTGCTGGTTAAATGTAATATGTGAGCACGGGGTTGCACAGAATTAATTCACGTGCTGGGATTCAAGTGAATAATTAATTAGTAATTGAATCCCAGCACAATAGTATATATAGAGACACGTAGCTCTCACTCGGGGTTGGGTGTTTGAGAGTGGAGAACGGGTGAGAGAGAAGGCGAACGTAAAGTGAAGTAAAATAATAATAATAAGTGTTTTGTACTCACCGTGTTTGTTTGTCTCCGTGCACCGTTTGTTAAGTGTTAGTTCGTTTTGTTTGTCTGTTTATTTTGGCCTCAAGCGCCGTGCCCTGTGTTTTTGTATGTTACAACCTTTTTATTTATTTGTTATTAAACGCTGAGTGCAACCATCGCACTCAGTTTCTCTCATCATCACCGTCTGTCTGTGTGTTTCTCTCTCTGGTCTGAGTTCCTCCCTGCAGCCAGCCTGTCACAGGGCACCTGCTAAGAAATAAATAATAATAATAATAATAACATATGATGAATAAAACACAAATAAATGACCTAAACTGTGTTTTTTCATTAACCCTTTATGCTGCTGTGTACTACATTCCCATATTAAATATAGAGATAAAAACTTTTTTGAACAATGAAAACAAAAACACTGCTAATAAAGATAATAACAATAATAATCAGTAAACAGTAATTATCAAATAAAAATCAAACAACATCAAAACCTGTGCCATTATCGACTTGCTCTGTGCCATTTATTGAAACATTCAATACAACAGAACCCGGGGTTGCCTTCGCAACCACTGCACATTTTTCTTTCGTCTTTTCTTTTGTTTTCATTTTCGTAGCAGACCCTGTAGCTTTTTTACAGTGTCTGCTTCCCTTGTGTTGGAGGGATAGTCACAAATGCATGTACACAGCTACTTTGCACAGGCATTGTGATGGATCTGGCTGCCACGGACTCCTGCTTTATTGCCTTGTACCCAGTTCTGTATTTTGATAGTATTTCGTCACAGCACTGCCATTTCAAACCAAACAGCTTCCCGTTTGCAGCTGGCTTACCTGTAAAGTAGCTGCATGCTCTTCTGTTCGTACAGTTTTTACTGTTCTTGGCTCCACATCCTCTTCATCATCATCACAGTGATTGGATACAAATGTCACCTGACCCTCCCCCGACTTTCATTGCACATTCCACAGTACTAGCACTGGCTTAGAGAATGAAACCTGAAACGCTAGACTGAGAAACCGATCCTAGAATAGAGTGGGAAACTTTTATAGGGAAGTCTTTTGGCCATACATTGAAAGTACTAGAGAAACTTGTTTCAACATGGCTTGTGTTTAATGCAGCTCTGTAAGTAGTGTCTAGGGTCTGAATGGCACTGTATGGAAAGTGTAGAGCATCTGTTTTGTCTCTGATTGTAGGTGGTGGTTCAATAAAAATTTTTAGCACATGCTAACTGCACTGTGAGGGTAAGCTGGTTGCACATGCTAACTGCATTGGGATCAGGGTTTAAAGAGAAAGTGTTGTGTGAGTGTGTGACTACTGACCCCACCCTACAGCTTATATGAGACGATACAATAGAAATGCAGCCAGTGCTTAAAGTGCAGTGTTGCTGGTTCACTCCCACCTGTTGTGCTTCTAATACTGTGCTGGGTCATATCCAAGGACCAGTGTTATCATGGACATCTCAGAGCAATGCACTGAATCTTCTCACGTTCTGAAGTTTCAGTCAGGAAAACTCATGCGATCGAAGCAAAAATATTTATTAAAGCTGAGACAACAAATACTACGATGTAGGTAGTTTTCATGACATCTTTGGCCTTTGGCCTCGTCCTTCGAGGTACCCCTCCCCATAATTTACTTCATGGATAGTGGAGAGGCTGACTGTAGGGAAGCCATGGGCAGGGGGGGGGCAGGATAGCTGCCCTCCCCCGTTAGATAAAGCCTATAAACAGGTGGAGCCGAGAGGAGGAGGCGAACTCTGACGTACAGCGGGGACGAATGGATTGAGGTAAGATATAAAGCTGATCATTGGAGGTGTTGTTTATCAAATGACAAATGAGATACCAGCCATTTGACTGACGAATGTTCTGGTAATGAGGGCACCTAATATGCTTGATGTTTAAACATAGTGTAAGCTTAAACATATACACTCCCAAATACCATGCAAATGCTATAAAATCCTCTTCCCTGGCATCTTTCTATATATCATAAGTGAGTGTTACCCATAAAGCGATTAAACTGAAAGCATATGCATCTACTTCCACCATTAAACGGGAATCAGGTGCTTGGGAAAGGCTGTCTCCAGCCAAAAATTCAGCATATAATTGATAGCTGCTGCCTTTCTGTCCTCTAATCTGAAATCTGGATATACTCATACTGTATTTATAGGCATTTTAATATGAGGCGCTTGTCTGTATGAGAACAGAAAGAATGGAGGAGTTGTCACTCTTATTGTTATTAATGTACCCCCACTTGTACTTTTTCAACAGAAGACATGTTGTACAAAAATAGTTTTTTACACCCTATTAGATCCAGACTACTGATAGGATAAAAAGGATAAAGCTCCTTCACTTCACTGTTTTTTTTTTGCATTAATAGTACCTAAAAAGATGTAGGTTATACAAACTTTACTGGAACTAGATTGTAAAAGAAAGAGCATATATTCGAGTACAAGACTGCAACACACATTTATCAATATGAACACAATGGTTGCTCTGTAAGGATTAGAAATGACCTTGAGGTTTGTTTTCGTAGATTTTTACTGCTTTTATAATCAAACCAAATGCTGTAAAATATACTGTAATTTCAAATAGAAATGAGGGGATGTTTACATTGGCGTCACTGTGTTTCTTTTTTTACCCTCAATCCTTAATCCTTAATGGAGGTGACTTAGTCTAGACCTAAATCTTGAATATCTAAGGTAGAGTAGATGGAGGGGCAGCATTCCTCTACTGGCTTTGAGACTCGTTACACAACTGGCTACAGATCATTAATGCTTCAGTTCAGCAATAGAATAAAGAGAAGTGATCACAAAAAATAACTAAAATTATTAGGCACCCGTAAAACGAAAAAAAGAATGAAGAAACCCATTTCCACCTCCGTTTCATCATAGTATTTACTGTTTAACTTATTCTTTGCAGCTTTCTCAGAAACAGTTTTGCCTTTTCATTGGCATTGCAGATTGTCAGTAACATATTCTTGTTCAGCTTCTGCACGTTACAAATGAAGTTACAAATGAGAGAAGGCAGTTCGGTCTGTTAATGTTTGTCCAGTTCTTAAAAGCGAATTGTTCCCAGAACCGCATTCAGTTGTCTCTAGAGGATACCAATGAATCAGAAGCAACAACATGGCTTGGTAACCCATTCTGTGAAAAGGGGCCTCCCAAAGTGCCTCCACTCAACTTCTAAATGTGTTCTCTAGTCCTGTTATATGTGTGAAGTGTGAAATAGTGGACAGGGTAGACTTTATTGATTTCTTTAAGTCTTGTCTAACGCTTCTATTTTATAGTTAAAACTGATTCTGTTTCCTCGACACGCCTCTCATTGTTCCAGTCACAATGTCATCCATTACTTTAAAAACACAATAGTGCTAAATTTAGAAATACTAAAAAAAATGTAATTCAGTGGCAAATGTTTCAACTACAGTAGAAGTCTATATTTAACATTGAAGACACTGAATAAGATTTGTTGTTTAGCACTGATTTAAGTTTTTACTGTACAATGTCTTTTGTAGTGTAGAGACCAAAACAGAATACAGTCTACTAGGGCATTAACTGTACAACCTAATTTTACCTCCCTTGATTTATACATGCTTTACTACATACTGTAACCAAGTAAACTGACCCTTATTATTATTATTATTTATTTCTTAGCAGACACCCTTATCCAGGGCAACTTACAGTCGTAAACAAAAATACATTTCAAGAATCACAGTACAAGTAATAATACAATTAAGAGCAAGATAAATACAATGACTTTGGTTCAAGCAAGTACAAGTATGACAAAATACAATTCAATAACGGAGCAGATAACAGTGTAAGTGATAGTTACATCAGGATATAATTAAATACAAAATACTACAGATTAAATAACACCTGTGACAGATTACAGTACTCTGAAGTACAGGATTAAATGCAGTAAAAGGTGGTCAGGGACTGGGCAGTCCTGACATCTGTAGGAAGGTCATTCCACCACTGCGGGGCAAGGGTGGAGAAGGAGCGGGCTCTGAAGGCAGGGAAGCGTAAAGGAGATACAGCCAGTCTTCTAGTTCAGGAGGAGCGGAGAGGTCGAGTGGGGGTGTAGGGAGAGATGAGGGTCTGGAGGTAGCTGGGTGCAGTCTGGTCAAGGCATCTGTAGGCTAGTACAAGAGTCTTGAACACGATGCGAGCGGTGATCGGGAGCCAGTGGAGTGAGCAGAGCAGTGGAGTTGCGTGGGAGAAGCGAGGCAGAGAGAACACCAGGCAAGCAGCGGAGTTCTGGATGTGCTGGAGTGGACGGGTGGCGGACGCAGGGAGGCCAGCCAGGAGGGAGCTGCAGTTGTCTAGGCGGGAGAGTACCAGGAGCTGGGTGGCGTAGTTGGTGAGGAAGGGTCGGATTCTTCGTATGTTGCTCAGGAAGAATCGGCAAGTGCGTGCCAGAGTGGAGATGTGCTGGGAATAAGAGAGGCAGGGGTCCAGGGTGACTCTGAGGTTCTTAGCTGAGGAGGGTGAGAGTGTGGTAGATTCCAGAGGAACAGAGATAGAGAGATCAGAGGAGGGGGAGGAGGAGGAGGGAAAGAAAAGGAGGTCAGATTTAGAGAGTTTGAGGTGATGCGAGTGCATCTAGGAGGAGGCTGTGTGGTCCAGTGGTTAAAGAAAAGGGCTTGTAACCAGGAGGTCCCCGGTTCAAATCCCACCTCAGCCACTGACTCATTGTGTGACCCTGAGCAAGTCACTTAACCTCCTTGTGCTCCGTCTTTCGGGTGAGACGTATTTGTAAGTGACTCTGCAGCTGATGCATAGTTCACACACCCTAGTCTCTGTAAGTCGCCTTGGATAAAGGCGTCTGCTAAATAAACTAATAATAATAATAATAAAGATAGCAGACACAGGTAGAGATACGGGAGGGGATGGTGGAGTCAGAGGTGGGGAAGGAGAGGAAAATCTGAGCTTCATCAGCATAGAAATGGTATGAGAAACCATAGGATGCGATGAGGGGACCCAGGGAGCGGGTGTAGAAAGAGAACAGGAGAGGACCCAAGACTGACCCTTGGGGGACTCCTGTTGAGAGAGGGCGAGGTGTGGAGGTTTTCCACGCCAGGTTACCTGGTAGGTGTCGAACCATTCAGAGTAACATAGTGAATGTCTTTTCGACTTTAATATTATCTTAATGCATTATACCTCTGCTGTGTGAGACAGGTATGTATAGAAATACACTTGATCTGACAGTTTCTTCTAAAAATGTATTAGCTTTATTCATGCTCTGTACTGAACTTCACAAAGCAGTAACCAATTATAGACTTGTGCTTTATTTAAAATTCCTAGCTAATAAATCACCCTACTATCAGCGATAACTATGTGCTGAAATCCCAAGACGTTCGTCTGCCTTTTGTTGTGGGATTTTTATTCATAATGCAATGCTTGTCAAATAGCCATGTATTTGAAGAGAGAAAGGAAGTTATCATTTGCAGGTAAAACACCAAGTCATTATGGGCCCTATCGGATTTCCGTTAACAAATAGTGATGGCAGGTGTTCCTTGTCTTTGCAGTGTACATTTCACAAGTTCACGACTGTACTGTTTATCATCCAGTGAGGAGAGAATGCTTTGAGTGACCCTGTCCGTGTTTAATTTGATCAGATGCACTCCTAACCTTGGGAGGAGTCTATATCTTCAGCCATGCTTGAGTAATGCAGATTACCGACTGGGTCATGAATCTGGCTCTTTTCTAATAAAAGAGAATGCTGATGAAGATGTGTAATATTATGGATGGCACTCTCCAGCTAATGCTGATTGGCTAGCAGCATGAACTCACAGTGCCCATTTTTCAGTGGTGTGCTCAATTTAAAGAAACATGATATGAAAATATATCTTTAAAGTAATATAATGTCAGTAGATGCAATCAAATAATTCAGCAGTAGATTCATAAAAAATGGCATGCATGTGCTTTCAATTTTATATTTTCTAACAGCTGGATGCGTTCAGGGTGTGTCCTCCAATGTCTGGAAGTTTGACAATGCCATCAGAAAAACAGCACTGTGACTCTGTAACTTGGGGCCTTCCTTTCCCAGTTCTATTAACATATCATTGGCTTCCTGACAGGAAAGGCAGTGGTGTAGCACAAGTTATTTGTAATTCCATTAGTTGATGGTAGTATTAAGTGTTTTTGTAGTTTGTGTGCTATTTATTTAACAGAAATCTGGAACCAAAATGGTCTAATATTTAACAATTCCTTTCATTTAGCGTTGACGTTTTTTAGGGGCTTACTATGAGCATGAGAAGCAGATCCACACCACACGTTTAATGCAAACCATTCCAGTCTCTGCATTATTCCTGTATGAACCCTAATACAGGATTCAGTTACGTGTGATCAAACCACCACTGTTCAAAGGTCTTTTTCTTTTTCTTCCTGCAATGCAGGTACGTGTCTAAAATAATGAATGCCTGTAAGACCTGGAGTGAAATATCACTAATAAATGATATGCTATCGTGAAAGTGCAACATTGAGATGAAGACAGAGAGTCCAGCAGTTCTCAGGATGCAGGGGCGACTGAAACAGTGTATATCATTTATCAAAGGTAAGACCTACTGAACATTTCTTAAAACATAGGTTCACAAAAAGCGTATAAAAAAAAAAAAAAACAACAACACTGCATTAGGCCACCAGCAACCCAGCATGCTTTTGATCATTTTTAAACTAATCTCTAATAGATGGCCTTAGGTGTTGGAATATAAATAATTTAATGTACTTGTCGGTGTGTGTGGTATTTCGTTAGTTATCAAATTTGTATTTTTTTTTTCAAAATCTTTCCAAAAGGAATTCATAGTAACCATATGTAAATTATTAAAATATACAGGGGGGAGAGGGGGGAGCTGTAAATCGACTGGAGCCATTCTGACATATTCAGGCACTGCTTGTATACAAACCAAGATTAACACTAGAAAATGAAACTTATATTTGATATATTATTGTTTTGGTATTTTTTTTTGGTTTTAACAAACTTAAGAATATATATTTTTTCCCATTTTAATAATGGGTTTGATGAACCATTATTACAAGTATATGTGATTTTTTTGTTCCATTTTGGGGCTAAATATTTTCTTAGCCAAATTCTGTTGCCATGCAGGGTTTTTGACATCACCAAAATAACTTTTAAATGCTTAGAATGCCTCAGGCTACTAGTCACATATTTACTAAAAAAAACTTAAATATGGCAACGCTGTCATCCTAATCATGACTCATTAAAGTACCTGTGTGACATACTCCACGGATATTTTAAATATGGCAACGCTGTCATCCTAATCATGACTCATTAAAGTACCTGTGTGACATACTCCACGGATATTTTAAATATGGCAACGCTGTCATCCTAATCATGACTAATTAAAGTACCTGTGTGAGTGTGACAGGCTAGCTGCAGTGATGACGTCAGACCAGAAAAGAATCACACACAGAGGCAGTAGTGAGGAGTGAAACTGAGCTGCAATGGCTGCGCTCAGTACGTTTATTAAACAAAATAAAATGTTTAAACAGAAAACAGGACACGGCACTTGAGGCCAAAATAAATAGGCAAACAAAACGGATTAACACTAAACAAACAGTGGATGAACAGACAAACAAACACGGTGAGTCAAACAAACTTATATTTACTTTTTCCTTAGTTTTACTTTTTAGTTCCTCCTTCTCCACTCACCAAACACACCACCCCGAGTGAGTAAAACGTGCATCTATATATACTATTGTGCCGGGATTCAATTACTAATTAATTATTCACTTGAATCCCAGCACGTGAACTAATTATGTGCAACCCTGTGCTCACATATTAAATACTTTAAATACAATTATACATCTTAAATAACTCGTGCTGCACACACCCATTTATATCCCATGCAGCCATATCTATACACCAACATTAACATACACAACATACAACATAAAACACAAAAATACACACAGGGGCGGGGCACATTGCCACATATACCCCCCCTTGTACACAGCACACATGGCCTCAACGGCCACCTCCCCCCTTAAAATCCCCAAAGTCTCGCCCAGGGACTTCAAGGGGTTCACGGGCGGCAATGTTGCCAGTAGCCAGTCTGCTACTGGCAATGCTGTCAGCGTAACTGCTGACAGCTCCCAGGCTGACTCCTTCAGCCGGGGCAGTCCTGGCAGCGGAAAGGCTGCTTGGGGTGTGGTCTCCTGACCTCCCCCCTTCTTCGTAGCTGGCAGCTCCCTTCTGTGGGGCTCCGGCCACAGTACCTCCGGCAGCGAAACTGCTGCTGGAGTTGGTGGTCTCCAGACCACCGATGCAGAGCAACAGGCAGCCCCAGGCGATGCGGAGCACCAGGCAGCCCCAGGCGATGCGGAGCACCAGGCAGCCCCAGGCGATGCGGAGCAACAGGCAGCCCCAGGCGATGCGGAGCAACAGGCAGCCCCAGGCGATGCGGAGCAACAGGCAGAACCAGGCGATGCGGAGCATCAGGCAGCCCCAGGCGATGCGGAGCTCCAGGCAACCCCAGGCGATGCAAGGCAGGCATCCTTGGGCGAAGCAAGGCAGGCATCCCTGGGGCGAAGCAAGGCAGGCATCCTTGGGCAAAGCGAGGCAGGCATCCTTGGGCGTAGCGAGGCAGGCATCCTTGGGCGATGCGAGGCAGGCATCCTTGTGCGGTGCGAGGCAGGCATCCTTGGGCGGTGCGAGGCAGGCATCCTTGGGCGGTGCGAGGCAGGCATCCTTGGGCAGTGCGAAACTCAGCTGCAGCTCCTCTGGTGGTGGAAGTGGGAGCGGCAAGCAATCTTCCCACAGCGGTGAAGGCGAAACCAGCAGGTATCAGAGGCAGCTCCTGCTGCTCTGCTCCTGGTGGAAGTTGTGGAGGCAGAGGCAGCTCCTGCTACTCTGCTCCTGCCGGTGAAGGTGGTGGAAGCAGAGGCAGCTCCTGCTGCTCTGCTCCTACCGGTGGAGGTTGTGGAGGCAGAGGCAGCTCCTGCTGCTCTGCTCCTACCGGTGGAGGTGGTGGAGGCACAGGCAACTCCTGCTGCTCTCCTCCTGGTGGTGGAAGCGGTTGAGGTGGTAGCGGCAGAGGCAGCCCCTGCTCCTCTGCTCCTGGTGGAGATGGTGGAGGCAGAGGCAGCTCTGCTCCTGGTGGAGGTGCTGGAGGCAGAAGCAGCTCCTGTGAGAGCAGCGTGTAGTCTCCTGGCGACGGAAGTGGGAGCAGCGTGTAGTCTCCTGGCGACGGAGGTGGGAGCAGCGTGTAGTCTCCTGGCGACGGAGGTGGGAGCAGCATGTAGTCTCCCCCTCTTTCAGGGGACTGGTGCGGCTCTTCCTCTCTTGCAGGAGACTGGTGCGGCTCGTCCTCTCTTGCAGGGGACTGGTGCAGCTCTCCCTCTCTTGCAGGGGACTGGTGCGGCTCTGCCTCACTTGTAGGGGACTGGTGCGGCTCTGCCTCACTTGCAGGGGACTGGTGAGGGTCTCCCTCTTTGCAGGGGACTGGTGCGGCTCTTCCTCTCTTGCAGGGGACGGGTGCGGCTCTGAAGGTGAAGCCAGCAGGCACTTTTCCTCTGCTGGTTGAGATGGGGACAGCAGGCACTTTTCCTCTGGTGGTGGAGATGGGGACAGCAGGCATTTTCCCTCTGCTGGTGGAGATGGGGACAGCACGCATTTTCCCTCTGCTGGTGGAGATGGGGACAGCAGGCATTTTCCCTCTGCTGGTGGAGATGGGGACAGCAGGCATTTTCCCTCTGCTGGTGGAGATGGGGACAGCAGGCATTCTTGCTCTGCTGGTGAAGGTGGGAACAGCTGCCTCTAGGGCTTTGGATTCCCGCGGTCCCCCCGTCTGGGCGCTGGACGCTCGCGGTCCCCCGGTCTGGGTGCTGGATGCTCGCGGTCCCCCCGTTTGGGTGCTGGATGCTCGCGGTCCCCCCGTCTGGGCGCTGGGCACTCGCGGTCCCCTCGTCTGGGCGCTGGTTCCTCCTGTTCATACTGCATGGGGCATATGGCTAAAGTGTACTCATAAGCCCCACAGCCAGGGCACAACTCCGCTGTGAGGTTCTTTAAAAAAACCACCCAGCTATCATCCCTGACCACCTCCTGCTGTTGCTGTTGTTGCTGCTGCAGCTTTCCTTTCCCCGTTCTGTTCCTGGTCCTTCTCCCTACCTTCCTCTCCTGGGCCGGTTCTTCCTCCTTGTCCTGGAAAGGGCAGACAACCACTGTGTGCCTGTATACCCCACAAGCAAGGCACCAGCCTTGGTCCTCCAGGCCCCCGAGGAGATCCTCCAGCTCACTGCAGCCATCTCTCCAGCTTTCCATTTTTGTATTCTTTTTTTCTCTGCAGTACTCTTTCCGGCATGAGTCTGGGGGCGCTGTTATCCCACTTCTGACAACCACGTGTGACAGGCTAGCTCAGTGATGAGGTCAGACCAGAAAAGAATCACACACAGAGGCCGTAGTGAGGAGTGAAACTGAGCTGCAATGGCTGCGCTCAGTACGTTTATTAAACAAAATAAAATGTTTAAACAGAAAACAGGACACGGCACTTGAGGCCAAAATAAATAGACAAACAAAACGGATTAATACTAAACAAACAGTGGATGAACAGACAAACAAACACGGTGAGTCAAACAAACTTATATTTACTTTTTCCTTAGTTTTACTTTTTAGTTTCTCCTTCTCCACACTCGTTCTCCACTCACCAAACACACCACCCCGAGTGAGTAAAACGTGCATCTATATATACTGTTGTGCTGGGATTCAATTACTAATTAATTATTCACTTGAATCCCAGCACGTCAATTAATTCTTTGCAACCCCGTGCTTACATATTAAATACTTTAAATGCACGGGAAGTGAAGTGCAATTCCTGTGCCTAAATACAATTATACATTTTAAATAACCCGTGCTACACACACCCATTTATATCCCGTGCAGCCACATCTATACACCAACATTAACATTCGCAACATACAACATAAAACACAAAAATACACACAGGGGCGGGGCACATTGCCACATTGAGATACTCCATGGATATTTTAAATAGGGCAATGCTGTCATCCTAATCATGACTAATTAAAGTACCTGTGTGAGATAGTCCACGGATATTTTGTACATTCTGCTTGGCCTCTTTGATATCTCGGGATCAGCTTTTTTATTTTGTTATGTTGTGTTTGTTACATTTTTGTTGCTATGTCATTATTTACGATGCTTACTAACTATTCCAACAAAAATTACTCCACTGGGTCTGCTAAAACGATAGTGATATCAAACATAGGACCATTATGTATCCTCTACATACAGTATACCTGTTAAACGTATTAGGAAACATGATTGGACAGGCATTTAATGCCTTTATGTCGCTTCTTACCCATACTTGCAGAGTATTGTTTTGTTTTTAATCTGAAGACGGGTGAAATGAAATTCATAGCATGTATGATTCACATAAATTTTATAGTTCATACTGTTTTATGGGTGGTTTTTAGAGTGGAATATACAGCTGTGCTGTGTGTTTTAAAAGATGAAATAAGACATTTTATAAATGTATTGCTCTCCCTAGCTCTTCAATGCACTCTTATAAAGACATCTCAAGTGGGTTTTATTCCTAACTGAACATATTGATTGTAAAAAAAAAAATCTGGCCAAAAAAGGAAGGATTTTGCATGTTCTTTTTTTATTACTATTAAAGAGATGCGTTATTATAACCAGATTTTGAAATTGAACTAATATAAATGTAAAAACTATTGTAATGTAGGGAACTGAAAATCTGGGAACAAAGAGTATTAACTGGGTTTCATGGAGGTGTATATACCTTAAAAGAACAACATCATTTTAACCTGTCTACTTATTCATACCATACTGTATGTTTAGATATATGAATGACAAATTTTATGGTACAAGAAATGGTGTTAATCAAGGAACATGTGCATTCTGTTTTTGAAGTCTTTGTAGATTGGGCCACAAAGGGACATTTTCTGTATTGTTGTTGCATAGAACAGTATTATTAGTTACGCTTGTGCTTTACTGAAGAATGTATTCAGAGATTAATTTTAAAAGGGCAGTTATAAGATTAAATGAAAACATGTCTTTTAAAAAAGCATTTATTGTGTAATCAAGGTAGGGGGTGTTACAAACTGCTGTTTACTAATGACAATGTGAGAAAGACCACCCAGCGTTTATTCATTTGGTTTTGGATTTATGTGGCTTTCTGATTTTATAGAATTTAAATTGATTGCATAATGTTTCGTAAAGATATTGTGAATCAAAATACATCCTCATGCAATTAAGCCAATTAGTTGTAGAGGCTATAAAATACCCACTGGCTGCTTTATAAGAAATGGTAATTCGGTCCGCATGAAACACGTACTTACCTCTGGATTGCAGAGTCTGCTGTTTAGTTAAATGGTAAGACATTCGTCTTTGAAATGGATGGATTGTGGTTCGTATCCAGCCCTTCCCTTTCTATTCAGTTCAATGGACTGAGATGCCAATTCATTACAAAGTGTTCTGTGCCTTTTGTATTATACGAAAAAGTTAACAATTAAGTCTACTTAATTTGAAGTATGCTCATTAAGTTGATACCTGCAACATATATATAGTATACATAAAGTCAGAAAAAAACAACATATGAATCCAAATTAACATGTATTTATACTAAAGTAATACAAAATTACTACAAAAGATTTAGAAGTGAGTAGTTTTTCGAGATTTACGATTATACTGTAAATCACTTTCACGAATCAGCCCCCAAATGTAGTCTCCCATCATGTTCTCGTTATACTGTCCTTCATTGACAGCTCATCCAGGAGCCTCAAAGCCGTGCTGCTCCATAATGTTAACAAGTACCCGTCTCTTTCCCTGGTTCACTCGGTGCACCTCAAAGAGGATTACAACAGCATCAAGACCTTGCTGGACGCCTTGAAGTATGATGAGTACGGCTGGGACTCCCGGAAGGTGCTGATGCCACCACTGCACATCAAATTGGGCCTTATGAAACAATTTGTCAGAGCTCTAGATAAGGAGTCGGCAGCCTTCAAGTACCTTCAAGACTTCTTCCCTAAGCTGTCTGAGGCAAAGGTCAAAGCCAGTGTCTTCGTCGGACCACAGATAAAGAAGATCCTGGAGTGCAATGAATTCCCCAAGAAGCTCACTAGTAAGGAGAAAGCAGCTTGGAACAGCTTTGTCGCAGTGGTTCGGGGCTTCCTGGGCAATCACAAGGCCGAAAACTATGTGGAGCTGGTTGAGACTCTGGTGAAGAACTACGGCACAATGGGCTGTAGGATGTCCCTCAAAGTCCATATCCTTGATGCTCATCTTGATAAATTCAAGGAGAACATGGGAGGAGGAGCAAGGCGAGCGCTTCCACCGGGATATACTGGACTTTGAACGCCGCTACCAAGGACAGTATAACGAGAACATGATGGGAGACTACATTTGGGGGCTGATTCGTGAAAGTGACTTACAGTATAATCGTAAATCTCAAAAAACTACTCACTTCTAAATCTTTTGTAGTCATTTTTGTATTACTTTAGTATAAATACATGTTAATTTGGATTCATATGTTGTTTTTTTCTGACTTTATGTGAACGAAAAGACACAAATTTTCCCGTTTTGTCATTGGAAATAGGTAAATTTCAAAATATCACTGTCCTGGTCACAAAAGCAAAGTTTGTGGGGAATAATAGCCATTTTCTATACTTTTGAGGCATAAGCAATTAGGATATAACACTTACTACCCAGGAACCAAAAAAAAATAATAATTTGTTACACGGTGTAATCAGTCCGTGTTTGTAACTGAAGACACGTGTGCTGTGTGCTTCTACTCGCTTGCTGAAATCCGTGCTGCTGGGTGAATCAACATCGAAATAGGTAAGTGGATTACAGTTAATTTAATCGTTAAAATCGTTGTTTGCTAAGGTAACCAGCCTGAACTTAAAAATCGTAATTAAGTTTTCCTAACTGTGGTGGCTATGTTGAATTGTGAGGTTGATGAGAATATTGTGTTATAACTTGGCAAACAGTGTCTTAGAATGCCAGCCGTTCTAAGCGCCAGCTGTCTAAGGGCCACACGTCCAAGGGCAGTCTGAGCTGTGGCAGTTGTCACGCTCCTGGACTTTGTTGGACTCTCTCAATCTGTCAGCGTTCCCACTCACACTCATGGACACACCCTGGATCTGCTCATCACCAGAGGTCTTGATATCTCCAATCTCTCAGTCACAGATATCTCTCTCTCTGATGAATTGTTAATCACTGCCAATATTAATCTTCCCGCACCTTCAGTTACTACTGATACTGTTATTTCCTTCCGTCCCAAAAATCTGCTGAATCCTATAATACTCTCGGAATGTGTCTCTTCTTCCCCTCTGACTGGTACTCTTCCATCTTCGGTTGATGATGCGGTGTCCCTCTACAACACCACCCTTACTCAGATAATCAACACAGTTGCCACGCTTACAACCAGAACAGTGAAGAAGCATCGCAACTGTCCATGGTATACCCTCGAACTTCGACT
Source organism: Acipenser ruthenus (assembly GCF_902713425.1). NCBI lineage: Eukaryota > Metazoa > Chordata > Actinopteri > Acipenseriformes > Acipenseridae > Acipenser > Acipenser ruthenus. The sequence goes on from NC_081190.1 coordinate 114,810,463, forward strand.
GCTTAAGTCTGCCTGCTGCAAGTCTAAGTGCAAATGGAGGTCGTCTGGACTAACAGTTCAGAGAGATCTGGTCCGATCACTTCAGTAGCTACAGGCATGCGCTCGCTGCTGCCAGGGTGAAGTACTTCTCATGAAATCATATCTATGGGACACGGTAAACCAAACATTCTCTTCAAAACCATTGATCAAATCCTGCATCCAGCCATCGATAACTCCACCTCCCGTTGAACCTCCTCTCTCTTTCGGAACAAAATCGACAGCATTTATTCTACACTCTCCTGCTGCAAACCCAGTATAGTACTTGACCACCTTGACTCCCCTCCGATTGCCCTTCCTGCTCTCTCCCCCTTCTCACCTATCCCATTACTGATGTCTCCAGCCTATTGTTGAAATCAACCACTGCCAGGTGCCCCTTGGACCCCTGGCCAACAAATCTTGTCTGTCTCTGTGCTTCTGACCTTGCTCCTTCCATTATGAACACTCTCAACCTGTCCCTGGTTTCAGGCCTGGTTCCTACTGCCCTCAAGGCTGTCAGGACCAGTGCCCAAAAAACCCTCCCTTGACCTGGTTGTCTCATGTAACATCCGTCCCATATCCAATCTTTCTTTTTTCTCCAAAACTCTTCAAAGGGCTGTAGCCAGCCAACTGATGAAACATCTCACAGATAACAATCTGCTTGAATCTCTGCAATCTGACTTCCGGCCACATTACAGTACCGAAACTGCTCTGCTTAACGCTGATGCTGCTGCTCCCTCTGTCCTTGTCCTCCTTGACCTAACAGCTGCTTTTGACACCATAGATCATGGCATTCTTCTTGACCGCTTTCAGAAGTATGCTGGGATCTCTGGAACTTGTCTCTCCTGGCTGTCCTCTTACCTATCTGGACGCATGCAGTCTGTCTTCTATGATGGAAGCAGTGGTGACGCAAACCCAGTCACTTGTGGTGTCCCCCAAGGGTCTGTTCTTGGGCCTCTTCTCGTCAACACCTACATGCTTCCCTTGGGTCACCTCATCATGTTTCACTCTTATGCAGATGACACCCAGCTCTAGCTAAAACTAGACCCTGGATGTCCCTCTGCCATGGTCCAGCTCTCAGCTTGCATCCAAGACATCAAGGCCTGGATGTCTGCCAATTTTCTTCAGCTCAACAATAACAAATCTGAACTTCTTCTAGTAGGATCGAAAACTCAACTCAAGAATCTCAATATTGCTGCCTTGAACCTCGGAAATTGTCTGCTGCTGCCTTCCCCCACTGTATGAAGCCTTGGTGTACTTCTGGATAGTAATCTCTCATTTGATGCCCAAATCTCCTCTGTAGTCAAATCCAAAACATCTCAAAGGTCCGTCCCTACCTTTCCCTCCCGTCATGCATTCATCTCCTCTCGACTCGACTACTGCAACTCTCTCTATGGTGGTCTTCCGTCACAATCCATAAACCAATTGCAGCTGGTTCAAGATGCCGCTGCTAGGATCCTTACCAGATGTAAAAAACATGATCACATTAACCTCTGTCTTGCCCAGCTGCACTGGCTACCTGTGAAGTTCAGTATTACTTTCAAAATGTTACTGCTTGCCTACAAGGCCCTTCATCATACAGGTCCAGAGTATCTCTCCAAGCTGCTGACCTGCTATGTCCCTGCATGCAAGCTGAGGTCCTCTGACTCTGGCTTGCTTGTTATACCCAAGCAAAAGTGCACCACACTCAGAGAACGCTGTTTTAGCTTCATGGCTCCGACTCTTTGGAACTCTCTCCCAGCTTTAGTGCGTGTAGCTCCCACAGTCAATCACTTTAAATCAACTCTCAAGACCCACTTGTTCTCTCTTGCTTTCAATGCTCTTTAAGCCTGATATCTGTTATTAGCTGTTGTCTAAATTGCTATTTCAGGTTTTTCACTCCATCTTATTTGTATGATTCTGCTTGACACACGCATCCACAATGTTTAGAATTCACATCCTAGCCTTGTATTTAATGTATTATGCATGTATGTAATGTATTTGCATTGTTTTTTTTACTGTTGTATTTAATGTACTATGCCCTGTATTTCAATGTATTTAATGTATTATGCATTGTTCCTCACTATCTTGTAAAGTGCTTTGTGATGGTGGTCCACTATGAAAGGCGCTATATAAAATACATTTTTATTGATTGTTATTTACTGATGCACAATGAAAACGCAACAGTCTAAGCTTTACATCAATAGCTCATTGGGCACATACATAATGTTATTTACATTTTAAATAGTGAGCAGATAGGTTTGTTGATTGTTTGAGTAGTATTGTTCCTTGGGATAACAAAATGCTGAGCTCAAGTCATGTGATTTCATAAAAATGCCAGGTGCTCAGTGTTTAGTTTTTGAGTTGAGTTAAAATTGCCAAAATTAGTTGATTAAGAATCTGTATAAATATCCATTCGAAAAGACATGATTTTAATTAATACAAGAACAGTGAAAGATATGACCATGCCCAGCTTGAGTATTGAAGATCGCATGGTTGCTATTGGCATGATTGAAGGCGGCCTGTCTGTGACAGAAGTTGCCCGGAGAATAAGATGTTCTGCTTCAACAATCAGCAGCTTGTCCAGAGAAACCAGGAAACCGGCTCTGTGAGGGACAGGCCACGTCCTGGAAGGTAGAGGGTCACCACATCGGCCCAGGACTGAAGCATCCGACTGATCCATCTGCGTAATCGTTTTCAGACTGCAATGGCTAAAGCACGAATGCCAGGAAGACATAGCCCGTGCATCAGCAGAATGACTGTAGCTCGCCGTCTGCATGAAAATGATTTGCATGCTCGGAGGCCGTTCAGGGGTAACATGTTGACAGCTGAGAGACAAAATCGCCATCTTCTGTGGGCCAGAGAACATCTCAGGTGGCAGCAGAGAGTGGTGGAATGTTTTATTCACCGATGAATGCCGTTTTGCCCCTGACAGACCTGACGGAAGACAACGTGTGTGGAGGCGTCATGGTGAGGGTTATGCTGACTGTTGCATTGTTCAACATAGCCCAACATTAAATCCTGTTCACTTATACATACACCAAAAATAACACACTACATACAACACATAAAGATAAAATACACACAGGGGCAGGCCACACTGCCACATGCAGATTGAGGGCAACCTTACTGCTCAGCAATCCATTGACTAAGTCCTTGAGGCAACAGTTCCTGCAAGCCAATCTGGAAGTGTCGATTTTCCAGCAGGACAATGCAAGACCACATAGTGCTAGGATTACAATTGCACGACTTCAAGAAAACAATGTCGAGGTCTTGCCGTGGCCAGATTTTTCTCCTGACCTGAGTACAATAGAACATCTGTGGGACTAAATCGCCAGTGCCATCAACAGGAGACAACCGTGACCAGCCAACCTTCACCAGCTGACTGCAGCTGCACAGGAAGAGTGGTGGAACATCCCACAGCAGTCTATCCAGAGGCTGATCAGGTCTATGCATCAATGCTGCCAGGATTGTGTTAAACCTCAGTGAGGTCATACCCGGTACTAACTTTGTTTTCATTTGGACAGTGTGTCACGTTTCATACTGAAAACTTATCATGATTCTTTGATTCTGTATTTTTGTTCACATTTTCTGTGATTTTGTTTGATATCTATGTTTAAAATATTTGATTAAATCCATTAGATCGGAGTGTTGTGTTTCTTTAGTGCATCAGTATATAAAACTGTAGCAACACTTAAAAGAAAAAACATATCTTATTCTATTGATGTTTGCCAACACAAGAATGTAACTTTTGTCATGGGTTAAAGTTTATGTAAGTACTACAACTACCAAATGATGTTGCAATGCACCTGGTATAAAAGTGGAAGAATAATTCAATCATTTATTTGAGTTCTTAGAGCACTCTCTCTACACTTTTGATAAAGACATATGAGCTTCATACTGAGCCTGGAAGAAATACATGTTCAAGATGACCATCTGTCAATATCACACTAAATCTTTTGTATGCAAGAGGTTACACGCATTGAGTTAATTGGTCTGAGCGATGGTGATGTGTGTGTCTAAGTGCATAACACACTTGGGACAGTTTAAGAATGGTAGTATAAAGGGGCTGTATCCTGTACATTTAGATACAGGTCTTACTTGTGATTTGTTGAATTAGAAATAAAGCAGTCCCTGGAGGGGTGTTTGGGGTTTGAAACCAAGTGAAGCACGGTGTGTTACAAGATGACAGTCTGTTCTTAAGGGTGTGGTCTTCTCATCCCTCACATGCATTTAGTGACTTAGATTGCAGTGTGTACTTGTTCCAGGAAGAACTACTATGATATTAGTAATTTGTGTATAATCTGAGTCAGGCATGGCAGGAAAAAGCACCTGTGAAAGTAAAGGAATGACCCATTTAACATGACTTCCCATGTGAGTGAAATACTGGCTTGCTGTTGTGATAAAAATAATACTTCTGTGATAAATGTCCCTTGGATCGCATTGAGCTACCTGTGTAAGCACCGTGCATTCACAAGCCACTTTACAATATTCCCAGGATCTCCAAAATAAAACAGTCTTCATGATTGAGAATACATCTTTACAACACTGATCCCAGGACCTCTGAAATAAAACAGTCTTCATGATTGAGAATACATCTTTACAATACTCATCCCAGGACCTCCAAAATAAAACAGTCTTCATGATTGAGAATACATTGCCCATGAGTTCTCGTTTCTAAGTTGTCATTTGGTCTTGTATATAAATAGTTAGGGAGTGTAATTAAAGACTGGTGAAAGCTGTGGGTCTGAAATAAAAGGTATGAAAAGGATTTACAAAGGGCACCCTTTTTAGAATATAGGGGAAGAAGTTTGTCTTCTGTCTGTCTGCTTGCCTGCCAGTAATAAAAGCCACATCAAAGTGTGGCAGTTCTTGTAAATCTCCAGATACATCACAAAGCATTTCAGAAATACAGAAAAAAAATCTCAGTGCTGGAAAACATAAAATGGGACTACATTTTCAAGGAGCAATTGGAAAAATACGTCAGAAGAGCACATGGGTGAGGTGGGAGTTAATGTAATATAACTCTGTATATTACTGAGGTTTGGGTGTGGGGTTGAGACATCTACATTAGCACGACCATGGAAACAATGAGTTCAGGAATAGCCTGCAATTAAATCATTACTTGTAACACACTTTTACTAGACCAGTGTGTTGATTCTTGGAAACAAATGCCAGCAAAGCATATTTCTGGAAAAATGATCTCATCTGCAAACATTAAACACCCTTGTAAACATTTGCATTATAGCATGCATACACATTGTCTGTGCAGTATCATGGTTTTCCCCATCATGTCTATGCTTTACTATACATTAACTATGCTTTACTACAAGTTGCTATTTGTATAACGTGCTTCAACACATTAACCTATGGTACAACAATATACTCTAAATCAGGGGTCTCCAAGCCTGGTCCTGGAGAGCGCCAATCCTGCAGGTTTTCTAGGTGTCTTTACATCATCAACGGCTAAAGATCTGGAACATGTTAATCTTGACTAATTAAGCCAATAATTGGTGCAATTAAGTAACACTGGCAACAGTGAGGGGTGCTCCGGCAGTGGTGCTGGCAGCAGCGTGGGGTGCTCCGGCAGTGGTGCCGGCAAGAGTGAGGGGCGCTCCGGCAGTGGAGTGGCAACAGTGAGGGGCGCTCCGGCAGTGGTGCTGGCAGCAGCGTGGGGCGCTCCGGCAGTGGTGCTGGCAGCAGCATGGGGTGCTCCGGCAGTGGTGCTGGCAGCAGCGTGGGGCGCTCCGGCAGTGGAGTGGCAACAGTGAGGGGCGCTCCAGCAGTGGTGCTGGCAGCAGCGTGGGGCGCTCCGGCAGTGGTGCTGGCAGCAGCATGGGGTGCTCCGGCAGTGGTGCTGGCAGCAGCGTGGGGCGCTCCGGCAGTGGAGTGGCAACAGTGAGGGGCGCTCCAGCAGTGGTGCTGGCAGCAGCGTGGGGCGCTCCGGCAGTGGTGCTGGCAGCAGCATGGGGTGCTCCGGCAGTGGTGCTGGCAGCAGCGTGGGGCGCTCCGGCAGTAGTGCTGGCAGCAGCGTGGGGCGCTCCGGCAGTGGTGCTGGCAGCAGCGTGGGGCGCTCCGGCAGTGGTGCTGGCAGCAGCGTGGGGCGCTCCGGCAGTGGTGCTGGCAGCAGCGTGGGGCGCTCCGGCAGTGGTGCAAGCAGCAGTGTGGGGCGCTCCGGCAGTGGTGCCAGCAGCAGCGTGGGGCGCTGGCCGTGTCTCTGTCCATTTCTGGTCAGTTGGCAAATGGAGCACCATGGTACACCCTCCCAGGACAGTGCTCTGCCTCCCAGCACTCTTCATAAATCCGTCTGACCACCTTGGTCATGTAGTCCAAGACCCCCTTTAGCGCACATGGATCCCCTTAACCGGGACCTTAGGCGGCAACTTGACAAAATCTTGGAGGATTTTGCAGTGGATGGTCCCCAGATGTTTTCTCCCCTCCATCTTTAGCCACTGGAGGGTGCTAGGGTCATCTCTCGGCTACCTCCATGTCTCTCTCAGGTGGGTGGTCTTGCCTTGCCTCGGGAGAGAGACACAGATGGTTTTGATGTTGAAACGCCGCTCAGGTGTCCAAGTTTCAGTGGGAATCACACAGGCAGTTGCAGTGATACGTGGCCGCCACTAGGTTACCAGGAAGAGTGTCCATATCTAGCACACTTAATACATTTTATTTTTTTAAACCAAACAAAACTATATTTTATTTATTAACCCAAAGCAAAACATACTATTTACAGGGACAGGCCTCAGCTCTATAACTATAACTAAAAATGGTCCAAACTTGCTGCTAGCATTCAAGGAATGTGGGTCATACCAGCCACAGAAACCAAGCCACAGTTTTGCTGATTAACCCTTTACTACACGGGACCATCAAAGGTATTCTAGACACCTTTCCTGCATTCTTCGATCCATTTTATTTATTTTATAGGAGGCATTCAGGAGTAGCTTCAAAGGATATAGAAAGCTCACATCAAATTATTTGTCGTATTCATTTTGAATGATCACACACTTGACTTATAGTGCTGCAAGCGTTTCTATATTGCTGTCATTCCAATTAGGGTATCATTATGTTTTATTTCACTTAAATGCACCATTAAAAAAAAAAACTCAGTAACACAATCAATGTAGGCTTTAGGAAGTAATATCCTTTTGAACTGTGTTGGATATTTCCGTGCATTACAACAGCATTATAAGTTATGGCATGAGCCAGAACACCGTTCTGACTACTATGTTTATAATACGAATCAGGTGTGATATTTAAATACAGGTGGCATAATGTTTTCATCCGCAATTTACAACCATCTGCACCAGAAAGACAATAAGAAAGTCATGTGAGATAAAAGAAAAAACAATTCCTTTATTCACTGCAATGCATCAATGTAACGGAGCCTGATGAGCGAATAAGTGGAAGAACATGGAGTTCAAAAAGGTTTGTTCTGTGAATCATGAAAACAATGCCAGCTAGTGCAGAACCTCATACCGAAGCTGAAATATAAGTCTCTTTCACTTTTCACTATAACCTTGTTTAATCATGAAATGAACTATTAAATCTACATTAAATTAACAGATACATAGAGGGATTGTAATGTACAGAAGCACCTTCCACAACAACAAAGATTCTGCAGCACCGTTCCACCTAGAATTTTACACACAGCTTTCAGATATTACAGCAGAACTGTAATACAAGTCAGGGATTCCATTCTGCGTAACACATTCAGCAGTCATGTAAGAGTCAGTCATTTACATAAAAGTGTGTGTGTTACACATATAGATATAGCTAGCTTACTTATTTGCCATTAATTATACGCTCAAACATTCAAGTTCAACATTCATTTAATTGTTTTATTCAAACTGGATTAAAAATGTTCTGCTTACTCTCCTGGCTACTGTAGAAAATGTAGTATGTGTAGCAGATCAGACAAGCCCCAAATCACTATCACTATTTAATCATATCCTGATGTAACTATCACTATTATCTGCTGTATTATTGAATTTTGGTTTGTCACACTTGTACTTTGCTTGAACAAAAGTTATTGTATTTCTTGCTCTTATTGTATTACTTGTATTGTAACGCTTGAAATGTATTTGCTTACGATTGTAAGTCGCCCTGGATAAGGGCGTCTGCTAAGAAATAAATAATAATAATAATAATTAAAAAGCCAATAGTGGACATTCTGTTTATCGCAATCTTGGTCTACTAAATGTGAATTATGTATTTATTTTAACTAGTGGTGCATTTTTAGATCCACAACAAATTCAGCTATGGACAAAAATTTAGCATCACCTAGAATTTTAGGGTTGAGATGTAATTAAAACAAAAAACTATATATACATTATTTAGAGCTTTTATTTTAGCATCATGTAATCAAAGAAACTACAAAATGATATCACAAAGGTCTACTGGAAGCAAGAATAGTATGTCATGTTAGATTTAAAAATGTCAGATTTTTCCATTGTTGTCAGTTTTTCGTTAAGTACTCTGGAAAACTACAAAGTGGTATGTAATTCAATATGTTAATGTAACATTATTCAGCAGCTTTCATTCAACTTTATGAAGCTAAATGAGACCTTTTGGCCATTGCTGTACATGTAGAATTCATTAATAGTCACTATTCTAGCAGGTATAATAAACATGTTAGGCCACAAGTACAATCGAGCATCTGCATTCAAATGACATTCCTTCCAAAAAGAAAGGCCGAAGTGGAGTAAGTCAAATCTGGTAAGCCACTGTGTTTTGGCAAGTTACATGCTAGTGCTGCACCATGTCATTAATCATGAATGTATTACAGGATGTGAGAACAGTAGCTTTAGAATCCATTGTATCATCCACGTGTTTGTACATGGTCACAGACATGTCCTTTACAAATGGGTGGATAATGTACTATCTGTAATATCAAGTCTACCATGAATACAATGACTATGGTGTGTACAATCCTTCTCCTGTTATTTGATATTATTTAAAAGGGAATATGTACATTTAATTGGTTTTGGCAATACTACAGTATAATGCATAATGAAAGGTCTCAATATATATATAACAACTATAATGCATCTGTAGCCAGGGAACCGGGGGTCGAATTTAAATGGTTGGACACCTGGTTCCAGCACGCGTTTTGTAGTCCTGTAGGGGTAATTAAAGCATGGCTTATTTCCGGGGTGCCCCTATAAAACCAGGGTGACCCTTGCATTTGCACCAGTTTGCAGAGAGACGAAGCCCCACAGGACCTGCTGTTTCTATATCCCAATGTGTATTTTCTTTGAACAGGGTACTCATCAGAGCTGAAATAAAGAGCCGCAAGTTGTCTGTTTAAGCACGTTTCTGCTTCTTTTGGGCTGCTAATAATATAAATACAAATATCTGGTCTGGGATTCCTATTGCACGACACAAATCATACTAAGTAAGTACTACTACTATACGTACTCTTATTCAATGGTTAGGGGGGAACATTACCTTTGAGCGTACTGCAGTATTCCACAGCTAGCCTGAGCCTGTGTAATAGTTCACTGTAGTGCTAAAGCAGTGCTGTGAAAAAGCATAGCGAGTCCGCCCATCACTGTAACTGTCTTCAAACCCCACGAAGCAGTACGCTTTTTGTGCTGAGTAGGGGGTTGTTTGTTTACAGTGACCTCCCACGCTGGTTTTCTGTTAAGGTGCTGATTTGGGGGTTGCACATAGAATCCATATAAAAAATTAAACTAATCTATACTGTAGATGTTGGTATTAGGAAACCGGGTTTAGTACGGTGAAATTAAAGACTCTCATGAAATTCAGCGTAAAAAGGTAATATTTATGAAGCAAAAATAGTAGCACAATGAACGACGTGTTTCTTTTCTCTGGCAACAGATAGGTCTGTCTGGTCTGTTCAGCCTGTACCAGTCTGTTCTATATCCTTGTTTTATATACAGTGTATGTATAGATCAGTCAGGTGTTCTACCATTGATTAATGCTGTGTTTCAGATCCTAGTTAATTAATACATTTACTTTGAAAGACAATCCAGGCAGGATTTTCAAAAGGTCGTAAATAATAACTCCAGTGTTAATCAAGAAACCTGCACGTCGCATTGATTTGGGCATTTTCAATGATTATTTCTTTATTAAATAATCATCCTAATGTGATTTCCGAAATTATGTTGATTTACGAAATAATGTTAATATCTTAACGAGCAGTGCTTCTTGCGACTATTTTTTTTCGTTTGCGTGGGAATTTAAAAGCATATCCGTGTTAAATTGTCAATTTAACAGGAGTTAATTTGCACTTGGAAAAGGAGGGTTTTAATTAATGAAAGAGTATAACTCACCTTGAAACAGACATTTAACAGACGATACAGAGACTAACTAGATCATTCAATATTTTATATACTTGTGGCTGTGAATGAGATTTGTTCACTTGTTTTAACAATTTGTAACCTTAAGCCTGGAACACACTGCCCAATGACATCGCAGGAAGGGATGCATGGATGCATAACCCTCATACCAGTATACTACCATTAGAGGGTTTCATGTCATTTTTCAGCAGCTGTCTATCCAACTGGGAGATGTATGTGTGTGTGAATATTGATGTAATAAAGAAATGTGAGTTTTACTTACCTGGTTTGTGGTCCTTGGGTTATCATCTGGGGGTCGGGGTGAGCAGCACGGAATATACCTGAGGAGAAAAAGAGACAAAAGTTAAAGTGAAGAGGCAAGCTGTTTGGGTTTTTCTTGTTGTCACCTGGATGTTCTCGACCAGGGCACTGCATATTAGTGTGTGACATTTTTACAGAATACTTAAAAACTGCTGCTATAATCATGATTCATTTATTATTAATAGCATTGTCATTAAATTATACCAAATCATGTTTATTATTTACAATGAAGTTAACCTATTCTGTGTCGCCCAAATAAATAACTACTGTGACAACTACAAACACAAATGACACTTCTAACGTATTTATAGCCTACAATCGTACATACCAAAATATATACAATAGTAGATTCAACAGAAAAAAAATTCCAACCAATATAGAGAGCTTATCTCCACCCCATCCAAAAAATAAATAAAAAAGGATTTAAAAAAAAATAATCTGTGCCGTCTGATTTTTACCACATGCCAGATAACCGTAAATCATCATTTATATGTGAAGTGTTCTAAATAAATGCACAATTTTAAATGAAGCTTACAAATTATACACAAAATAGATATTCCCATGATCTTTTATTTTATTTCCATTTGGCTGCTGCGCGCTGGTGGGAGAGCCATCTTGCTGTACACTGGTAGTTTCCATAACAGCGAATTATGCTTCTAACATGCATTTTTTAAACATGCATTTTGGTTAACTAGTTCCCCTTATCTAGTCATTGAGACAGGAAGTAGGTGACCTGTGACAATTAAGCTTTTTAACGAGAAATGTGTTCATTAACGACTTCATCGACTCAATTTCAAAGCATTAACGGATTGATTTAATTAACACACTAAAGCTCTTGTTACTATACCACGAGTTCGATACAATAACGCTGTTTTTAGAAAATTCTGCCCTCCATGTCTTCAAGTGTATCTTTTTATAGCTTTTCTTTCTCACAGCAACAACACAAACACAATTCAAAATGATAACATATTTGTTTTTACTTTTGGGGTACATTAGTCTTGTATATTATCAGGTATGAATGTTGTATTGCTTTTTTTTCTTTTTTGAATACGTCTATTGTGCGGTGCTGCTACTATGGCGTTAAGATGCCGTTGCCTAAACATCATCATGCTGAACTGTGGACACATCGGACATAAAGCATGACATTGTGTGATAATCAGGTGGAAAACTATTCTAATGCAACACAGAATTGAATATTTGTGTTAGTTATTTTTCATGTGCTTCAGGTAACATCACAATATAGCATTTCATTTTTGCTTGGCTGCAAAAGCACAAAACTGTAAAAGGTACAAACAAAAACCCCAAACATTTCTGTTTACGTACTGCAAGCTTCCTTTTCAGATTGCATAAATACCAAATGGTGTGCTGTAAGAGGTCTGCTCCCCTGAATTCCTGCACATCTTTTTGTCAAGTCTAAAATGTTTACTATTTATATATCATGTTGACCTAAAACTGACACTGCAGAGTAATTGCTTCTGACAGAACTGGACTTACTATAGAGGTATTTGTTTGCAAAAGTCTAATGGGACATTTCTGTGTTCACAGTACCACCCACGGTTTTACATTCTGTAATTGCTGGAGTAAGAAATGACCTATCATTAGAAGCAATTATCTTCATTAAATATATTAGAAGGGCAGAGACATTTACTTAGGAGGGATGCATTTTGATACAGTGCCTGTACCTATAGGCCAGCAGGTTTCAGTCCTGTGATGACTGCACAGAGATTGTTGCCACCTGGTCACATTCTGCCTCCCTGTTTCCAATATTTCAATCAGGGATGAAATTCATTTATATATTTCTATAATTGCTCCTAATTGTCTCTTTGAAGAAAAGTCAAAGTGGTTCCAGATGGGTGGCATGTGCTGCTGAAGCACGATAGAACTCCCGTTGCTCAGTGTGATCTGTTCAGCCTAATCCTGACTAATGCTTTTCACTTACAGATCTTCTAAATATGAACAGGAGTGTCAGCAGTTATACGGTAGAACAAAGCATCTAAGGTATGGATGTCAAACCAGTCCTTGAGGGCCGCAAGGTCTTCTGGTTTTCATTCCAACTTAAGCTCCCAATTAACAGAATTTATCTAATTATTTGTTCAACTGGACATATTTAATATTTGTCAAGGTCTTTTACAGTTGATGATTAAAACAAAAACACTTGATTCAAGGTACACTATCTATGAAACATGTTGAAGCCTGGAGAGGTGTTACATGTCCATTTCATCAAATAATTAGACCAATGAAGTAACTGAGAGCTCGGGTGGAACGAAAGCCAGAAGACACTGCGGCCCTCCAGGAACTGAGTTTGACATCCCTGATCTAAGGGCTGACTTTGCTGCCGATTATGGCCTCAGAATTCAGAAGCTTTCTCAAATCTGGAGATGTCCTTTCAACAATAATACGTTCCATATGGGTGAAGGGCAAACATGCATTGTGCAATACAGTGTGTACACAGCTGTGTACAGTATATATTATACCTATTGTAGATATTATTATTATTATTATTTATTTCTTAGCAGACGCCCTTATCCAGGGCGACTTACAATTGTTACAAGATATTACATTATACAGATATCACATTATTTTACATACAATTACCCATTCATACAGTTGGGTTTTTTACTGGAGCAATCTAGGTAAAGTACCTTGCTCAAGGGTACAACAGCAGTGCCCCCACCGGGGATTGAACCCACGACCCTCCGGTCAAGAGTCCAGAGCCCTAACCACTACTCCACACTGCTGCCCATTATGATAGATTGATAGATAGATTTAGAAATCTTTTTCTCTTGCTCTATTATTATTATTTGTTTATTTAGCAGTCGCCTTTATCCAAGGCGACTTACAGAGACTAGGGTGTGTGAACTATGCATCAGCTGCAGAGTCACTTACAACTACGTCTCACCCGAAAGACGGAGCACAAGGAGGTTAAGTGACTTACTCAGGGTCACACAATGAGTCAGTGGCTGAGGTGGGATTTGAACCGGGGACCTCCTGGTTACAAGCCCTTTTCTTTAGCCACTGGACCACACAGCCTCTAATACATGTTATTATTATTATTATTATTTATTTCTTAGCAGACGCCCTTATCCAGGGCGACTTACAATTGTTACAAGATATCACATTATTTTTACATACAATTACCCATTTATACAGTTGGTTTTTTTTTTTTTTTTTTTTTACTGGAGCAATTTAGGTAAAGTACCTTGCTCAAGGGTACAGCAGCAGTGTCCCATACCAGGGATTGAACCCACAACCCTGTTGCACCATTTGGTCTGGAAGATAACTTTTTATGACATATGCTACTCTATTGTAAGGATCTTATACAATCGAGTCACAGTTGCATCTTGTTTGTGACGTGATCTTACTGTAAGTGAGTGCTCTTGTACTGCGTGCTCATCGGTCTGGAGACTGTAATAAAGTCTTCTAATATAAAAACAATCAAAACATCTATATTTACAGTACATACTTAACATGTATGTTGTGTGTACTTTGGATAAGTCAAACAAAAGCTCTATTAAGTTATCCATAAATGTGTCATCCCAAAAAGCCTTCTCCAAATCTCCTATCATTAGCTTTTTGTAACTTTTCTTAAAATATGACAAAAAAAATTAAGAAATCAGAAAAATTCTAGAAATCTTAAAGAAACACATGGGTAAGAGCAACGTTATAGTCCATACAACTGTCTCGGGCTGGCATCAGCTCTGAGGTTAGCATCATTTTTCATTATTATTATTGGTTGCACAAGAATGGCTGAAACAATGTCATATATTGAGATCACAACGCGCTTGCTCATCTAACCCATACTAAGCCTAAATGATTTCCAGTTTCCAGTTACTCACTGTGAACGAAGATTCCTTTTTATTATAAGCATGCCATTCCCTCACATTGCTTTGTGGTTTCCTGCCTTGGAATTGATGTATATGGTCAATTTGAGAGGTTGCCTTTTTTTAAATGCTGTGGTAGTGCAGTACAGGCGTTGCAGGGAGAAAATGCAACCATACCTACCACACCTACAATCACACTGTCAATAGGGCTAGATTGGGATGTCAGGGTCATGTTTGCAAAAAATTTACACAAGATACTTCACACGGTGCAAAACTTATACCCTTTCTTCTTAAAGTCAATAAAGTGCACTGTTGGTGTACCAGTGCTAATGTAATGTAATGTTGAATTCAGATAAATCAGAGGCTATGCTAGCGGGCTCACAGAACCAACTAAAAGGAAATGTGGGATTACATGAGCTCGACCCTTGCAGTCTCTCATCAAGAGTTTGTGAGTCATCTTTGATCCTGATCTCTCATTTGAGACTCATATTAGGGAAGTTACTAAAGTATCTTTTTACCATTTGAGAAATATAGCCAAACTTAGACCAATTATTTCCGTATCTGATGCCAAGAGACTAATGCATGCCTTTGCTTTGTTCAGTATTGATTATTGTAATGCACTTTTTCTGGTATCACAAAACATGTGGTATCCCGCTTGGAGCTTGTTCAGAATACTGCCACTATAATTCTGACTAAAACCAGGAAAAGTGAACATATTACCCCTGTTTTGGCCTCTTTACACTGGCTCCCTGTGCAGTATAGAATTGATTT
The DNA here is from genome assembly GCF_902713425.1 of Acipenser ruthenus. Lineage (NCBI taxonomy): Eukaryota > Metazoa > Chordata > Actinopteri > Acipenseriformes > Acipenseridae > Acipenser > Acipenser ruthenus. The sequence continues at coordinate 114,825,671 of NC_081190.1, forward strand.
TAAGATTTTGCTGTTAACTTACAAGGCCCTGAATGGATTAGCACCTAGTTATTTGCAGGAGTTACTGACCCTGTATCTTCCAAACCACACTCTGAGACCACAGGATGCGGGGCTGCTGGTTATTCCTAGGGTCAACAAAAGCAACACGGGAGGCAGAGATTTTTCTTGTAGAGTTCCGAGATTATGGACTGCTCTGCCTTCGTTTGTCAGGGAAGCTGGGACCGTTATAGTTTTCAAGTCAAGACTAAAAACGCACTTTTATAAAATGGCTTTCTTATCTTAGTGAGTTTTAATGTAACTTTAAAATTTCTGCTTTTGTATTATTGTTATGTGTATACTGTTATTTAAATGGTCTGATTGTGGCAGGTGTATGTGTGACATGCTATACAAATGTATTGTGGCTTGTTCTTTTCTGTACAGTGCTTTGTGATACTTTTGTATAAAAAGCGTTATATAAATGCAATAAATAAATAAATAAATAAATCCCTCTGTTTTTGCAATCTGCAGTCCAGTGCACAAGACTGTGATCCATAGAGTCAGGCTCAGCTATCATCCTGGGTTACTTGTGATGTACTGCAAGATCAGTTCATATGTTAAGATTAGGAAGATCTGCTTTTGGTTAACAACACACTGTTCGTGCGCATTCATATGAAAGGCATGGTTCCAATTGCTCAACAGGCTTTTAATGAAAACTATACTGGAACACATTTCATAAGGAAGAACAAAGCATGTCTGCCAAAAAAAAAAGTATTAGGAAGAGGTTGTTTTTACAAGTAGAAACCAAAAGTGCAATTCCACATGGGCATCTTGCTGGAATTCACGGACAGGTTGACACGATACACTCTGTTACTTAAATTACCCCATGATTTACCCGAATGAATACAAATAAAAATCCCATTGGAAAAAAGTGTATGGATTTGTATGTCTGATCTACTTACAGAGCTTCCAGTTCTCATAACCTGGAAACTAAGATTCAATCCTCAGTCATTAGCATCTATATAATGTCAAGAACACTGAAATGCCTTGCTTGGCTATGGGACGTTGAAAAGTTCAAAGTTGCTCTCTGGACACATTGTATTTAATATGGAAGAGTACTGCTATGTAAGCTCTCTGTTAGCTGACTCTGTATAGACACTGTGCACTCTGGTTCCTTCACCAATGATGACTGCCTTCCAAGAAATTCCTTAAAACATTATCATTTGAAGAAATATCGAGTAAGCAGATATACAGGGCATCCTTTTCAAAGGAATGTCTTTCCCCTAAATTCCTCACAACAAGAGAAAATGGCTGAACACCGATTCTGTGACTTAACAGAAAATCAATTACAAAACATACTACAAAAGAAAGATGCTCCAAACACTAAAATGTTGATTAAAACGTCACTGTCGCGGTTTTCTGACTTTCTGAAAATCAAACAAATTCAACTCGACGAAAACAAATATGACGGGCGGGATATGAACTGGATTATGCAGCAGTCAGCAAACCAGACGGAGAGCTGTTGATAACTATACAGTATGAACTTCAAAAACATTTTCTGTTATTTATTTATGTATTTACTTATGCTGTATGAGCTATATTTAACCCTTTGCGGTCCATTTATTCAGCGCCTGTCAGGTGCGTCAGGTCCAGTTTATTTTACACATGCATATGCATTGCATATCAACAGGACACTCAGTACTGCATCTCCAGCCCTGCCACTCCTTGTTCGCTGTATTTTTCACATACTTCTTCATAGTCATGCATACTGATAAATCATCTCCTGATCACTCGTTTTATCACCAAACTCCTCAATCATGCGATCCAAGTCATTATTTTATTACTATAACATCTCAAAAAGCATGGCAAATGTCCATGATATTCTTTGATCACTGGCTGCAGAAGCAGCTATCTTGTTTCTTTATGTCCGTGTTATGCCTGTGGTGAAAGGACAATGTGTATTCTTCAGATCCCCCTTATTTTTCTTTTGGCTTCTCTCGCTCTCACTCGGCCCATTGAAAGGTTTTCTTGACTTTTTCTGGAGAAAAAACGACTAGAGACCTGTGCTTGATGATGTCGGACAGGGTCCGTCATCGGACCGGAAAGGAATAATTGCAATGTCGGACCTGGTCCAACATAGGACCGCAAAGGGTTAAACCAAATATATAAAGTCATATTTACTATCCCACCTTGCCTCATTTATTTTCTTAACTGATTCACATATTAAATATGTACAGCAGACTCAGCCATGGTTTACAATTAAATGCCCCTCGGGAAGACTATTGTTACCTGCGGCTTCGGGCATTACTTCGGGTCAATAATTTTCCACTATAGGCCTCCTCACCAGTCCTTCAATGGAAAGATTCCACTCATTCTAAACACGGTTGAGCTAGAGGGATATAATCCCTGATATATGCCCTCAGAATCCTTGTAACCGCATCACAAAAACAAATCAAACAAGATCACTCCATCAGCTATTAACAAAATGTCATTTAAAGTACATTTCAACCTTTTTAATAAGATGTCAATTGAAGAATGGCTAAATCAAAACATCCTGGAAAATACGAGCACCTCTGAGATGTCTACAGGTGCTGTAAGCAGTACAGAGAGAAGTACTGTCGGACCATCAACGAAGAGCAAGGCAAAACCTGGTCACACACTCTGCCAGCAGCAGGAAATGTTCATTCCCATCTTCATCAAGCTCTTCCGAAGGTCACGCTGCTTCTGCTGTCCAAATACAAGTGCGTGGAAATTCTAGTCTGTGATTTGGTTAAAACCTCATCATAGGAGCAAAAATAGATTTAACTATTGCCCTCACATCCTTACACCACTGGGCAATAGTCTGTCTGTCATGTGATTGGTTCACATCACTGTCAGTCCCGCCCCTTTTCAAAGGAACGCCCTCCACCTCCACTCCAAACAACAAGATAACATGGCTGAATGAAAAAACTGCTGAACTGCGATTCTGTGACAACAGAAAATAAATTACAAAACATACTGCAAAAGAAAGAAAAAAACTTGCGGTATGAACTTCAAAAACATTTTCTGTTATTTATTTATGTTATTTACTTATGCTGTATCAGCTATAGTTAAACAAAATACTGTAAAGCCAGAAACATTTGCGACCAAAATATTTGGCGAATCACACTCATAAAACCTATTTTGCTCCAGAAATGTTGGCGCCCTGTTGCATTGGTAGTAGTGTATTACTTCATTATATGTACAGCACGAAGTTATTCATGCCAAAAATGTTTATGTTTTTTTTTTTTTTCAGACGTGAAAAACACATAATAAAAGGCTCACAAATATTTATGGCTTTACAGTATATAAAGTCATTTACTATCCAACCTTGCCTCTCCTATTATTTTGACTGACTCGTATATTAAACTCAGCTCAAAGTGGAAAATTAAACACCCTGCAGGAAGACCATTGTTACCTCCAGGGTGCAATGCCCTCAAATGAGTTTCAGTTCAGGCATGTCCATATTATCTCCATTGTTGATTTGTCCTGGGTGCTTCCTAAAAGACCTCTTAAAAATCTTCTATGATCAAAGTGTTGCTAATGCTTTAGTATGAGAATATTTAAAATAGTGTACATTCAGTGACACAGATGTATACAGGAAACATCACCCAGGTGGATGAAGACTGCACAGCAATTCTTACAAAACAATTCCATACAATGGGTTTTCATAACAGTACTGCCGAATGTAAGCATCACAAAGCGACATGTTATTTAAATATGACTGGATTCGATATGTATTAAGAATTCAGGGTCAAACAAATGTACATAGGTCCTGTAACTACAATCATTGATATAAAAACGAAACACATTTTGTTTGGTCCTTGCTGGGGTTTCTAATAGTACATGTTGTATAAAACTAGGACTGCCACCTTTTCCACAGACCATAACGGACCTATATTTCTCAGTCAGCCTAGGTCTATCAAAACTGCAGTATACTGTAATACAGTGTAACACAATACCACCAGATCTTGGTACAAATCAATAATCATGCTGAATACACAGTATTGTGCTCTTCATATTTCTAGCAATCGACTTGCAAGCCAGAAAAATAGTAGCTCTATCATGGTAGGTTAGAGGCTAATCTTACCTGAGACAAGCAGCTGTGGTGATGAGTAACGCTGTGGTAAGTAATAAATATTAACAAACATTATTAATACTCATTAAAAACTACAAAACAACGGCACTATCAGTTGTGTGTCAGTAAAAACAGACAAAATGTACCCAACTTTGGTTTGGGTTTTTCAGTGTTACAAATAACTGAGCCACGGCTAAATATGAAAAGCATATTATAGACACATAAATATGGTTTAATTGCCATTATATATCTTAAACCACATGTTATGTATTTACTGTAAAGGTTATGTGTTTAATCACATGCAGAACAATGTAAAGCATCCAGATGATCAATAACAAAAGCAAAACAAGTATATACCAATAAGAAAATGCAAAAAAATGTTTTTGTTTTTACTCTGTTGACTCTTAATCACAAAACTGAATTGTCAGGTTACTCATTTACAACTACAGTGGGGGGTGAAATGTGACAAGGAGGTGCCATTTACCATTACACTGCCATATTCACTTGGAAGTTTAGGTTGAAAGATCCTCAGACGTAAAATCCTGCGAGTCCTGAATCATACATCAGCTCAGTAAACTGGACTGCTTCGACTAAACGCCAGCGTCAAAAAAGCTCTGCCCTTGAATAAAAGTTGCAGCTGTTTTAGGCAATTTTAAATAAACACTGCAGTGTTCAATTTCTGATATACGGTTCACAAAGTTATTTTAAAATAGATTGTACAGTATACAGCAACCATGTTTCCGGTAGGCTTTTCATCATCCAACTGACTCTGCTCTTCTACTCGTTTATCTAGTTATACTTTTTTGTCCAGTATTTCAAGAAACACAAGACCATAAAGCATTGTTTCTACATACATGTTGAAATGACCAGCACATTTCAAAATATTTTTAGTTGGTAGGTGTTATATTCTCATATGCTTGGAATAACAATCATTCACACTAACACTTCATGCAATCTCCATCTTTAATCACTTCCAACCTGTATGTCTTCTGTCATACATAAGTACATAGTGTACCCACAAGGAGCGATGCGCTACATGCACTGTGCTGTGTGCATAATAACGAATGTAATTTACTGCATTAACTATCACCACTACAGTAGAGGTACATACATACAATGAATTAACTTTCCTGTTATTCAAGATTGTCATTGTTTCGTCTTGGGACACAGCAGCTATAAGTTCTTTTGTTGTATTTTCTTGTTATTCTAAGCATTGTTAAATGAAACGCTACGTATGACTTAAAACTACCAGGGGTTCACTGTAAGGGGCTGCTTGGGAACAGGGGTGCTTGTTTCAATTGGGAAGCAGCATGTGAAAATACACAGCTCTTCTGTACTTTATACCCACAAGCTTGTACTCTTCTTTGCTACATGCAGTCGCAGTGGCTAAGATACTTTCTCTAATTATTGTTTGAGGCATGATGTCACACAGACTGCCTGGTTAGTTTTAGCAGACAGTGTTTCATTATTTTATCAGCTTTGAAATAAGTGAATGAAAATGACCACTGGTAATAAAATCACTGCCATAACGAGAGCATAAGGCAATGAATACCGGAGGTGGGGCACACGTGTTGTTTAGTTGGTAGCACTCGGATTTAGGGAATTAGAAAGCTTAATGAAAAATGCGAGCCATCATTTAATACAGTTCATTTAAAAAACAACCAGAAACAATAAAAAAGAGCCAGAAAATTAATATAACCATTAAATTAACAATAACTGTTTAACATGTTTAATCTTCTGGCTAAATATTCCTTATTTTATACTCAAATAGTCTGGTTTAGTAAAGTAAACGCATAAACTGAAACTACTGAACACATTCACCATGCTAAACTGTTGTTACACAGCCTCATTCTGGTTGCCACTATCTTTATTCTTTGAAATATTTTGACCAGATTACATTTATATATAAGGAATGAGGAGTATAATGAGATCCATGTATGTTAACATTGTCATTATACAATGGAAAGAAATTCCTGAGCTCTGATTGGTCAGCCTTGCACTCGACTTGTAATGTTATCCCAGCATAACATCACGGATCTAGTACCAGCAACCTCCTCACTGAAAACCTAGACAGACATATCAATCCACCACAACTGTCAATAACTCAGAATAAATTACACAATTCCTGAAGTGAATTTGACCTTAAACATGACAACTGTGGAAACATCATTTGACAAAGAGCCTTCAAACACAAAACAGCCAGGAGACCAGCCAGAGAATTAAAAAAAAAAAAAAAAAAAAAAACATTAAGAAAGACACCTGAAGATCAACTGAGGGACTAAACAAGATAGAATCTAACAGAAATGAAGCACCCACGAAATGACAGATATTATTAAATAACCAGACACAAGGCATTTATTTGCTTATGGATTGCATTTATAAAGCACTTTTTATACAAAAGTATCGCAAAGCACTGTACAGTACATAGCAAGAAAAAAATAAATAAAATAAAATACATTTGTATTTATGTCAACTGCTTTAATGCACCAAACTGGTAGAGAGCTGAACAGGTGACAATAAACTAAGTAACACTATTAACTAGATATACAAAAGTTAACCCTCCCCTTTTCCACTCTCTCTCTACATGTTCTTTTGGGATTCCATGACACCAACCCCGACCCCCCAGATGAATGTCCAAGGACCACAACACAGGTAAGCAAGCTTCATTTTTTATTGCAATTAATAGCCAAGTAATCTTTATAAAAATAACAATTTACACAAAAATACAACCCCAACTAAAACTATAAAAACAAAATCTATCTAACACAGCAATTCTTCCCAAAACAACTGGCTTATATTACTACTATCTAAAAACAAGTTCAATTGTGCAGATAGGCAGGAAGGGCCCCGGTAACCCAGCTAACTCATGGTACTTCTCGACCGTGATAAGAGAGGCGAGGCACAGAAAGATGTAGCCTTGTATTCCTTGTGTCCCGGTTCGTAGTATCACTCCAGGCCGAAAATGGTCCTTGGCCTCTTTGCTATAGACCAGCCCCACACAGACAGGCCCCGTCCAAACCCGGGGCCGGCTTCTTCCCGTCCCAAAAAACACCAAAACAGCTCAAAACACCAGGCTCAGGTACCTGCTGTAACAAGCAAAAGACAATCAAAGCCACCATACAGGTCTGTTGCGACGTATTGTGTCCCAAATTTAAGTTTGCAAAGACATTCCAACAGGTTATCTTATATACAGATCACCACAATAATCTTGTACAATCAGTAAATGTTATCAGACACACTTCATAATTCCTTTATAGTAGTAAAGTCAATATGTGTGTTGTACTGTCTAATAGAATGAAGTCCAATTGCACACTGAACAAGATTAATCTAGCCACAACCCAGACGGGGTTCACCACTCAAACAAAAGCATTACTGCTTGGTTGTAACTTCCCTTTACCTATTTGTCCAATTTTTTCAGGTTCTTCCTGCAGCCTGTTCCTCCAGCAGCTTCTCTCATCCACGTCCTGGTCTGGGTCCTCCAGCAACACAGTCTGTCCTGCTCTCTGTCTGCACTGTGCTGACAACACAGCTTTTATAGGGCAGGTAATGTTTTAATGGGGTAATCAATCAATCAGTCAATATTTATTTTATATAGCGCTGCGACAGGATTGGCAGAGGTTGAGGCTCAGAGACAGTTTGAAGTTCAAAATAAAGCTTTTTAATAAACAAAAATAATCAAATAAACAGGCACAAGGGCCAAACAGAAAGGTTTCAAAACACAAAATAGACACAAAACAAAACTTACAAAATAAATACAGCTTCCAGGCTGGGCATTGCCTTCACTGGTTTCAAAACTAACAAAACAGCACACACAGAAAAAACACTTCTTCTTCTAGAACTCTCCTCCTAGCCAGGGCCTCTCCCCTGGCTTTTATCCCCTGTGGCTGGAGCCCAATTAATCAATAATTGCTGATTATTCAATTAGGGCTCCAGCCACATTCTCACATGTTTTCCTGGCAGGGAGGAATTTTAACCCCCTCCCTGCCAGTCCCAACCACGTTCATAAAGATGGGGCAGTCCCCCGTCACAAGCGCCTTTCACAGTGGACCACCATCACAAAGCGCGTTACAACATAGTGAGGAACAATGAATAATATACTGAGCATCAAAAGAAACTTATCACTTATATTTGAGCATCAAAAGAAACTTAACACTTAAATTTGGATAAAATTCACCAGATGTGATCAAAAAATGACAAACTGTTTTAGAGCAGGTGCAGCGACTTTTTATTGTGCTGATTAACAATTGACATCACGAAGATGCTGCAAAATGATCTGTCGATCTTGGGCAGGTGTTGTGACTCTTGGTCTCCCGGTTCGTGGCCTGTCATTGACAGAGGGTGTCTGGTTATACCGTCGCGCCAGGTTTGAAATTGCTGGTTGTGAGCACCCATGACGGCGAGCCACAGTACACTGCCCTAGTCCAGCCTCCAACATGCCGATTGCACGAAGGCGCTGCTCTCTTGACAGACATATTGTTTTTTTCTGTGACTTCCTTTATTGCTTCTATTCAAGCTTGCAATTCAACAGCTGAAATCACTCCATATCCAGTGTCCAATCAACTGTCTCACTAATTAGGTGATTAAGTGCATATGCTTCAGTCATATTCACTCAAGCGTGTCGTGGTCAAGGATGAATGGTCGAGTGATTAAAAGTTAGCCAGTGCAGCTGGGCAAGACAGGGGTTAATGTGATCATGTTTTTTACATCTGGTAAGGATCCTAGCAGCGGCATTTTGAACCAGCTGCAATCGGTTTATGGCGCGTGATGGAAGACCACCATAGAGAGAGTCAAGAGGAGATGAATGCATGACAGAGTATCTCTGCATCCAGAAGGGAAAGGTAGGGATGGACCTTTGAGATGTTTTGGAGGTGGTAGAAGGAGGATTTGACTACAGAGGAAATTTGGGCATCAAATGAGAGATTAGTATCCAGAAGTACACCAAGGCTTCGTACAGTGGAGGAAGGCAGCAGCAGACTGTTTCCGAGGTTCAAGGCAGCATGTGGCAAAGTGGTTGCTGATTATGTACAGGTGCAGAGGTGATGCAGTGCAGGAATAAACAGACAGAGATTTCTCTCTGTAGCTCTGCATGACAGAGTATCTCTGCATCCGGGAACTGCTTCCATCATAGAAAACAGATTGCATGCGTCTGGATAGGTAAGAGGACATCCATGAGAGACAGGTTCCAGAGATCCCAGCATACTTCTGAAGGCGGTCAAGAAGAATGCTATGATCTATGGCATCAAAAGCAGCTGTTAGGTCAAGGAGGACAAGCACAGAGGGAGCAATAGCATCAGCATTAAAGGAGATCATTCACAATCCAGAGCAGAGCAGTTTCGGTACTGTGATGCGGCTGGAAGCCAGACTGCAGAGATTCAAGCAGAGTGTTATCTATGAGGTGTTTCATCAGCTGACTGGCTACAGCACTTTCAAGAGTTTTGGAGAGAAAAAGAAGATTGGATATGGGACAGAAGTTAGATAAGACAGCCGGGTCGAGGGTTTTTTGAGCACTGGCATTACTCGGGCAGTTTTGAGGGCAGCAGGAACCAGGCCTGATGGATAACAGGTGATGTAATTAAGTTCCTCAGAAAGTCAATCAGTTCTTATCATGTGATAACCCGTGTACTAATAATATATACAACAAAATAATCAACACTCAAAGCAAAAACTGAACGTAGTAATTAATATAAAATGAAAACCAAATCATCACAGCAAAACAGTAGCAAACAGTGCAAATCAATCAACCAAGAAGTAAAAAGTGCAGTACTCAGGTTTGATCACTTGTGACATTTACAAATCACAGCTTTATTACATATGCTTAACACTGTGCTTTAGAGTTTCACTCAAACAAGATGTCACCTGACAACCATGGATTTCTAGGTGAGATTCTCTAGAGTACCTGTTCTCTGTGCGTGGAAACCACAGCATGAGAACGCTACGCATGGCTAATTTGCATATCGACCTCCTCCTTTCCCCTTCACTTGCATGACGTCCGGTGAAAAGAGGGTCTCTTCTCGAGTAAAATAAACTGAGCCAATGAAAACCCAACATGTACAGGGTCATTTCTCACAATGTCTCGAGAAAAATTAGAACATACATGGAATCTCCTCCATTGTTAGCTTAACAATAAAGCATTTGATTTTAAACCGTTTTGTATAATATTTTATTTTGTGGGGCTTCTAATAGTTTCTTGTTTAGGCTTTGATATTGAGCTGGGTGTTGCCATTCACTGTTTCAACATGTATGTGTGGGTTTTGTCTAGTAGAGGGAGCTGCTGCTGCTGCTGTTATGACGTTTTGTGTTTAAATCAACATCAATGTTCTTTTCAGTTAGCCAGTCACGGAAAACTTTCAACTTTCTCTGAGATTTGCGTTTGTAAATCTCAGAGTGTCAGAGCGCACTCTGACCGTTCGTAAACTCCTGGAGTGCTCTATGGTGTCGTTCGAAAGAGGAGATGAATTTCGGAGTGCTCGGAGCACAGTCTGGCCGCTCCAGCTTCACAGCTGGATTCTCAGAGCATTCACTTTCAAAATGGCTGAGTTAACATCTTGCTGTGGTGGATGCTGGTATGAAGATACCGTGTAAAACATGCACAGACTTGCAGTGTATCTACAGGTAAAAAAAATGTGTAAAGTACTTAAGTATGATAAATCAATAAATACTTCGGGTCTGGATGGAAGATGGACTCAAATAATAATAATAATAATAATAGTGTCCGTAGCGTGTGTACACCACCAGTACATGTATTCTTCTTATTATTATTATTATTGTTGTTTATTGTCATGCACTAATATTATTATCGTTTCACTGTTTTGATTGTTTAAGGACACTATTTTGATTTGTGTGAGCACGGTGTGATTTGAGATGTTTTTTGTTTTCACCCAGAGCATGCACACAGAACTGAGCTGTGATAAATGACACTAATAAATAAATGCAGATTGCTTACAGGTGTGGCCAATTGAACCACTGCATATAAACACTGTATGCAGACTCGGAAAAAGAGAGAGCTTGGGGAGCCCCGGAGAACGGGCAGAGACAGATTCGAGAGGAGATTTGGAAGCAGATTCGGAAGCAGAGAGAGCTCGGGGAGCCCCGAAGAACGGGCAGAGATTCCAGACACAGATTCGAGAGGAGATTTGGAAGCAGATTCGGAAGCAGGGAGAGACCAAGGACAGTCTGAAGAACGAGCAGAGCAGGGAGATCGAAGACAGAGAGACTAGAACAAGAGGGAGGAATGAAAGCCAACAGGGTAAAAGTGGAGCGAGCATGCAGCAGCTGGGATCCGGCCTGACGGAGAAGAGAGGCAGAGAACCAGCACTTGGGGAGGTGCAGCTGGGATCAGCAAGCAGAAGCAAGAGGTGGGGTGTGTCAGAGAGACGAAACCAGGAGAACTATCATTACAGCCGAAAGGTGGAAGAGGAGCCGAGGACATCACAGCGGCTAAAGACAGATGGTCAAAGAAGAGTTAAGTACATTGCAATTTAATTATGTCTGCATGTCGCCACGCAAGCACATGGATTTTCTAGTCTGTTTGCTAAATTGCAGAGGAGATCATTGACTGCACTTGTGTTTTATTGCATATGTATACAACTTCCTGTCTGTCTTGGGCACTGTGGAAGGGTGGGGGTATTCACTGACACAGGAGACAGAAGGTTTTATTTGTAACCACCGCACAGGTGCCCAGATTTATTTATTTTCCTTATTTATTATTTTATTTAGTTTAGCCCACAGAGGGTGCTGTTGTCCGTGGTCTGGATACTGCCGACAGTAAACCAGGACCACGGGGTTACCAACACAGGTATCCCAGTCCGTGCACCTTCAAGTGCTCAAAAATAATAATGAAAACAGAAGGCGAAAGAAAAAGGGAAAATAAAACACAGTAATAAAACTACAAACAAAAGTGCTGCTTATGCAGTGCCCCCACTGCCGCTAAGCCGGTCAGCACGGGTCTCCATCCTACACTCGGCTATGCCTATACGCCGGGGTTGGCCAGGGTTCCCCGTACTTCTACACATGTCCCCTCGGGTACGTGTCTATTTATATTGCTCTGTGCAAATTAGTTTTGGGTTTTTATGAACGGCTGCCCCTCAGCCGGGCTCGCCTGCTCCTTGTTTCACGCTGGCCTTTTCTGCCAGCAACACTGTATTTCCCCCAACACGGCCACCCGAGCGCATAACCAAGCCAGTTCTTATGGGCCGAGCAGTCTCCCAAGGCCCGCCCCTCAGCCACTCGGAGAGAGGGAAAGCCCACACACCCTCTTCCCCACCTCTCCGTGTCATCGCCATGACCGACAGGCGGATCCCACAAGACTGCTGACCTCTACCTGCAGTAATACGAATGTGCCAGACAGTCAGTCCAGATCTCCCCTGCTACAAGCACCCTGTTGATAGAAGTACTAATTGCACAAATACGAGTGACTTTATATGTGTGGAAGTACTTGTTTAGTGAAAGCAACTTGCCCTTTAGTTAGACAGCGCTGATTGTATAAGTATATTTACCCTTGGTCTTTTCATGTGTACCCGATTTCCTATTATATTAGTATTGGTTTTAAATAGTATATAATTTTAGTTGTTGTTTTATCTATGAATGTAATGTATCCAGTTAACTGATGATTTTAGTGTTTTTAGTATTATTTGTAGGGATACTTCGCTTGTTTATGTATACTGATGTGTCTATGTTTATCATTGATAAATTGCTTTAGTATTTATTAGACACACAGTCTCCCTGAACTGGAGTAAGGATTTGAATTGCACTATTTGTGCTTGTTTTATCCTGAGTTGGAGTGCCAGAATGGGACAACTATCCCTCAATATGTGAGACGGCATTGGACCATCGCTGGTGTGCTGTGTGCGACGCAAAGCCCTACCTTGTTGAAGGCTGACCGGTGGAGGGGCATCAGCAACGCCAAGGAAGGACTGTCCGTCTAGACCACCTTAGTCTGTAGGTTGGGCCCGGTGGTGGAGTGGCGCCCCCTGTTGTGGATGAGGTAAATTTAAATACGTCCGGTACCGATGATCTGGCTAGGAGAACTGGTTAGTAGAAATTATAGTTTAACTGCTTCTTAGTTATACTTCCGGTTCCATTAGAGATGTGCTAGACGCATGGAGTAGTAGAGCATCTACGTCCTTTTGAGGCTCCATTACTACAGCGATAAGGAAAAGATTCTTCAGCTTTGCAGAGAACTGGGTCCCCTAACTTTCAGAGGAAACCGTGTCCATATATTCCCAGACCTGAGCGTGGATCTTGATCAATGCAGAGCGGCATTTACTCAAAAAATCTGCTTCGGAATGCTGGAATTAAATTTGGCCTCCCTCACCCTGCATCTCAGATTCACTCACAATGGCTCACAGCACATGTTTAATTCACCTGAAGAATCCGAGTGATAGTCCCTTGGAGGGTTTGGTTTCATTGTTACTTTTGTTATTTTGCTGACTTGCCTGTGTAGTGCATTTGCGGTTGTATGGTCTGGTGTGGGAATTGTGGCCTTCTATCAGTATAACATTGCTTCAGTAACCCCTTTAATTGATATGAACTGTCTCAGGTCTTATGGCTCCTAGCAGCAATCACCCAATTAACTTAATGAGCTCGAATGTCAAGGGGCTAAACCATCCAGTAAAACGTAACACAGAGACTGGGTGTAGGAATTGCCTTTCTGCAGGAGACCCACCTTCGCATATCAGACCACTCCCGGATGCATAAAAGCTGGGTGGGGCAGATCTTCCACTCAAATTGAAATGTTAAATCCAGGGGAACAGCAATTTTGATACATAAAAATATTCCATTTGCACCTTCTAGCATAACTGTAGACCCAAATGGCAAGCTTTTTAACATTCCCCTTATTCTTGCCAATGTCTATGCTCCTAATTGGGATGACAGTCAGTTTATTAAAAAAATGTTATCCTCCCTACCGGATCTAAATTCTCACCAACTGCTTTTAGGGGGGTACTTTAATTGTGTCTTACACCCTTTTCTGGACTGCTCTTCCACTAAACCCTTCTCACTCCCTATAACTGCTCAAGCTATTAACTCCTATTAACTGCGACCCATGGCGGTTTCAAAAATCCTACTGCAAAAGAGTATTTCTTCTTCTCTTCTGTACATCATACATATACTCGTATTGATTATTTTTTAATTGATTGCAAACTGCTTCCTTCTGTTTGTAGCTCCACTGATAGTAGCACAGTGATTTCTGACCACGCTCCCTTGGATCTTGGGATGTCCTTTCCTAATGAGGCCATGTCTTGCCCTCCTTGGCGTTTTAACTCTATATTGCTTTCTAATGCAGACTTTGTTAAATTTATTAAATCCCAAATCATTTTTTTTTCTAGAAACTAACACCACCTCTGGTATCTTGTTCGGCACATTATGGGAGACCTTGAAGACCTACCTTCGCGGACAAATGATCTCCTGTACAGCTCAAGCGGCGCCTTGAGCAGCTCTCCAAATTGTCTGATTCTATTTTGGAAATTGACCGTATATATGCCAGTTGTCCCTCACCAGCGTTATTTAAGAAACATCTTGCCTATCAGACAGAATTTGATCTACTCTCATCATCCCAAACTGCACAATTATTAATCAGTTCTCGTTACAGAATTTATGAACATGGTGATAAGACTGGTAAACTTCTGCCGCTTCCCGTTTGATTACACAAATTCTAACTGATTCTGGTTCAACATCTAATGACCAGCAAGAAATTAATGACCAATTCAGGCACTTTTACTCTACACTCTATAAATCAGAATCATCCACTGATTCCTCCTTCATTGATACATTTTATGAACACCTTAATATTCTGTCCATTGATTTCCAATCCAAATCTTGTTTTGGAGGAGCCTTTATCCTTAGAGGAAATAACTAGCGCGATTGGTTCCATGCAGTGTGGTAAAGCTCCGGGCCCTGATGGGCTCCCGTCATAATTTTTTTAAACATTTACTGACCAGCTCCCCCCACTCCTGAATTCTGTGTTCTTGGTATCATTTAATTATCAGTCTCTCCCCCCAACGCTATACCAGGCAGCAATTTCTTTACTATTAAAAAAAGATAAAGACCCCCTTTCTTGTTCCTCATATCGCCCTATCTCTCTTTTAAACGTGGATCTGAAGATATTAGCTAAAGCCCTAGAGGTTCTGGTTTCTCTAGATGCTGAGAAGGCCTTCGACTGTGTGGAATGGGACTACCTCTTTAAAACCCTTCAAAGATTTGGCTTTGGCCCCAATTTTATTTCCTGGATAAAAACATTATATCTTGCACCAAAGTCATCTGTCGTTACTAACAACACACGTTCTCAATATTTCTCACTTCACCGTGGCACAAGACAGGGCTGTCCACTCTCCCCCTTCTCTTTGCTATTGTTGTTGAACCCCTTGCCATATCTCTACGCAGTAACCTGCTTATTCAAGGAGTAGTGTGTGGGGGGCAGGAACAGAAAGTATCCCTATATGCAGATGATCTCCTTCTTTATATTACTGACCCTCTGACACCTGATGTCCGTTCTAGAGCAGTTTAGCAAATTTTCAGGTTACAAACTGAACTTGCACAAGAGTGAATTGTTCCCGTTCAATTCAGACTTTTCCGAATTCTCCGTTCATAATCTCCCTAAATTTGTATATCTCTTTCAATGTATCCCAATCTTTATAGCGAAATCTTTCTTTAACACCTTGGATAGACTAATATCTTCCTTTATCTGGAACGGCAAAACACCACGCATTCACAAGATTTCCTTCAAAGGCCTAAATCACTGGGAGGTATGGTCTTGCCTAATTTTCGGCTGTATTACTGGGCTGCTAACATTCGCACCCTGTCTTTCTGGCTGCACTCCCACCTTCAAAAAGATCACCCAGCTCGGTTACACATTGTAACATTTTCCTGTGCACCATACTCACTTCCTGCACTTCTTTACTCCTCCCTTCCTCTCTCCACCCCTCGCTTTAGTAACCCTGTCATTCGTCATACTCTACGGATTTGGTCTCAGTTTAGAAATAATTTTGGTCTGCAGTTGTCTTCAATCCTAGCTCCTGTTGATGCTAACCATTTATTCCCACTTTCATTATTGGACACGGCATTTCGGACTTACCGTAATGGTATTAAAATGTTGAGTGATTCATATATTTAAGGAATATTTGCCTCATTTGAACAGCTCTCCCAAAAATTGGGTCTGCCGAGAAAAGACTTTTTTCGATACCTTCAAGTGCGACACTTCGTTTGTAAAACGACAGTTAATTTCCCGACAATCCCTCCTAAATCCCCTCTAGATTCTATTATAGTGTCAAGCCCTAATTCGAAAGAAAGTATGTCTCAGATCTATAGTAATATTTGTACACTGAACTCTACCTCTCTATCTAAATTTAGGACGCTGTGGGAGGAGGACCTTGGACTGGTCTTCTCAGATGATGAGTGGTACTCTGTACTTGTTCGAGTGCACTCCTCATCTATCTGTGCAAGACACGGCCTAATACAGTTTAAGATTCTTCATAGGCTTCTGTGACAGGGAAGTAATAGGGTCCCACTGTAATCCGCCCTCCCGATCTCGTGTGGCGTTGCATAGGGCAGCCCGAAGTCGGGGCGAACGACCTGAAAACGATCATACTGGGAGTTCTGGTGTGGTGGGTCGTTTTGCCTTGACTCGGAACCGCACGGTCGCCGGGCTCACTTTCTGTAATCAGCTGTGCTGTGTTCGCCGGTTGGCTGAGGCGGGGGCATTAGCTGATTGCAGAGGCGGGGTTGGGCAGTTTTTAGGCTGCGCTGTTTCTGCATTCGGGCTCTCTGTCCTGGGTTAGCAACAGGAGTTCGCTGGGCTGTTGCGTGTGTGTGTTGCTACTTACCTCTGCTCCTATTCCAGACCCCTGAACAGGCGGCTGCCTGCGTCCCGACTACGTTCTTCTCTTCTCGAGCGTATGTTTTGGAAGTACCCGGAAGTCTCATTTCCGCTCAGGGCAGTGAGTGCTGGAGTATGCCGCAGCTAGTGCGTGAAGGAGCCAACTGCAGACACAGCGCCACCACCACTAACGTGGCCATCTAAAGAACGGCAGCTACTATCCTTTGGAGCACTACATTATTATTGTGTGGGACTTGTTTGTTTACTCTCTTTATTTTTTAACCCGGTTTTACCATAGTTGGTACTACCGGGGGTTGTTGTGTTTGTTTTTGCAATACCTGCTACTTTGCCTGGGTGCTGACTGTGGTTTTGGCCCTTTTTTTTTTTTTTTTTTATTTAATAAACTTCTACTCAGTCGCCAGGTGGCACTGAGGTTTGCCCACAAGCTTCCTCTGTGTGTGACGCCCTTTCTGGTCCCCCCAAAGACAACACCCACTACCCTCTAACAGCTTCATATGTCTAAAACCAAATTGGCTAAAATCTACCCTAAGATAGATCCAACTTGTGATCGATGCCACCAGGCTCCGGCCTCCCTGGTCCACATGTTTTGGACATTATACTTTCTGGAGTTCTATTTTTCAAACCTTTACTGATGTCCTACAACAACTCTTAAAACCCTCTCCCGAGATCCCTCTCTTTGTTATTTTACCTCAAGATGTGACCATGTCAAAACTTTAATCTGATACCCTTGCTTTTAGCACCCTGTTAGCCAGGCGGCTTATTTTGTTGAACTGGAAGCAGTCTGCCCCGCCCAGCCATGCTCACTGGATCAGGGATGTGATGCAACATTTAAAACTGGAAAAAGTCAAGTGCACTGTTCAAGGCTGTACGGATAATTTTAATGCTGCTTGCGATCCTTTTCTATCATACTTCAAAAATCTGAAATTGCAGCCCCCACTTTAGCTGGGCTGCTATGTACTATCTAGGCACATTTGTACTGTACCACCTTACATATATATATATATATATATATATATATATATATATATATATATATAATTCTCCTGTTATCTGTATATTGTATTACTGATTGCTTAATTTTGCTTCATTGTAATGTAAAAAACCTGCTTCTTAGTTAGTTATTTATGTCCCTTTTTATCATTGCTGTATACCAAATAAACATACTTGATTAATTACCTGGTTGTCTTGTTTGGTGTATTCTGCTGCTGGTCCCCTCTGTGGATGCCTCGAACCTGTGTGACCAAAGAACGTGGGTTAAATAAAATTATAAATATTGTCCTGTTGCTATCCGCACAGGACTGGCATCGTCGGACCTGAGGGTGTTGGACTGTGGTCCTCCTTAGGGGACCCATTTAAACCTCCATGAACCTTTCGTACACTATTTATAGATTACATGTATTACACCGTGTAACAATTTTTTTTTTTTTGGTTCCTGGGTAGTAAGTGTTATTTCCTAATTGCTTATGCCTCAAAAGTATAGAAAATGGCTATTATTCCCCACAAACTTTGCTTTTGTGACCAGGACAGTGATATTTTTAAATTTACCTATTTTCCAGAACATTCCAGATAGATTCAGTGCTGAGTAAACTTGGAGTAACTTCTAGAACTTTCTAGAACTTTCCAGTAATATAAATAGTAGTATAAATACAGGGGCCTTAAGCCCATACTACCATACCCATACTACCCCAACCAAAAAGACCTCAACGACTTGATTAGAGATCTTGGTCTCACCAAGTCCAATGCCGAGCTTTTGACGTCTAGGCTCAAGCAGTGGAACTTGTTGGATGAAAGTGTGCAAGTCGCAGATCAGAGGAAGCGTCACCAACCTTTTTCCAGCTTCTTAACCCGTCAAGATGGGCTCTGCTTCTGCCACAATGTAACCAGTCTGTTCGAGGCAATCGGAATCGCCTGTAACCAGAATGAGTGGCGCCTCTTCATTGACAGCTCACCCAGGAGCCTCAAAGCCGTGCTGCTCCATAATGGTAACAAGTACCCGTCTCTTCCCCTGGCTCACTCGGTGCACCTCAAAGAGGATTACAATAGCATCAAGGCCTTGCTGGACACCTTGAAGTATGATGAGTACGGCTGGGAGGTCATAGGAGACTTCAAAATGGTGGCATTCCTGATGGGTCTCCAAGGCGGTTTTACCAAGTTTCCCTGCTATCTTTGCCTTTGGGACAGCAGGGACACCAAGGCGCACTACCACAGGTGGGACTGGCCACAGCGGACCGAGTTCTCTGTGGGGAGGAACAACGTCAAGTGGGAGCCACTGGTGGACCCCCGGAAGGTGCTGATGCCACCACTGCACATCAAATTGGGCCTTATGAAAGAATTTGTCAGAGCTCTAGATAAGGAGTCGGCAGCCTTCAAGTACATTCAAGACTTCTTCCCTAAGCTGTCTGAGGCAAAGGTCAAAGCCGGTGTCTTTGTCAGACCACAGATAAAGAAGATCCTGGAGTGCAATGAATTCCCCAAGAAGCTCACTAGTAAGGAGAAAGCGACTTGGAACAGCTTTGTCGCAGTGGTTCGGGGCTTCCTGGGCAATCACAAAGCCGAAAATTATGTGGAGCTGGTTGAGACTCTGGTGAAGAACTACGGCACAATGGGCTGTAGGATGTCCCTCAAAGTCCATATCCTTGATGCTTATCTTGATAAATTCAAGGAGAACATGGGAGCGTACTCGGAGGAGCAAGGTGAGCGCTTCCACCAGGATATACTGGACTTTGAACGCCGCTACCAAGGACAGTATAACAAGAACGTGATGGGAGACTACATTTGGGGGCTGATTCGTGAAAGTGATTTACAGTATATCGTAAATCTCGAAAAACTACTCACTTCTAAATCTTTTGTAGTCATTTTTGTATTACTTTAGTATAAATACATGTTAATTTGGATTCATATTTTGTTTTT
Organism: Acipenser ruthenus; assembly: GCF_902713425.1. Taxonomy (NCBI): domain Eukaryota; kingdom Metazoa; phylum Chordata; class Actinopteri; order Acipenseriformes; family Acipenseridae; genus Acipenser; species Acipenser ruthenus. The sequence continues at coordinate 114,845,485 of NC_081190.1, forward strand.
TTCTGACTTTATGTGAACGAAAAGACACAAATTCCTGTTTTCTCATTGGAAATAGGTAAATTTCAAAATATCACTGTCCTGGTGTGGCAATGTGCCCCGCCCCTGTGTGCATATTATGTGTTGTATGTTGCCTGCGTGTGTTAATGTTGGTGTTTAGTACGTTTTGTTTTATCTATTTATTTTGGCGCAAGTGCCGTGTCCCGTGTTTTGTGTTTCAAACCTTTTATTTTCTGTTCTGTTTATTAAATGCTGAGCGCGATCACGCGCCCAGCTTCACCAAACCACATCTCTCTGTTTATTATTTCCTGGCTCTGGTCTGACGCCACCCACTCCGGCCGTCTTTGTGACACGTGGTGTCCTGCGTGGGATCTACAGCGCCTCCAGGACTCAGGCCAGAGCAGGAACCGCATTCTTGGATTTAAAAAAAAAAAAAAAGAGAGAAAAAAAAAAATGGCAGAAGACGCCATTAAAGTGCGGGACTGGATGCTGGAAAATGCTGGGCTGGAGGCCCAGTCTATACCAGTAGTCGTCCGGTTCCTGCGGTTTATGGATAGGGAACGATGGGAGGCTTATGCAAGGGAACAGACCGTAAGCACCTGGGAGGAAGGTGTGGGTTTGGTCCTCAGCTACCTGGAGGCAATTATAAGTGGAACAGCAGCCCAGGTAGCAGGTCCACCAGCAGAGGAAGAATGCCTGCTGTCCCCGTCTCCACCAGCAGAGGAAGAATGCCTGCTGGTTTTGCGTCCACAGCCCGAACGGGAGGAATCCTGAGAGTCCACAGCCCGAGCGGGAGGAGCCTGAGCGTCCACAGCCCGAGCGGGAGGAGCCAGAGCGTCCACAGCCCAAGCGGGAGGAGCCTGAGTGTCCACAGCCCAAGCGGGAGGAGCCCGAACGTCCTACGCCTGAGTGGGAGGAGCCCGAACGTCCTACGCCTAAGTGGGGGTAGCCAGAATGTCCACAGCCCAAGAGGGGGGAGTCGGTGCGTCCACAGCCCAAAAGGGAGGAGTCGGTGCGTCCACAGCCCAAAAGGGAGGAGTCGGTGCGTCCACAGCCCAAAAGGGAGGAGTCGGTGCGTCCACAGCCCGAAGAGAGGGAAGTCGGGGCTTTCACAGCCCCAGGACCCAAGCTGCCAGCAGAGGGAGAATGCCTGCTGGTTCCACCTCCACCAGCAGAGGGAGAATGCCTGCTGGTTTCCCCGTCAAAGGCGGAGCCGCACCAGTTCCCTGCAAGAGAGGCAGAGCAGCACCAGTCCCCTGGAAAAGGGGGAGACTACACGCTGCTCCCACCTCCATCGGCAGGAGACTACACGCTGCTCCCAACTACACCGGCAGGAGCAGAGCAGCTGGAGCTGCCTCTGCCTCCGCCACCTCCACCGGAAGGAGCAGAGCAGCAGGAGCTGCCTCTGCCTCCGCCACCTCCACCGCTTCCTCCACTAGGAGCAGAGGAGCAGGAGCTGCCTCTGCCTCCGCCACCACCACTTCCAGGAGCAGAGGAGCAGGAGCTGCCTCTGCCTCCGCCACTGCCAGAAGCAGAACAGCAGGAGCTGTCTCTGCTTCCCGTACTTCCACCACAGGGAGTACGGTGGCCGGAGCCCCAGAAAGGGGAGCTGTCGGCCACGAAGAAGGGGGAGGAGGTCTGGAGACCACCAACCCCAGCAGCAGTTTCACTGCCGGAGATCGTGGGGGAGGTCTGGAGACCTGCTCCCACTGCAGCAGTTTCGCTGCCGGAGATCGTGGGGGAGGTCCGGAGACCTGCTCCCACTGCGGCACTTGTGCTGCAGAAGAGACTGTGGCCGGAGCCCCGGAAGAGGGAGCTGCCGGCTACGAAGAAGAGGGGAGGTCAGGAGACCATCCCCCAAGCAGCCTTTCCGCTGCCAGGACTGCCCCGGCTGAAGGAGTCAGTCTGGGAGCTGTCAGCACGTCTGCTGACAGCATGGCCAGTAGCAGCCTGGCTACTGGCAACATTGCCACCTGTGGGCCCCTGGAAGCCTCCCTTCCCAGCCCGAGACTTTGGCCTGGACTGCTGGATTTTTAAGGGGGGAGGTGGCCGTTGAGGCCATGTGTGCTTTGCACAGGGGGGGGGGTATATGTGGCAATGTGCCCCGCCCCTGTGTGCATATTATGTGTTGTATGTTGCGTGCGTGTGTTAATGTTGATGTATAGTCATTGGTACACGGGATATAAACGGGTCTGTGTTTCACGTGTATTTAAAAAGTGTAGATTTGTATTTAGGCACGAGGAGGGCACAAATCACTTCACATGCTGGTTAAATGTAATATGTGAGCACGGGATTGCAAAGAATTAATTAACGTGCTGGGATTCAAGTAAGTAATTAATTAGTAATTGAATCCCAGCACAACAGTATATATAGATGCACATTTCTGTCACTCAGGGTTGGGTGTTCGGTGAGTGGAGAACGGGAGAGAGAGAAAGGAGTTAAAATAAGTAATAATAATAAGAATAATAAGTGTTTTGTACTCACAGTGTTTGTTTGTCTCCGTGCACCGTTTGTTTAAGTGTAGTACGTTTTGTTTGTCTATTTATTTTGGCGCAAGTGCCGTGTCCCGTGTTTTGTGTTTCAAACCTTTTATTTTCTTTTCTGTTTATTAAATGCTGAGCGCGATCACGCGCCCAGCTTCACCAAACCACATCTCTCTGTTTATTTATTTCCTGGCTCTGGTCTGACGCCACCCACTCCGGCCGTCTTTGTGACACCTGGTCACAAAAGCAAAGTGTGTGGGGAATAGCCATTTTCTATACTTCTGAGGCATAAGCAATTAGGAAATAACACTTACTACCCAGGAACAAAAATTGTGTTATATAGTGTTATTAAAGACATTAGTATGTAACGTTGAGCAGTAAGTTTGTAGCAGGAAAGAAGACGCAACAGGTTTTCAGGGCTAAAGGCAATGACAATTGTCAACACTTTTGTTTAGCTCTTTTTTTGTTGTTATCAGGCCATATGTATTAATGATATAAAGTATAGCACTAAATGGATATAACCATGTAGCTACAAGTATATATGTTTTTTTAGATTCTACAGGATCAATACAGCACGCAGATTATGCAGACACAGGACTTGAGGGGCAGTAGCAGAATTAAGTCTTTTTGCTGGAGTCTGGAAGCTGTGCTTTTGCTCATTTCTTTATAAAAGAAGAAAGATAAATTGTCCTGGTGAGCCCTCTTGGCTAAAAGAATACCAAACCATCATGCATCTGCTCAGAGACGGGCTGAAGAACAACAGAGACTCACTGAAAGAATACCAAACCGTCATGCATCTGCTCAGAGACGGGCTGAAGAACAACAGAGACTCACTGAAAGAATACCAAACCGTCATGCATCTGCTCAGAGACGGGCTGAAGAACAACAGAGACTCACTGAAAGAATACCAAACCGTCATGCATCTGCTCAGAGACGGGCTGAAGAACAACAGAGACTCACTGAAAGAATACCAAACCATCATGCATCTGCTCAGAGACGGGCTGAAGAACAACAGAGACTCACTGAAAGAATACCAAACCGTCATGCATCTGCTCAGAGACGGGCTGAAGAACAACAGAGACACACTGAAAGAATACCAAACCGTCATGCATCTGCTCAGAGACGGGCTGAAGAACAACAGAGACTCACTGAAAGAATACCAAACCGTCATGCATCTGCTCAGAGACGGGCTGAAGAACAACAGAGACTCACTGAAAGAATACCAAACCATCATGCATCTGCTCAGAGACGGGCTGAAGAACAACAGAGACTCACTGAAAGAATACCAAACCATCATGCATCTGCTCAGAGACGGGCTGAAGAACAACAGAGACACACTGAAAGAATACCAAACCGTCATGTATCTGCTCAGAGACGGGCTGAAGAACAACAGAGACTCACTGAAAGAATACCAAACCGTCATGCATCTCCTCAGAGACGGGCTGAAGAACAACAGAGACACACTGAAAGAATACCAAACCGTCATGCATCTGCTCAGAGACGGGCTGAAGAACAACAGAGACACACTGAAAGAATACCAAACCGTCATGCATCTGCTCAGAGACGGGCTGAAGAACAACAGAGACACACTGAAAGAATACCAAACCATCATGCATCTGCTCAGAGACGGGCTGAAGAACAACAGAGACACACTGAAAGAATACCAAACCGTCATGCATCTGCTCAGAGACGGGCTGAAGAACAACAGAGACTCACTGAAAGAATACCAAACCGTCATGCATCTGCTCAGAGACGGGCTGAAGAACAACAGAGACACACTGAAAGAATACCAAACCATCATGCATCTGATTAGAGACGTGCTGAATAACAACAGAGACACACTGAAAGAATACCAAACCGTCATGCATCTGATTAGAGACGTGCTGAAGAACAACAGAGACTCACTGAAAGAATACCAAACCGTCATGCATCTGCTCAGAGACGGGCTGAAGAACAACAGAGACTCACTGAAAGAATACCAAACCGTCATGTATCTGCTCAGAGACGGGCTGAAGAACAACAGAGACACACTGAAAGAATACCAAACCGTCATGCATCTGCTCAGAGACGGGCTGAAGAACAACAGAGACTCACTGAAAGAATACCAAACCGTCATGCATCTGCTCAGACGGGCTGAAGAACAACAGAGACTCACTGAAAGAATACCAAACCGTCGTGCATCTGCTCAGAGACGGGCTGAAGAACAACAGAGACTCACTGAAAGAATACCAAACCGTCGTGCATCTGCTCAGAGACGGGCTGAAGAACAACAGAGACACACTGTAAGAATACCAAACCGTCATGCATCTGCTCAGAGACGGGCTGAAGAACAACAGAGACTCACTGAAAGAATACCAAACCGTCGTGCATCTGCTCAGAGACGGGCTGAAGAACAACAGAGACTCACTGAAAGAATACCAAACCATCGTGCATCTGCTCAGAGACGGGCTGAAGAACAACAGAGACTCACTGAAAGAATACCAAACCGTCATGCATCTGCTCAGAGACGGGCTGAAGAACAACAGAGACTCACTGAAAGAATACCAAACCATCGTGCATCTGCTCAGAGACGGGCTGAAGAACAACAGAGACTCACTGAAAGAATACCAAACCATCATGCATCTGCTCAGAGACGGGCTGAAGAACAACAGAGACTCACTGAAAGAATACCAAACCGTCATGCATCTGATTAGAGACGTGCTGAATAACAACAGAGACACACTGAAAGAATACCAAACCGTCATGCATCTGATTAGAGACGTGCTGAATAACAACAGAGACACACTGAAAGAATACCAAACCGTCATGCATCTGCTCAGAGACGGGCTGAAGAACAACAGAGACTCACTGAAAGAATACCAAACCGTCATGCATCTGCTCAGAGACGGGCTGAAGAACAACAGAGACTCACTGAAAGAATGGCAATGCTGCAGAAATTACTGCAGCAGCAGTCAGCTATTATGCAGCTGTTGGGAGACCTTAATAAATATAAATAATGTATAATTTAGTATAATAAGAAGAACACTTTTTCATTAGTATATATTTTGTTTGTATATATTTTAGAAATTTAGAGTAAGTTGTAAGCAACATGTTAATAATACTTATAAAATAATGCACATGAAATATATAACATTACATATCAGTATTAAATATAATAAACTAAATATTTTGCAAGCTATTAACAAGTTCAAAATTCATTAGATAAATGTCCATGTATGTAGTTTTACAAATAAATATTAAGTTTGTACTACACTGTAAAAAAAAAATGGTGTTGAAAACAATAGAATTGGTGTTCAAACAGGAACAATTTGAAAATGTCCTGTTTGAACACAAATTGTTTTTTCACAGTGTACTGACTTAAATAAGATTGCAGCTAAAATATATTTACTTTAATTATTTTTAAAAAGCATTCTAGTATCAGAAAGCAATTATTATAATCATTAAAACGGTAATATGAAAAGCATTGCTGTAATCATTATTTCTTAGCCCATTGTTTTTGCTATATTAATCTTGCACCCCTATTTCCCCTCCTGTTATTATATTTCACTGTTCCTGGACAATGAGGTAAGCAATGTGATTGCTTTCTGTTGCTGCAGCTGGCATTGCTCTCTCTGCTTCATCATTACCCGGTTGTCAAAGGTCAGCAGGGCCGTCTTGCTCACTATTAATGATGGGTTCTAGGTGCAAAGGCAGATGTTATGTAAAACACAACAGGCTAAAATGCACATTGGGATCCGATCAATTCTATTCATGTCTAAGTATTACACTTATGGTGACAAATAGTGTTGTATTAAAATTATTCTGCACACTTGTCAGATGACCGTTTTCTTTAAAGGGCACCGTTAGCCATCATTAGGCATTACATTGCGAGTGTTTTCAAGGATCATATTGCAAAGATCAGAATTTCTGTAGACCCTAGCATCATGTACTGAACCAGGGTAACCACTGTAGCAAATGATAAGCATTATATTGGGCTCGCAAACTGCTTGAAGGTGTACTGAATAAAACCCTTTCCTGTTCACATATGTTTCAGGGTATTCTTGCAGGGCCTTGATGGGGATGTGTGTACCATCAATTACTCCCGGAAAACCTGCACCATCCTTAAAACCGCCTGGTTTTTTAACTCGGTCCCCTTCTGGCACTCAATCAACTTCTTTGAGAGCTGGCAGACGGCTCGAATGACACGTTGAAAACAGAGTTCAGCTGTTGATTCTGACACATCAAACCGATCGGCAATTGACCTATACAATTAAAAATGAATATGTCAGTTATGTACGGTAATAAAAGTAATACTGTAATAACCGGGTTCAATTTTCATGTAACTAAATAAATATTTTAGAATGTCCATAGGTACAAATAAATAAATAGATAAAAGCAGATTGAGTATTATTATTAGCATCAGACATTGCACTTTACAAAATAATACAGTAACGAAAACGTCTATAGGTGAAAGTTCAACATTCCATGGTAAAGTAATCAGGGGTGTAGTGCCTGGGGGTCGGCAGGGAGCGCTGACCCCTCACTTCTACTATTTGTAATGTTACGTTACGTTACTTGAATGACTCTGGATTTCCTAACAACCATACAACTATCATTAGTTGTTTTTCAGCAGGAACTGATGGTCGACCAACTAGCTGCTTTGTGATCTCTTTTGACATAAATTACATAATGCATTGAAAGTGGATAGTGACATTCTGAAATGCATTCTGAAGTCACTGTCAGTATAGAGAGGTACAATGCGTTCCACACATCCAAGAATTCTGGTGTTCCTCCCCAAGTTTTTTTGCGCAAACATTTCAAGAATAGCCTGTTCAACCTCTGGGATGTAATCATCAACCTAAACACAACAAACTAATGTGTATGACTAATAAGTCATGCTCTTACTTCTATAATTACTACTACAACTACTAATTGAGTTATTGAATTGTATTAATGTGTGTGTGACAGCATTAGCGATTGTTTCACTGTAGTTAAAGTTATTTGTCGGTTTTGGACTACAAGATGCAGATAATAACTGCTATACACTGTCCTTTAATGTTTGTCTTTAAATAATGTTCTAATGCAGCAGATCTAAGTGTCAATTAGAAACAGTGATGCAAACACAAGGACCTGTTCACATTCTATAGATTTACATCCGCACAAAATTTATAAAATCAAGACTGAAGTATTTACCATTTCATTAATCACTTAATCACAATAAGACAGGCTGACAATTAATTACAGGATTTCACTATAATTAAATATGAAAACAAAACTATCAGTTTAAAACATATTTTATTTAAATGTACAGTAAATGGAAACTACATGCCATTTTAGATTAATTGAAATTTCAACAGAAGTTATTACATACATGCCAACAGTCCCTATATGGTCGGGACAGTCCCGATTTCCTAGCAAATGTCCCGCGTCCCGATGCATAGGAAGAAAGTCCTGATATTTACACATAGGAAATTTATTCTGCACAGTAGTTAGTGAAAACCTCACGCTGTGCTCTTCGTGCGGCTGACACATCTGCTGATCACTAACTTATACAAAGGGAAGAACGCTTCATTGTGTCTATGTTTACTGTCATGCTGGTCGTGTGGTGTTGAATTTAGGGGATACGCCTCGCTGAACAGTTTTCAAATGTTGGCAAGTATGTTATTACGGATAAATGCTTGGTTCATTTAACATTTTAATAGTCCTTTACAGCAGTCTGTTAACTATTTAACTGCCGCTCGATGTGGCTGATTTTAGAGGAACAAATAAAGCGATACATTCCAGTTGCTGACACGTGGTAAAACAAACGTTGCAAACAATTAAGAAATAGATGATAATAATTTTAAATCGTCATAAAAAAAAAAAAAGATACGATACAGAAAAAGTGTCTCCAAAGCGGACATATAATAGTAATAGTAATAATAATAATAATAATAATAATAATAATAATAATAATAATAATAATAATAATAATAATAATAATAATAATAATAATAATAAGTAATCTTTAATTTACTTGGTTGAATATATCGCTGATTTTCTTTTGTTGGCATCTTTGCACCATGCCCTTTTCAGTAGTGTCCGCCATCTCATAAAAATGCTTATAGATTTTCTCACTTACTCCAATGATTTCCAAACTACAGTGATTTCCAAAACAACAGTCAGTGCATCACAACGTTTTGGTTCAGGTAGGGCATCCTCCTCTTTCTCTTGTGGCATCTCAGCATTTCCTTTAATCTCTGAGACAATCGCTTCATCGGATAGTTTAGAGCAGTGCTCACTCATCAACTTGAACTGATGTTTCAAAATCACATTGCATGTATTCAGTTATAGAAGTATCACTGCTATGAGGTAAAATGGGAATATACACTTATAATATTACACTTACACGGGGTAAATTTCATAATGTAATATATATATAGCTTTTTATACAAAAGTATTGCAAAGCACTGTACAGTACATAGCAGAAAAAAAGAACAAACCACAATACATTTGTATAGCATGTCACATATGCAACTGCCACAATCAGACCATTTAAATAACATATTTAAATAACAGTATACACATAATAATACAAAAGCAGCAATTTTAAAGTTACATTAAAACCCACTAAGATAAGAAAAACATTTTATAAAAGTGCGTTTTTAGTCTTGACTTGAAAACTGTAACGGTCCCAGCTTCCCTGACAAACGAAGGCAGAGCCTTCCATAATTTACCCTTAATTGGCCCCAAAGATAACCAGCAGCCCCTCATCCTGTGATCTCAAAGTGCAGTTTGGAAGATATGGGGTATTCTGAACAAGCTGCAAGCGGGATACCACATGTTTTAGGACACCAGAAAACGTGCATTACAATAATCAATTCTAGATGAAACAAGGGTATACATTAGTCTCTTGACATCTATGTTTGGCTATAAAAATATATTTTAGTAACTTCCCTAATATGAGTCTCAAATGAGAGATCAGGATCAAAGATGACCCACAAACTCTTGATGAGAGACTGCAAGGGTCGAGCTCATGTAATCCCACATTTCCTTTTAGTTGGTTCTGTGATCCCACTAGCATAACCTCAGTTTTATCTGAATTCAACATTAGAAAATTCTGTAACATCCAGTGCTTGATGTCTGTAAGGCAAGTAGCTAATAACACCCAGGCAGAGGAAATTCCTGGCTTCAGGGACAAAATTGTGAGCTGGGTATCATCAGCATAGCAACAGAGGTTCACTCTGTGTCTGCAGATAATGTAACCTAACGGTAGCATATATAATGAAAACAACAAGGGACCTAGAATGGAGCCCTGTGGATCACCACAGACAGCTTCCGATAATGCAGATTTTACCTCCCCAATAGAGACAAACTGAAACCTATCGGAAAGACAAGATTTGAACCAGGATAGGACAAGGCCAGACAGTTCTACTGTGCTTTCAAGATGATTCAATAGGATGGAATGGTCTACAGTATGAAAGCATCTAGAAGAATTAAAACTGATGGAAAACCCGAGTCAGAGCTTATCAGCAGATCGTTCACAACTCTGACAAGGGCCGTCTCGGTGCTGTGTGCAGCACGAAAACCAGACTGAAACTTCATGTTTGTAATTGAATTGCAACAACTCTCTCTAGAACCTTACCTAAGAATGGTAGGTTGGAGATTGGCCTATAGTTATTGAGGACTTTAGGGTCCAAATTTACCACAGCTACCTTTATTACACCAAGAACATCTTTTAATAGCTTTGTAGGAATAGAATCAAGAGAGCATGTAGTAGCTCTCATATGTTGAACTGGCTCTGTCAGTTCCTGTAAGGTAATCAAAGAAAAAGCCCCCATAGTAACCTTAATAGGTGTAGTTGGTAAAATTCTGCCAGAGTCCTCCTTAATAGAAGGGGTCTGTGGAGTTTCATTTCTGATGTCTTGTACTTTACTTTTAAAGAAATGTAAGGAGTCATTGCAGCTGTGAGAGGAGCCACTGTGTGGTATAGGAGGCTGTGTGGTCCAGTGGTTAAAGAAAAGGGCTTGTAACCAGGAGGTTCCCGGTTCAAATCCCACCTCAGCCACTGAATCATTGTGTGACCCTGAGCAAGTCACTTAACCTCCTTGTGCTCTGTCTTTCGGGTGAGATGTAATTGTAAGTGACTCTGCAGCTGATGCATAATTCACACGCCCGAGTCTGCTAAATACACAAATAATAATAATGTCAAGGGTAGGACTATTAGGGGAAGGATTAATTAATTTATCTAGGGTAGCAAAAAGAAATCTAGGATTATTTTTATTTGTTTAAATTAAATTAGAATAATATGATGATCTAGCTAAAGGCAGAGCCTTTCTATATTTAACCAGGTGGCCCTTCCATGTGATGTAATGAATGTGCAGTTTAGATTCCCACCGTCTCCGTTCTATTTTATGACCCTCATATTTCATCTTGTGTCATTAAACCACAGTGAACTTTTTTTAAAGACACTCTCTGAGTTTTGATTGGCGCTACAGTATCTAAGATACCAGTCAAGGTGGTGTTGTAGGTATTGACCAGTTCATCTACTGATGAGGACTCAGAGAGTGGTAATGACCTCAATACATCAGAAAGCTTAACAGCAGTTGAAGAATTAATTACCCGGGATTTAAATGTACGGTCCACAGTCTTTGTAGATACTGGCAGATTCACCTCAAAAAGAATGGCAAGATGATCAGAAATAGTAAGATCTAGGATTATGACGTTCTTAACAGCTAAACCATGAGAAATTACCAGATCTAAAGTATGGCCATGATTATGCGTAGGACCTTTGACAAGCAGGATTTAATCTAAGGAATCCAGTAGCCTCAAAAATTCCAAGGAGTTCGAATCAGAATCAATGTCAACATGAAGGTTAAAATCACCCAATGAAAGAATCCTGTCATATTTGACTGTCAATATAAATAGCAGATCCCCAAATTCAGTCAGAAATAGCAGGTTTGAATTTCACTACAGAAAACAGTTGCAAGTCCACCTCCCCACCCAGTAGAGCGAGCTTTCTGGAAAAAAAAGAATAGTTAGGTGGAGAAGCCTCAATCAGGGAAACATTGTCATTCGGTCCAAGCCGAGTTTCAGTTTAAGAGAGAATATCAATGTTGTAATCCTGAATAATTAACGGAGCCTTATTAGACAGAGACCTGACATTAAATAAACCTAGGCGTAAATTGGTCCAATCAAGAGCATGTGATTGAGCAGGGGTAATAGGAATTTGACGAAGGTTACTGTAGCACACACCTCTGTGTTTACTCAGCGGGTAGCGGGAATGGCAGGGTACTTTAACCTGAATTTTACTTGCCTCTTTAGATTCCCTCCCCTCCCCAGTTCCTAGTTGAAATATCTTGCTATAATATCTATTTCTTTTCCAAACTGAACCCAGTTTCAAAGCAGTTACACTTCTGTGTAACTGCTTTGAATGTGTGTGTCTGTCAGTGTGTCATGCACCACATTTTGATTTTCTAATATTTGCTGCTGGTAATATTTCAATACTGGTTCTGATGCTCGTCTTAACACCGATTTCAATAACCCTAAATAATATAAAGGCTACATTTTAGTTTTCTCGTTGGACGTTGTCAGATTGGAGCAGATAATCTTTTGTAAATGATTCTCCGCCAATTCCGCCACACTCTTAACTCCCCTTTTGAAAGTAACATGGTAGCACACAACAATACCTGCATTCATTTCCTGAATGGGCTGTTGTCTGAAGAGCTACTGTATTTCTAGATGTATTTGTAGCAGCTGCCTCATGTCTGCAGCCCTCTGCTATCTTCATGGTCAACCTTAATAGAGAGTAAGCAATGTGTGTGGTCCATTCGCACTGTGGGCTGCATGATTAATTCAAGTTGCCATGTCTGAGGATCAGACAAAAGATTTGAGTAGAAAGACTATCATAATTAGTAGATGTGCTACAACTTTGGTAGCAGCCAATTCAAATGTCTTTGTATTAGATGAAGTCCCAAACAGTCAATTCATGTTCATCGGTCCATACATAAAGCATGTGCTCCTGAAGTTCATAAAACATTTGAAACAAATAGATGGTTCAGTGCAGTGGCAATTCATTCCCTTTTCAACAAGAAACATTTCCTCTGCAGACTGCAAGAGTGCAGGCTGCCTCCCAAAAGACTACATAAATGATCCTCACCAGTTTGGCAATATTATTCTGTGATTAATTGGTAAGAACATAATTCTGCATGTCTGAGGTGACACGTGATACTGCTGCCCCATATGTTTTTACTGGTACAATAGACACAAAATGTTCCACTTCGTGTAACATGCCACATCTCTACAAGATCATTAATCTTTTACAGATTGTACAGAAAGATTGTGTGATACAGAATACTATTTATTCTGGTACAGAACAAGAGAATTATGTACAGGGGGAAATGGACAGGATAAAGAATGATTTAGTGAAACTGGACACCTGGGATCTGAGTGGGGATTAAGGTGTATCATTCTGCACTTTGTCCCACATGTTTTGATTACACAAGTAAAGACTTTTCTGTCAACACTAAATACTTAGTGATACCATAGCAAAGCAGCTCATTAAGCAAAATGAATGACCTTTGTCACCCTGCTCTAATTCTGACACATTGATATATTTGAATATATTCAGTAGCATACATTGGAATCATTAGAAATACATACATTTTTGCGATTATGTTGTTTCGAATTTGCGCAATCAGATTTGTGATTGTATCTTTATTTGCAAATCTATCAAGTCAAGTAAAAGATACTAACAGAAATCTAAAACACAACATAATTACAGACACATGGGCAGCTGTTAATAAACACAACAGCCATTACTTCTGGGATTCCTGATCTCAGCCAATCAGATAAGAGCTTGTGTTCTATTAGAATCATTCTGTGCAAGGAAACACAACACCGATGCGTCATACTGTAGTGGTATTCAATAGCAAATGTTTCTGCTCAAAGTCTTTCTCAGTGTCTTCAGGGACAGGTTGCTTTGCTGAAGTTTGATCAAGCCAGGGGAGAGCAGGAACTCCCATAGTTTTCATTTCCATGGTTGGATGTAAATTCCAGGATAAGTGTGCAGTTGGGTTACAGATAATATTACGGGAACACAAGGCTGCACCACAACACTGCAATTTTTTATAACCACATTTGTTTATTTGTCAGGAACAATACACAGCATATTTGGACACCACTGCAATGGCTGCAGCAGAATCAAATGTTTATTAATTAGCCCTTCTAACACATTACATACCTTCAAAACAATCTTAACATTTGGAGCATGGGAATTTCTATGTTGTATCGGCATAGTAAGTAAAGCAGCTGTCATGGTAGACTGGACAAGAAGTATCCAATGAAACGAATCGAATTCCTCCCTAAGGGTACAGTACATATGGTCTGTGACTGCTTACGACCCCAATCCCCCAATGGTATTATTATTAATTTTATAAAATAAATACTGATATATTTAATCAAGTCATTAGGTTTGTGGCAATTAGGTGACGTAAATGCACTGGTATGACCGAGAGGTACCTCAAATGTCAATGGTGTTCACAGTAAATGCACTGGTATGACCGAGAGGTACCTCAAATGTCAATGGAGTTCACAGTAAATGCACTGGTATGACCGAGAGGTACCTCAAATGTCAATGGAGTTCACAGTAAATGCACTGGTATGACCGAGAGGTACCTCAAATGTCAATGGAGTTCACAGTAAATGCACTGGTATGACCGAAAGGTACCTCAAATGCCTGTTATTGTTATTCTACTGGTGATAGAGCCGCAGATAAATTATTTATATGTGGTCAAAAGGGGGTTTTAGATTTGTTTAGAAAATATAAACCCTCAGTATTTACACAGTACACTTTAATATACACTACCTTTTATTTATTTGCTAGTTACATTATTTACCAAAGCACTATAGGCTTCACATTCTCCGAGTCGTGTCAAAAAACTACCAAACAGTGTTTAGAGAGTTTCAGGATAAAGTTGAAATGATAAATTGTTGATTTGTTACCTGGTTATGTCAATAGAGGAGGAGGGCTGCTGCTTAGTTGTGACAAGGGTTAGATTAGAAGAGACCAAGAAATCCAGGCACATTTGGGTTAACAGCTTGGATGACAGATTGACCTGAATGCAGGAACCAATATGTTCTGCCTTAAAGCAGACTTGTCTTGAAAAAAGGAAAAAAAAATACATCAGAAGAAAACTCTGGGAGTCCAATATTATTGGTCACCAGTGGTAAGTAACCATGGAAATAACATAAAAACTTTCAGAATCGTATTCAACGTTTTGAACGGCTCAATCCTGTTTCTAATGTATTGTAACTGGTTTAGTAAAACACTTTGTTTAGAAACCACATTTCAGTGGGTTATGCAACCAGTAGCTCCAGTCTGACCAAGCACAGATGGTGTTCCAGTTTAGGAAACTGTAGGATTTACAATAAAAACATATAATTAGAAACAAATTTACTGTAACCTTTTTTTTTGCTACACCCACAAATAAAACATAACTGACCTACAGATGTTGCCCAAGCTGTAAAATGATTCCCCAAAAAATCAATGTGAACAGAAATAATCTGGATAAAATTAAAGCAATGAAATGATTGCTGTTTTTAAGATATTATAATTGGGTGTATGAAGTTATGGATAAATGCTACCTATATTGCAAATGTAATCCAGGAAACCATTACCGTATTCTGACAGATATTTTCATTTTCATCGTTGGTCTTGTCAGCTGAACCCCTTGCTGGGCACAGGTCTGTTTTTTCCATTACATACTTTGGTCCATCACTGGCAGCATCTGGTCTGCTTGCTTGCAGTAGTTATGGCTGCCACTCTTAACTGTGTAGCCAATGCAGTACCTTTTGACATCCAAGGGTGATGACAGACCCCATGTGGATAGAAGCTTCTTATATCTTTGCTATTTCAACTGAAGCCACTGGCCACACTGTGATGTGAAAGGCACACACCATGTATCTCTTTACAACTGTGGTCCTGCAAGACCCACACTGGGAGGAAAATTCATTTAGCAGCAAATGTGGCAGTTTACTGACCACCATAGATGCCTCCGTGAAACACGTCATTTTATTAGAGAAGTCAAAAACAATACATAATAATAAGGAATAAAGTCCATCCAACTGTACCCTGAGCATAACAATAATATATGTACAGTATTAGTGTATTTTAAATGCATGCTATGAGACACATTGTGTTGCTACCTGAAAGAATAATGTTTTCCAACTCAAGTAAGATAGTGAATAAGATGCTACTTCTCCTCGTCTCTTGCTAGGCTTGTGTTGAAAGGTTTTGTTACACACAGACACTCAGCTATTAACTAAGCTATTGAATAAGATGCTACCTCTCCTTGTCCTCTACTCTTAACTCTCTTGCTAGGCTTGTGTTGAAAGGGTTTGTTACACACACACACACAGCTATTAATTCAGCTAAGATACTGAATAAGATGCTACATCTCCTTGTCTCTTGAAAGGGTTTTTGGGCTTCTCTGTAGTTTTGTTAGGATGTAATTTTGGACTGATTCCTAGGCTATCAATAGTTATAATTATTGTACACACAAGTGAATAGAAAGCTGCGGGTAAGTGGAAAAGTGTTAAATTAACAACAAAATAATATTATCACCATATTTTCATTTACAGAGCATTGTAAGAAGTGGCACAGTTTAGAGCTAGCATGAAGTAACCAGCTGTGCAAAAGACGTATTTCCTACATTCAGAGCTGAAGGAAACTGAGACACATGTATCATTCTGTGGACTGTAAAACACATTTATTCCTGTTCTTGTTATATCCCATGACTGACTCAAGGCCATTTAGGATATATCACATACCTAAAAACTCATTCTTTTCATAGCCCTCTACCCAATATTGAGAAGAAACAATCATCCAAACATTTAAGGTGATGCATTGCAATTTTTTTGTTGTTGTTGCCAACTTGTTATTTAAAATAAAACACAAAAACATACCGATTGTGGCTACAACCTCCTAGCTGTAATAAAAAGGAAGGAAAACACAAATCCAGAGCGAGAAATCAGCATAGCAACCTTGAAGTGATGATAAAAAAACACAACATACTGCAAGTGTGAATGTTGTACAGCTTACTTTTCAGAGTTTAGGACCATCAGTTTCTGTTCAGTGGGAAACAGTTTTATTATGCTATAGTTTACCATGTACCTCTTAAGATATTATATTATACTTTTGACACAGAGATCTGTGATGCTGGGCAGTACAGACCAGGTAGATTACTCCATACAACAACAACCTAACATTTCTATAGCTCCTCACTAACAAAAATCACCAAGTTTAAGCCCTATCAAAAATAAGTCTTACCTAGATCCTGAACAGTGCAATTTAAGAAAAGCATACTGCGAGTCAGAACAGTGATAATCTTACAAACCTCAAGCAAGTCTGGATCATTTTCTCACTTGTCATGTCCAGTCCCTCAGAACCACATTTATTAGTTGAAGATGGCTCTTCTGTTCGGTTATAGTCACGTGCATTCTCCTTTTGTCCTCTATGTATCAAGTAATCTGAACACAAGTCCTTCCAGCACATTATAAACAAACCAGACCAGGATTGGTCTCTGGTGTACTTTCATCAGCATCTCTGCTTCACCCTTGTCATTGTCCAATCATCTAATGCATCCACTGGCTGTTTATCAGGATATGTATGAAATAAAAGGATAAGAGATGTCACGGTTTTAAAAACTAAGCTGCCCTGGTTCATGTTTTAGCAATGTTTTTGTTTTGAAAGTGTATTGCTAACATGAAGAGTAAAAGATAATTACATTTGCATATCAAACATGTTAATATAACTTTGATGTATTAGATATAAAAGGTATAATACATCTTGTTTCAATCATCCTCAAATTATCCTGCCATTTATTAACAGGTTTATCTATCACGGTACTAGAAAATTCCTACTTTGACAAAGGGTACAATATTTTAAATGTAACATTTCGTTTTGAAAAAAAAATACACAACTCCCAGCTGATAAAATGAAGTTAAATGCTGGTGGCTCTGAAAATTTGAATTGCTGTTTCAGCTGACAAACCCTGATGCCATTTATCTGAACAAGCAAGTTTTCAATAAGCCACCAGGGTTTATCGCTAACCTTTATTCAAGTACTGAAATGCATTGCATTTATATAAAAAAAAGGAATGATGCATTGGATGGCTTGAATTTCTTTAACATAAAACAGTAAAGCTCATGTCATGCTTTCCATGTTACAAAGATTTGGAAAACACTACACAATATATCATAACTTGATAAAATAGTGAAATATAGGACAGTACTGGTTTTATTAATTGAATCAACAGGAGATCATGGGAGTCTGAATGCGGTTGCATAGAAGGACATCACTGAAACCAGCAATTCAGAGGCAATGACAGCAAGGCAGTTTCAAACTAGTAGCAAAAGCCTGTATTCAAGATCAATGTATACATTTGGTATTTCTAGAAATAAAAGAAAAGGCATTCCAAATGGAGATGCTGGGCATTCCCACGTGTACCAAACTGCAGTAATCAAATATTTCACAGTACAAAAGCACACAGCATGATTGCTGCTAAATGATAATCAAGATATGGATTAACCCAGACAGGACAGCATGCTGTGATGGGTTACGTTTGAACAGCAGTGGTTCAGCTGACAACCTGAATGCCAGTACACTGGTATTAAACACTTTATACCCTTGTATCATTTCTGAACATTTAACATGAAAAAACAAACACACAAAAAACACAGCACCTAAAAATAACATACAATACAATACTTATAATGGCAAGCACTGCCTTTTATAATCTTTTTATAACTAAACCATTTTGTTATGTTACAGTAGTGCACTGTAACTCAATTACCTGACAGCAATTTGCTGTAATACAACTACATGAGGAAGAGAAGATAGGGTCAGTGGGGGTTCTACGATTCTTCGAGATTTGTGCCCAGGGGTTTTCTGAGGGGTATGTTATTTGCCCAAAAACAAAAAGTGGAATTGTAAGTATCTGGGTTTGGCTAGCATGGACAATAGTAGTTTTGGGGATTGCTTGGTCCGGTTGAAAGGTATAACTGTGCCCTCCCTAATCACCAAGGTTTTTCATTTGCTTATCATTTCACAAAATTATTTGCATCATCTTGAAAGCTGTATTGAATACGAGGTTTAACTGTCTGTCTCTCCATGCACATTCTCCATATGTACTTTGAGGTAGTCATTTCTTGTAAACTTCTTGTGGCACAGCTGGCATTCTGCCATGGGTCTGTTTGGATTATGAGTCAGCTTGTGGCGAATCAGCATTTTCTTCAAGCTGAAGGACAGATCACAAACCTGAGGGTATAGAAGTAAAAGAATCAATAAATGCAGCAAATACTTCCATCAATGCATGTGTCATATCAATTATCTCTAACACCTGAGACCAGAACATTGAACTCTTTTCATCCGGGATGTGACAGCATTCATAGTTGGTATTGTATCCTTATTAAGACTTTGTAGCTAAGACTTGCTTCCAAACACCACTACCTACAATGCATGTTGCCCCAACAGCAGAACTATTACATGGATTCTGAAATCATACAAATAAAAAGGCTATCCATACAACTACAAATATAGTATCCAGTATCCTGTGGCCTATAGTTTAAATTGGAATCATGATAGAATTGCAGCGGGTCATCCCATTTACAGAAAACACTGCCTATGAATCGTACCCTTTAACCAGGGTAATGAATGTGATGACAGGGACACAGCCTTAGCCCATCAATGTAACGCAGCAGGGATAAACTGCTGACATGAAAATGTTCCATGGCTGTTCCATCCAAACCGACATTCCTCCTTGCATCTTAAAAAACATTACAACATAAATGAAATTCTAGCCTTTCAAATGCCTGCATAGTTGAGCGCCTTCACATCATCCACAAGCATAACATATGTGTTCAGTGTTTTAAATAATGTAAAATATTTAAATGTTTATTATTATGCAAACTTCTTTAAGGTTTTTGGAATAATTCCAATTCATTCTTAACCAGCAGGATCACCAGCAAAATGTCAGTTGTAATGCATTGATCATACATAAAAGACACTGTCCACTACAATAATTTCAGCAGAGGAAATGCTGCAGTTTTATGCTTGGATTCTAAGGACTGAGCCAATTAAGATGTACATAGTTTTGTTGTCAGAAACATTTTTGCCTTTTCAGTGTTTAACTTTTTTTTTTGTTAATCTGCTATTCCTAGATGGTGATATTTAAATGCTTATGCGAGTAAAATAGTAATTTAAATACATCCACATCTGTATGTTGTGACCATGGTGAATCCCTGTGCATGTACTGTATTAACAGCAATGCAAATACATCCACATCTGTATGCTGTGACCATGGTGAATCCCTGTGCATGTACTGTATTAACAGCAATGCAAATACATCCACATCTGTATGTTGTGACCATGGTGAATCCCTGTGCATGTACTGTATTAACAGCAATGCAAATACATCCACATCTGTATGCTGTGACCATGGTGAATCCCTGTGCATGTACTGTATTAACAGCAATGCAAATACATCCACATCTGTATGCTGTGACCATGGTGAATCCCTGTGCATGTACTGTATCAACAGCAATGCAAATACATCCACATCTGTATGCTGTGACCATGGTGAATCCCTGTGCATGTACTGTATTAACAGCAATGCAAATACATCCACATCTGTATGCTGTGACCATGGTGAATCCCTGTGCATGTACTGTATTAACAGCAATGCAAATACATCCACATCTGGGCTTCGGGCAGTCGCATCGGGCAGTGTGTTATGAATTGATGGCTTCGGGCAGTCGCATCGGGCAGTGTGTTATGAATTGATGGCTTCGGGCAGTCGCACCGGGCAGTGTGTTATGAATTGAGGGCTTCGGGCAGTCGCATCGGGCAGTGTGTTATGCTTTGCGATGCGATTGTAAAGGATCGGCCGATCGATATCAGTCGGCTCACAAAGTTTAAGCATGTTTAATGTTTTGCAATGCAACTCCCTCACATCGGGCAGTGTGTACCAGGCTTAAGCTTCTCAGATTTGTTAAGATACATTGGTAAGGCAGTACCTTGTCAACAGAATGGGCGAAGCAGCAGAGTATGAATAAAATAAAGCATGTTTTGTGTAAAACTGTCACTCACATCACACTGGAAGGGCTTCTCCCCTGTATGTGTCCTCATGTGCTCATCCAGGCCTCGCTTCTGGCTGAAGGCCTTCTTACACTCTGAGCACTGGTACGGTTTTTCCTGGAACCACAATTAAATGAAATTGAGCCGAGCAGAAAAGAAGGCAGTCAAGGGAGTGGAATTCCTCACAAGGCTTTTATATTCTCTGCAAGTGACAACATACATCGGCCTACTGTGATTACAAACATTTTCTCCATACCAAAGAGCAAACTAGGTATAGATTCTGCGAAATATACTACACAATATTACAAGTATTATAATATAAACCACACACAATGTTAATAGTGATTTTAGAAGACCTAAGTAGTGATCTGGAACAGTTTTTATAAATGACCTTGTTAAATTTCTTAGTCGGTGTTAAATGTAATGCATGTGACTGGGCACTTTCATCCTTTAATAAAACTGATTTTAACAAACCGGCACTGGAAACTAATCAAAAACACAGACTAAATTTGTATGGTTTTCATAATATAATCTTAATGGACATATGCATCTTTTTATTGTTCTATAATTACATCGGCAAGTGGCAGCATGGTGTGTTCATTTATGTATGCACTGGGATAGCTTAGGGTTGATACAAGTTGGCAAAGGCAATTCAATGAAAAGTAAGGCCTAAATACAATCAATAAAAATATCTAATTTCAACCTGCCATTTTAACTGCTCCTTGCTAAGGGAGCAGTATACAAAACATACAAAAGTCTCTTAAAGAGAAAGTCTACCTTGGATATCACAACCTAACCTCGATTTTGCTTCAGGCGAGTTAATGAAAAATCGAAGTTTGACGCTTATTCCATGCCCCGGGTAGATGAGTTGCTGGAGCGTCTTAGCACGGCTCATTTTATGACGACACTGGATTTAACAAAGGGGTACTGGCAGATACCCCTGACCCCAGAATCCAGAGAGGACGGCGTTTTTGACTCCCTTCGGGTTTTACCAATTTAGGACCATGCCCTTTAGGTTGCACGGAGCATCAGCCACTTTCCAGCGGATGATGGATCGCGTTTTGCGACCCCATCAGCAGTACACCTCTGCTTACATAGATGACGTGGTTATCCACAGTGAGGGCTGGCTGAGTCATCTGGGTAAAGTAGCGGGGGTGCAACCGGGGCACCCAGTTCTATATATCAGCAGGAAGCTCCTTCCCCGCGAGAAAAACTATAGTACCATCGAGAAGGTCTGTCTCGCAGTAAAATGGGCAGTCGAGTCACTCCGGTACTACCTCCTGGGGCGACACTTCACCCTGATTACGGATCATGCCCCCTTAGCATGGCTTCACCGGATGAAGGATAACAACGCCAGAATCACGCGGTGGTACTTGGCCCTGCAGCACTATGCCTTCAGGGTAGTCCACCGAGCAGGGAAACTGCATCAAAACGTAGATTTTTTCTCTCGGGAAGGCATGGGATTGTAGGATTTTCGAATGGACCGGTGATGCCATTCTGGAGGGGGAGGATGTGTAACAGGGGAGACCTGGACTGACCTGTAGAGGGCAGCAGTCTCGTAGGATCCGCCTGTCGGTCATGGCGATGACACGGAGAGGTGGGGAAGAGGGTGTGTGTGCTTTCCCTCTCTCCGAGTGGCTGAGGGGCGGGCCTTGGGAGACTGCTCGGCCCTTAAGAACTGCGCTTGGTTGTGCACTCGGGTGGCCGTGTTCGGGGAAATACAGTGGCGCTGGCAGAAGAGGCCAGAGTGAAATAAGGAGCAGGCGAGCCCGGTTGAGGGGACAGCCTTCTGTAAAAACTAATTTACAAAGTAATATAAATAAATACGTACCAGAGGGGATGTGTGTAGATATACGGAGAACCCTGGCCAACCCCAGTGTATAGGGACAAGTGAGTGTAGGACGGAGACCCGTGCTGACCGGCTTATCGGCAGTGGGTGCACTGCATAAGCAGCACTTTTGTTTGTAGTTTTATTACTGCGTTTTATTTTCCCTTTTTCTTTCGCCTTTCATTTCCATTATTATTTTTGAGCACTTGTAGGTGCACAGAATGGTATACCTGTGTTGGTAACCCCGTGGTCCTGTTTTACTGCCAGGATTGGCGATATATGCTCATGCTTCCTTGATCTTGATAAAAGCCATGCAGCACTATTTTGCACATACTGCAACCAATGCATTGATTTTAAAGAAACACCAGTAAGCAAGGCATTACAATAGTCCAAGCTTGATGTAATAAAGGCATGGATTAGCTTCTCCACATCAGGCAAAGACAAGGTCGACCTAAAGCGGGCAATATTCCGTAAGTGAAAAAAGGACACTGCAGATATTCTTAATGTGAGCCTCAAAGGACAGAGTGGAATCGAAACTTACCCCTGAGGTTGGACTAATCCAGCTTTCCTGACCTGATGTGAAGAACCCAATAACATGACCTCTGTCTTGCTACAGTTTAACTGCAAGAAATTTTGCTGAATCCATGTTTTTATATCAGTCAGACAGTTATTAAGTACAGAAACAGCCAAAGAAACATCCGGTTTAGTCTGAAAACAGATTTGTGTAACATCAGCATAGCAATGAAATTGAATGCCATACTGCCTAATTATTTGACCTAGTGGGAGCATGTAAATATTATTATTATTATTATTATTATTATTATTATTATTATTATTATTATTATTATTATTTTAAACTTAATATTAAGTTTTTAAAATTTGGAGAGACACTGCGGAAAAACGGGTTGGGCAGCACGACAATTGCTGTTGGTTATTTCGCGCCCTGCACGTCCCCACGTTTTTATTTTCATTGTTAACATCTTGACAACTTTTTACACTTAGAACTTTAAAGTCTGTTCAAAGCTCTTTTCAAAATTGATGATCTAGTGCACTATCAAACAGGTAACACAGCACTCTAGTGTCTACATTGTCAAACAGGTAACACAGCAATAACAATCTATGATGTGCTATGGAACAAAAAAGCCAGACTACTGCAGTGATTTAGAGGACAGATCTCAAATCCCAGTACACTAGAACGGTCATGCCCTTGCCCTAACCCTAACCCTAACCCTAACCACCCCCCCCCCCCCTGTGGACATGGCAAAACGATTCTGACTGCTCTTACTGCTGGTGGGTAATTCTGTTCCTTTCTCTCAAAAGGAAGCCAGTAGTTTCCCAGCTGTGCCAACAGAGGGTTCTGGCCATGTGTCATCTCAATACACTCCTTGACATTTATCTACCTATGGCCACAGTTCCTTTTAGTGTTGGGGTAAAAAGTCAAC
The DNA here is from genome assembly GCF_902713425.1 of Acipenser ruthenus. Lineage (NCBI taxonomy): Eukaryota > Metazoa > Chordata > Actinopteri > Acipenseriformes > Acipenseridae > Acipenser > Acipenser ruthenus. The sequence continues at coordinate 114,869,329 of NC_081190.1, forward strand.
AAACATCAGGATGTATTAATTCTAGGGTCAAAAAGTCATCTTTTGTCTTTGCAAAGTAAGGGAGGTAACAGGGAGCAAACAGCTGCCACACGTAGTGCAGTGTAGTTTTTGTTTTAACAGTTAATATGTAGGGTCCTGCAGGAAACAGTGGGCTAATTAATGTCAGCCAAATGTTGGCTCTGTTTTCTGAACAGACTTCATAGTCAACATAGCCACCCCTGCCGAGATGAGTAGCCAAATCACACAGAACACAGCTGGCTGAAGTTAAGGGGCGTCAGATTTCAAAGACTAAATGTGTGAATATTTAAAAAAAATCTTTCCACTGAAATTCTACCAGAGGTATTAAATGGCATTAAATTGTGATGTTCTTTTCATAAAATCAAGTGGCCTAAGTCTGATAACCAGTATTGCCTAAAGTTCCCATACTGCTTACATTTTAATAAAAAATCTAAGCATTTCCATTTTAAATCTATTCACTTAAAACGTAAGTAACAGATTAGAGCTCAGACAGGGGGCGCTGCTGGCATTTGCAAAGTTCTCAATATAGTAGGAATCAACAAGCAAAATCCATTAAATGAAGTATTGAAACAGGCTTAGGAGAAAGGGCTGCCCCCTACACACAATCTAATTCAGGATGTAAACCAATCATAAAACAAAAATTAGCAAGTAACTGGCCCTTTTTGCACCTGATTCCTGTCCATCCCTTTGCATCTCAACCCTTGTACTGTACTGTACCTACCCATTGGTCTAATCTATTATGGGGCTCTGCTCCCCTGTTTATTTTCCCAGGTATTGTACCTCAAACCAGACGCACTCGAAGCAATTAATACTCATGCAGTCTTTTCCAATTCTGTTGTACAAGGTGGCACTGTAAAGTGAATTCTTACTCTGGATCACAACATGTACACAGAATATTAGTTCTTTGTCCATTCAAGTTTAAGGTCATCTTTATTTTTGATTTATTTATTTTTTTTTTTTTTTTTTATAAATTTAGTCGTTGCCAATTAGTTTTTATTATTTTCTCCCCAATTTGAAATGCCCAATTATTTTATTATGCTCAGTTCTCTGCTACCACCCCTGCGCTGACTCGGGAGGGGCGAAGAAGAACACACGCTGTCCTCCGAAGCGTGTGCGGTCAGCCGTCCGCTTCTTTACACACTGCGAACTCACCGTGCAGCCGCCTCAGAGCTACAGCGTCGGAGGACAACGCAGCTCTGGGCAGCTTACAGGCAAGCCCGCAGGCGCCCGGCCAGACTACAGGGGTCGCTGGTGCGTGGTGAGCCGAGGACACCCTGGCTGACCTAACCCTCCCTCCCCCCGGGCGACGCTTGGCTAATTGAGCGCCGCCCCCTGGAAGCTCCCGTCCACGGTCGGCTGTGGAATAGCCTGGACTCGAACTCGTGACATCCAGGCTATAGAGCGCATCCTGCACCCTAGCGAGTGCTTTTACTGGATGCGCCACTCAGAAGCCCCCTTTATTTTTCTTTTTTTAATTTAATATCTCATATTTACAAACGTCTGTGTTTAAATATTTAAAATAAGTATTTTTAATGAGTGTCACAAAGACGGCCGGAGTGGGTGGCGTCAGACCAGAGCCAGGAAATAAACAGACAGAGATTTGGGGTTTGGGGTTTAATAACAGAACAGAAAATAAAAGGTTTGAACAGACAAAAACACTGGACACGGCACTTGCGCCAAAATAAACAGACAAACAAAACGTACTAAACACTTAACAAACGGTGCACGGAGAGACAAACAAACACGGTGAGTACAAACACTTCTAGATTATTATTTTACTTCACTTTTACGTTCTCCTTCTCTCTCACCCGTTCTCCACTCTCGAACACCCAACCTCGACTGCAAGAAACGTGCGTCTGTATATACTGTTGTGCTGGGATTCAATTACTAATTAATTACTCACTTGAATCCCAGCACGTGAATTAGTTAAGTGTACTCCCGTGACCACACATTACATTTTACCAGCACGTGAAGTGACTGGTGCCCTCCTCGTGCCTAAATACAAATCTACCTTTTTAAATACACGTGAAACACAGACCCGTTTATATCCCGTGTACCAATCTCTATACACCAACATTAACACACGCACGCAACATACAACATATAACACACAAATGCACACAGGGGCGGGGCACATTGCCACAATGAGTTTTGAAATTTAAGTTCTTTGTGGTACGTAAAAATAAAGTCAAATCCTACCGCTTTTAACATTTACAGCACATAAATCACTTATACAATGACGGTGCATACAATTAATTGTTGTTCTGCAATTATTTATTTATAAGATTTCAGTTATACTGCATAGTGGAAATTGTTAAACTATTCAGACAATTCTGTAGCCCTGTCCACGCGACATAACCGATCTTGAGAACCGTACTCAAAAACGTTTTAATGAATCCAGCTCAAAGCATCCACACTGAAGTACCGTTTAGGTCAGACTTATTGCATACAAACACAATTAAAATAATCTGGTTACAATTCCTAGCAGCGCAACGGACTGTGGGACTTAATACGATAGTATCCCACCATGCACTGTTAGTATAGATAGTCATTATCAACTCATTCAGACGCCTGCTCTGAGTGTTGTATTTGTAATGTCCATGCACCAAAACATATCAGAACGCACTTTGGGATATTAGAGGATACACAAAAAATGTAGTTCAGTATTACAGCATCCACATTTCTGATAAACTGCACTACCTGATGCAATCTTATTTACAACCAGACTCAAGACTACCGTTTAATATTGGTCTTGAGTCCAATATTAAACGTATTGTGGACGCAAACCATATTTAGCCAGTTTAAAAGGTAACAAATACGGTTTAAAGACATAGTGTGGACAGAGCCTCAGTCAATCTGGGGACACAGTCTATTAGGACCATTTCAGAGCATTATTATTATTATTATTATTATTATTATTATTATTAGACATTCCAGACCAGATTGTATATTGTTGTTTGTTGTCACCGTCTGTGCTTTTTCTGCACTACCTCATACAGCTAAAGACTATGAACCTTTAAGAAACAAAATCTGTATTACCTGCAGCCCATTTTACTCAGTCCCTTTGATGGCTGCTGTAATATTAATATACATTGTCCACCATTACAGTTCGGGGCCCACAGATGGTGCCTGTGAACCCCAATATTGAGGTACAGTGTCAGTTTTAATGATCTAAACATCACATCCAGCTACTGTACCTGAACCATTGGCAAAAGCCAAACTCTTTCTTGTTCTTTTCTTTCAGTACAAACTACACACTACACTTAATGACAGTACCAAATAAGATAGAACATGAATCATAATAGCAAATAGCCTTCCCCTTGAACATTACTCCTTGTTTTTTTAATTAAAACTGTTTACACTGGCATGAGTTAAGACAGCCAGATAACGGTTTCACTCCAATGTAAATATGGGTAGTCATTCTAAATAGCTTTTGATGCAGATGTTTGAGTATAAATATAAAAGACAACTGAGGAAAATATCCAATTAAATTCATAAAACCTTCTTTCCTAATTAGTTTGCACTGCTAGAATCATATTAGCAGTGTAGATGATTAGTTTTATTGTTTCAACCAAATCTTCTTAAGGCCTTTTTAAATCTAACGTTTTAAAAGTAAACCGATCTCTGATTCCAATTTGACTTGTTATTAAAAAATCTAATGTTTAATGTATGATGTGCCTGTTCACCATTGTGTCTAAAAATAGTCATATATTGCAATACAGAACAGTTATGGCAGTGTACGTATCAGGGTATGGTTGTTTTAAAAAGCTGTTATTATTGTACGTATTTTTGTCTTACTTTACAATCTACAATACATAAGAACATATAACTGAAAAAAAAATAGAAATTCTAGACAAGACATTCTAGAATTCAGAGGAGAGAAGAAGGAATTAAAAAGACGGGTCTGTTAAACATGTCAGTACGAACCTGGCCACCTTATTTTGAAAAGAGATTGCAATGCTGGTGAGACAATACAAAATGTCAGGAACGAAGAAAACTGAACCTCAACACCAATGTTTTGTTAAACGAAACTATATACTGTTTCTCAAATCACTTTTAATCTTGAAACATAAAACTACAAGCTGCATTTAGCAGACACAAAATACATGACAATATATTTTAAGAGAAAGGCTAGGCAACATGCAACACAGCAAGACCACATGAGTAAATTAGCCTACTGTATATGTCTGCCCCCCTTCCCTCCCCATCCCCACTCTATTTTAGCATAAATAAAAACAAATAGCAAGTTGTTAAATTCACTGTAATCAACACATCATCATAGAACTAAGCATTCTTACAGTCCAGTCTTTCCATGAACATCTAACATAGAAGAAAAAAGCTTTTGCACTTTCAGGGAATTGAAGGGAATAAAGCCATCAATACAGTTCAGTTGTAGTTTGCAAACATTTAACGATGGAATGCCAACAACAAAAGAGCATGTTGCCTACCCTTGTGTGCGTCCGAATGTGCATCTTTAACCCGTCATTCTTGCTGAAAGCCTTGTCACAGTGAGGACACTGGTAGGGGCGCTCACCTGCAAATAAGATAAGCATCAGAGGCCTGGAAGGGAATCTCCTGTCTCGGCACATCAAGGTATCACAGTGTGGCAGCGTCAAACACACACATTCTTCTGGGCGAGTGGTAATGTTTAGTTCAAACAGGGAGATCAGAGCTTTCGACAAACTAAGCGTAAAAAGAAAAAAAATCTGTGTGGCCACATGTAGGGCTGGATCAAAGTTCCACTTTTCAAGTGTTTGATGTGCTGCCTGCTAAGGTAGGGTTCCATTCAAAGATATGTTGTACAAATACAAAACTGGCAACAAATGAGTGGTATGTTCCCTGGATCTCCTATCATGATTTTGATGCTTGACAGCCAACGATGTCTTAATTCCATACTGACTGATAGGATCTGCCTGTCTGCGTAGTCATCCAGGTGTCATCATAGCATTCAAAGAACACACGTGAACCTGCTATCAAAATGATTTGTAATTATAGATAATCAAAGAGAGTTGTTTTTTTTTGCCTTCACTACTGCCTATAAATTCTTCAACAGGAAAGACCTGTAGAAAACTGTGTGTAAGGGGGCTTTGTACAAACTGAAATTGAGGCTTGTTTTACAGGTAACGAAGGGACATTATCGCTTCAAGTTCAGTTTGCCCCCATGTTTTCAAACGTCAATATTTTATAACTGGCAAGAAAAAACTTGCTGCAGGTAGAAGCCATTCCATTTGTGTTTTGAGTTTGTTTTTACTAGTTTTAGGATTTGTATTAGTTTTAGAATGCTAAAACAGTCTGGGATACAGTGTTTTTATTTCCATTTAACTGCTTGGGAATTACCTTGGCTTTTGGATTGGTTAGTGAGTCTAGGCCCAGGCGAAAGGCTAGCAATTTTCAATGCATTGTAAAGGTTTTAACTTTTACACGTCAATAAGCACATTCAATTATTTTTTGCCACATTTTTGTGAAAAGGATATCTTCTTTGGGTCTAGGATTTTAACCCAATCAGATTTCAAGTTTTGGATCCACCGACATGTAATTTTAGAAACAGTCAATGTGAAATGTCAGGAAAAACTTAATTGTACTTTAAGCTACTGCCTAAAGCTTTTGAGTACACTAAAGGAGATCAAAGTGAAATGCAGATCAGCAGAATTGCTTCTAAAATATTAATGGTCACATGGAACTCCAAGTGGCCAGATGTCATTGGATGCCAGAGTTGTATATCCTTCTGTGCATTCACATCTCCATGGTCCTGCTGCTGTATCTTGAAGACTAAAAAGGGCAGCTTAATATAACTCATTTGTAATAAATAAATAAGTAAATTAATAAAGACTGTGCAATTCCATATTTATTTTTTTGGGACAAACATTTTGCATCACCCTCCTATATAATTAAGTAATTTTGCTTCATAAACTCAAATGAAACCTGCTGAACAATGTTACGTTAACATACTGAATTACCACTTTGTAGTTTTCCATATACTTAAAAAACTGACAAAAATTGAAAAATGTGACATTTCAAAATCTAAAATGAAATACTGGTCTACTATTTTGGCTTCCAGTAGACTTTTGCAATATAATTTTTATAGTTCTTTTGTTTACATGATGTTAAATAAAAGATCTAAATTATGTTCATATAGTTTTTTTTTTTTTTTAATTATGTCTCAATCCTAAAATTCCAGGTGATGCAAAACCTTTGGCCAGAGCTGTAGCAGAGTGAAAACCCAGTTTGGTACTGGCTATGAATGTTATAAAAGCCATAATAATAATAGAAACTGAACAGATCAAAGAGAAGACTAGCTAGAAGACTAGTGTAACATAATGACCCGTCAAGACTAGAGTACTTAGTCTTTGTGTACAGTATACTCAAATTGCATATCAATGTTTTAATTTTGTTTCTAGTTAGTTATTAATCAGTATCAAGGACAGTAATCCATCGCATATCCGACTACGGTGGGACCAGAGTAAGGGCGGATAGGTAAAATCTCGGATGAACGAATCCTGTTTTAAATACCATTATATAGAGCTGTAAAAATTACTACATTCGCACAATTATTCTTTTGAGATTCAGCTTTTATTAGGGAGCTCCCCTAAATCCCATGTTAGGAAAGATACAGGGTATTAATGCTTGTGACAGGGTAGCCATCTGCCACGTGAGTGCTTGCATTCGCTGCTGAGTGACAGACAGGAGGTTGAAGTTAATATGCCCCGCAGGCGAACAGGATTTATTTACATATCAACACTGTTGAAAACATTCAATTCAGTATGTTCTTAAAAGGAAACATTTTAGTTATATAGTTATACAAATGTCATGCAAGCAATATGAAACACAAGCTGGCACTGTTTGAAAACTAGCTCAAGCTACTCGGTAATATGAGAGAACAAAATGTTAGGTTATTATCATAACCCTGGTTCCCTGAAAAAATATGTATGTATGAACTGAATAGATATAACAAAGACTGCTCGTCAGAACCTGTGATACAGTCGTGCCCGCCCCCGAGTGCATATATAGACTGTACACACAGATCTCATCATCATTTGTCCTTCAAGACTGCTGCAATCATGGATGCAGCAACCTTTTAGTATTATTATTATATGTTTATTAAGCAGACGCCTTTATCCAAAGCAACCGACAGAGACTAGGGTGTGTGAACTATGTATCAGCTGCAGTTACTTACAACGTCTCACCCGAAAGACAGAGCACAAGGAGGTTAAATGACCTGCTCAGGATCATACAATGAGTCAGTGGTTGCGCCGGGATTTGAACCGGGGACCTCCTGGTTACACAGCCTTTTCTTTAACCACTGGACCACACAGCCTGCTACCTTGAAGGCTAATGGTTATTTTTCTATTTCAGGGAACCAGGGTTATGATGTTCCTTATCAAGTACAAAATGTAACCATTACCTAATGGGTAGAAATACCAAAGCTGTCGCAAAGCAATATTGCAGACCAACTGGAATGCAACAAGGCTAAGCAAAGCCACCTTACGCGTTACCATCAGGAACCACAGTAAGGGCCGACCCTGAAGCCACCCTTAACACTCTTGTTCCAAAGCCAGGGTTTTGCAGATCTATGAGATTAAGGTCGACAGAACCGTGTTAAAGTATGGGGTGTAGCCCACACCGCTGCCTTGCAAATGTCTCTGACAGATGCACCCTGGAACAAAGCCCACAAAGTTGCCCTGCCATGGGGGGTCCCATACCCCTTGCACCCCTGCCATTCCTCATGCACCCCAGCCGAGGCTGGACGCGTCCATGGTGATGACCTCCCTTCTGGCGACGCTGCCCAGCTACTAAGCACAGGTTAGCAGGCCATATCCACCAGGAAAGCGCCTTCAGACAGTGTTGTGACACTGTCAGCAGGCGGTCTGGGCTCAATGCGGGCTGGAAAACCCTGCTGTTGAACCAGGCTTGGAGAGGGTGCATACGCAGAAGACCCAAAGGAAGGGTCGGGGAAGCTGCTGCCATCAAGCTCAGAAGCCTCTCAAACGTCACTACAGTGAGCTTTTTGTTGAACTGAAAAAGCTTCAGACAAGCAGCTAATCTCTGCAGTCTGTCATACCAGAGTGGACAGCATGGACCTGGAATGCAGGCACACTCCCAAATAGGAGGCTGCCTGCGAGGGTGTGAGCTGGCTCTTTGACCGCTTCACCGACAGGCCCAACTGATGAAGGTGGTCAGTGACGAGTTCCGTCTGAGCCACTGAGCCACTGGAGACTGAGCACAAATGAGCCTGTCCAGTCAACTGAATACTCTGATGCCTTTGAGTCTCAATGGGGCCAGAATAGCCTCCAAGCACTTCGAAAAGGCACAGGAGGCTAGAGATAGGCCAAACGGTAGTACTCGGAACTCGTACGCTGTCCCTTGGAAAGCGAACTGCAAGTACTTCCTGTGCCGTGGTTTTATGGGGATATTAAAATAAGCGTCTTTCAAGTCCACCGTAGTGAACCAGTCACCTGATCTAACTGACTGCAACAACTGCTGCATGGTCAACATCTTGAACCTCCGTCAGCTTAGATACAGGTTGACCTGTCTGAGATGGAGTATTGGTCTGAGGCCACCATCCCGCTTTACACCAGGAAGTACCTGGAATAGAAACCTTCTTCCAAATGAAGAAGATGTACCATGCAAGAAGCTCGCTTTTGTAGCAGGGCTGTCACCTCCTGAGACAACACCACTGCACCTCTCGGGTCCATGACTACCGTTGTCGTCACACCCCGAAAGGGAGGGGGACCGTTTTTGAATTGTAGAGAATAGCCAGTCTGTACAGCATTGAGCACCCAGGTGTCCATGGTGCATTGACGCCAGTACTCCAGGTGACTCAGTGAAAAGGGGCCCTGGGCCTGTGGCAGCAAATTGCTAGGGCTGCTGCTTTGCTTGTGGCTTAGCCTGAGACTTTTGCCTTTGTATTTGGCGGCGGAACTTATTAAAGTTTCCCCTTTGCTCAGCCGCGGGTCGGTTGGAAAAACCCCCTCTGGCTTTAGCAGGAGCCGGCTGTGCCGGTCTCTGAGGCTGCTGGAACCTTGGTTGTCAGTTTGGTGCTGGTCTATGTACTGAAGGAGGCCACTTAGGAAGCAGGCTCACCAGCTCTTTTGTAGGCTCCAATACGCAGGAGAGTGCTGCAGCATGTCATCCACTGCAGGGCCAAAAGTATGTCCTGGTGTAATGGGAGCGTCCAGAAGAAAGAAAATAAGAAAATAAGAACATAAGAAAGTTTACAAACGCGAGGAGGCCATTCGGCCCATCTTGCTTGTTTGGTTGTTAGTAGCTTACTGATCCCAGAATCTCATCAAGCAGCTTCTTGAAGAATCCCAGGGTGTCAGCTTCAACAACGTTACTGGGGAGTTGGTTCCAGACCCTCACAATTCTCTGTGTAAAAAAGTGCCTCCTATTTTCTGTTCTGAATGCCCCTTTATCTAATCTCCATGTGTGACCCCTGGTCCTTGTTTCTTTTTCAGGTCAAAAAAGTCCTCTGGGTCGACACTATCAATACCTTTTAGAATTTTGAATGCTTGAATCGGATCACCGCATAGTTTTCTTTGTTCAAGACTGAATAGATTTGATCCCCATCAGCCACTCGTGCTTGAGACAGCCAGAGGGGTCTTCTGACTGCTACTAAAGCAGTATGGTTCCTGCCCACCGCCTGCCCGTTCAACTTAGAGATACAGAGCAGATTCTTATTAACCAAGCGCAGCTCTTCGAGCTGTTGTGGTGTGGGTCTGTGGCTCTGGGACAGAGACCTTAACAAGCAGTTCTGGTATGCTACCAAGATGCTGCTGTAATAACCCAGCCAGGGGCGGGCATGACTGCGTCACAGGCTCTGTCAAGCAGGCTTTGTTATATCTATTCAGGTTACAGGGTCTTGAGGGATAAATACCCATTAAGTAATGGTTACACTTCATACTTGAAAGGGGGCCAATGTATTCTATAATTTGCATTGTTTCAGGGTGTAATTTAATGACACCCTTTAAGGATCTTTGGCAGGGAGTCCAATCTCACAAGGTCTACAACACAAAGTGCTAAATAGAGTAGCTCAACGTTTAAACTGTTTAAACTTGAACTTCGTAGTTATATTTTTAATATAACATTATAATATTGTTTCTAACAACCTGTTTCTAATTTAGCAGCAGTTAAACATTTATTGATTAACACTTCTCAAAAAATGTACAGCTACGGCCAAAAGTTTGAACATAATTTTGATATTTTATTTAACACAATGTAATCAAAGAAACTACAAAATGATATCGCAAAAGTCTACTGTAAGCCATAATAGTAGTATAGTATTTCCTGTTAGATTTCAAAATGTCACATTTTTCAATTGTTGTCAGTTTTCCATTGAGTATATGGAAGTTTATTAGTTAATTAGTTAGTTAATTGTATAAGGTAATGCACAACTTTTGACCATTGTTGTATATATGCATTTTCCTTTTTTTAATGAATTAAGTCTGTTTCCCCTCTTTATTTATTTATTTAATTTATTTATTTATTTATTTATTTATGCATCATTTACACTTAATGTATTTGCTTATGATTGTAAGTCACCCTGGATAAGGGTGTCTGCTAAGAAATAAATAATAATAATAATAATAATAATAATAATAATAATAATAATAATAATAATTACAACAAAGCCTGTTAAAAACATGTTATACAAAAGTAAAAGATCCCTATTCCTCACTTGCCCTCATCTACACAATTACCAAGTGTCAATGACTAGCAATCAAATAGCATCTATTCCTAAGAGATACCCTCTTCAGGTTCATTTGTCAGCTGATAAACAGGGGAAATGATCATCTTACTAATGAAACCCATTTGATTATAACAATTACAAACCAGAGGGGAAATGATAATCTTCCTAACGAAACACATTTGATTATAACAATTACAAACCAGAGAGGAAATGATCATCCCACTAACGAAACCCATTTGATTATAACAATTACAAACCAGAGGGGAAATGATCATCCCACTAATGAAACCCATTTGATTATAACAATTACAAACCAGAGAGGAAATGATCATCTTACTAACGAAACCCATTTGATTATAACAATTACAAACCAGAGGGGAAATGATCATCCCACTAATGAAACCCATTTGATTATAACAATTACAAACCAGAGGGGAAATGATCATCCCACTAACGAAACCCATTTGATTATAACAATTACAAACCAGAGGGGAAATGATCATCTTACTAATGAAACCCATTTGATTATAACAATTACAAACCAGAGGGGAAATGATCATCCCACTAATGAAACCCATTTGATTATAACAATTACAAACCAGAGGGGAAATGATCATCTTCCTAACGAAACCCATTTGATTATAACAATTACAAACCAGAGGGGAAATGATCATCCCACTAATGAAACCCATTTGATTATAACAATTACAAACCAGAGGGGAAATGATCATCTTACTAATGAAACCCATTTGATTATAACAATTACAAACCAGAGGGGAAATGATCATCCCACCAATGAAACCCATTTGATTATAACAATTACAAACCAGAGGGGAAATGATCATCTTCCTAACGAAACCCATTTGATTATAACAATTACAAACCAGAGGGGAAATGATCATCCCACTAATGAAACCCATTTGATTATAACAATTACAAACCAGAGGGGAAATGATCATCCCACTAATGAAACCCATTTGATTATAACAATTACAAACCAGAGGGGAAATGATCATCCCACTAATGAAACCCATTTGATTATAACAATTACAAACCAGAGAGGAAATGATCATCTTACTAACGAAACCCATTTGATTATAACAATTACAAAGCAGAGGGGAAATGATCATCCCACTAATGAAACCCATTTGATTATAACAATTACAAACCAGAGGGGAAATGATCATCTTCCGAACGAAACCCATTTGATTATAACAATTACAAACCAGAGAGGAAATGATCATCCCACCAACGAAACCCATTTGATTATAACAATTACAAACCAGAGAGGAAATGATCATCCCACTAATGAAACCCATTTGATTATAACAATTACAAACCAGAGGGGAAATGATCATCTTACTAATGAAACCCATTTGATTATAACAATTACAAACCAGAGGGGAAATGATCATCCCACCAATGAAACCCATTTAATTATAACAATTACAAACCAGAGGGGAAATGATCATCCCACTAACGAAACCCATTTGATTATAACAATTACAAACCAGAGGGGAAATGATCATCTTACTAATGAAACCCATTTGATTATAACAATTACAAACCAGAGGGGAAATGATCATCCCACCAATGAAACCCATTTGATTATAACAATTACAAACCAGAGGGGAAATGATCATCTTCCTAACGAAACCCATTTGATTATAACAATTACAAACCAGAGGGGAAATGATCATCCCACTAATGAAACCCATTTGATTATAACAATTACAAACCAGAGGGGAAATGATCATCCCACCAATGAAACCCATTTGATTATAACAATTACAAACCAGAGGGGAAATGATCATCTTCCTAACGAAACCCATTTGATTATAACAATTACAAACCAGAGGGGAAATGATCATCCCACTAATGAAACCCATTTGATTATAACAATTACAAACCAGAGGGGAAATGATCATCCCACTAATGAAACCCATTTGATTATAACAATTACAAACCAGAGGGGAAATGATCATCCCACTAATGAAACCCATTTGATTATAACAATTACAAACCAGAGAGGAAATGATCATCTTACTAACGAAACCCATTTGATTATAACAATTACAAACCAGAGGGGAAATGATCATCCCACTAATGAAACCCATTTGATTATAACAATTACAAACCAGAGGGGAAATGATCATCTTCCGAACGAAACCCATTTGATTATAACAATTACAAACCAGAGAGGAAATGATCATCCCACCAACGAAACCCATTTGATTATAACAATTACAAACCAGAGGGGAAATGATCATCCCACTAATGAAACCCATTTGATTATAACAATTACAAACCAGAGGGGAAATGATCATCTTACTAATGAAACCCATTTGATTATAACAATTACAAACCAGAGGGGAAATGATCATCCCACCAATGAAACCCATTTAATTATAACAATTACAAACCAGAGGGGAAATGATCATCTTCCTAACGAAACCCATTTGATTATAACAATTACAAACCAGAGGGGAAATGATCATCCCACTAATGAAACCCATTTGATTATAACAATTACAAACCAGAGGGGAAATGATCATCTTCCTAACGAAACCCATTTGATTATAACAATTACAAACCAGAGAGGAAATGATCATCCCACTAATGAAACCCATTTGATTATAACAATTACAAACCAGAGGGGAAATGATCATCCCACCAATGAAACCCATTTGATTATAACAATTACAAACCAGAGGGGAAATGATCATCCCACTAATGAAACCCATTTGATTATAACAATTACAAACCAGAGGGGAAATGATAATCTTCCTAACGAAACCCATTTGATTATAACAATTACAAACCAGAGAGGAAATGATCATCCCACCAATGAAACCCATTTGATTATAACAATTACAAACCAGAGGGGAAATGATCATCCCACTAATGAAACTATTTGATTATAACAATTACAAACCAGAGGGGAAATGATCATCTTACTAATGAAACCCATTTGATTATAACAATTACAAACCAGAGGGGAAATGATCATCCCACTAATGAAACCCATTTGATTATAACAATTACAAACCAGAGGGGAAATGATCATCTTCCTAACGAAACCCATTTGATTATAACAATTACAAACCAGAGGGGAAATGATCATCCCACTAATGAAACCCATTTGATTATAACAATTACAAACCAGAGGGGAAATGATCATCCCACTAACGAAACCCATTTGATTATAACAATTACAAACCAGAGGGGAAATGATCATCTTCCTAACGAAACCCATTTGATTATAACAATTACAAACCAGAGGGGAAATGATCATCCCACTAATGAAACCCATTTGATTATAACAATTACAAACCAGAGGGGAGATGATCATCCCACCAATGAAACCCATTTGATTATAACAATTACAAACCAGAGAGGAAATGATCATCCCACTAATGAAACCCATTTGATTATAACAATTACAAACCAGAGAGGAAATGATCATCCCACTAATGAAACCCATTTGATTATAACAATTACAAACCAGAGAGGAAATGATCATCCCACTAACGAAACCCATTTGATTATAACAATTACAAACCAGAGGGGAAATGATCATCTTACTAATGAAACCCATTTGATTATAACAATTACAAACCAGAGGGGAAATGATCATCCCACTAATGAAACCCATTTGATTATAACAATTACAAACCAGAGGGGAGATGATCATCCCACCAATGAAACCCATTTGATTATAACAATTACAAACCAGAGAGGAGATGATCATCCCACCAATGAAACCCATTTGATTATAACAATTACAAACCAGAGAGGAAATGATCATCCCACTAACGAAACCCATTTGATTATAACAATTACAAACCAGAGAGGAAATGATCATCTTCCTAACGAAACCCATTTGATTATAACAATTACAAACCAGAGGGGAAATGATCATCCCACTAATGAAACCCATTTGATTATAACAATTACAAACCAGAGAGGAAATGATCATCTTACTAACGAAACCCATTTGATTATAACAATTACAAACCAGAGGGGAGATGATCATCCCACCAATGAAACCCATTTGATTATAACAATTACAAACCAGAGGGGAAATGATCATCTTCCTAACGAAACCCATTTGATTATAACAATTACAAACCAGAGGGGAGATGATCATCCCACCAATGAAACCCATTTGATTATAACAATTACAAACCAAAGGGGAAATGATCATCTTCCTAACGAAACCCATTTGATTATAACAATTACAAACCAGAGGGGAAATGATCATCTTCCTAACGAAACCCATTTACAATTTGATTATAAAAATATATCCTTGCAAAGCAATCTGTTTTACATAGAGCTATGTTAATGTCAACAGAACAGGAATAAAAGATTTTAATAATTGAATCAATCTTAATGAAACTGCCCATGAGATGAACATACAACACTCTTCTTTATTAGATTTTAGGTAAATATACAGTAATATTTAATATGACAATTTAGTATAAAGAGAAATATAATTTAAATTATATATATTTTCTTCTATTTATTTATTTTGTTAATGGCAATTCGTACTGGGAATTTAATGGGTTTCATTCAATTTCAATTACCTAACATCTAACAACTTAACAAGAAGGAATAACTCAGGAAATATGAGTATCTGCACAGACTTAAATGTATCCTCTTTATGTTCATTCACATATTTAGTGGCTGTCCAAGTTACATTAGTTAAACCAACAGTTATGGATAAAGGGAAACTAATACCCCTTCACAGAGATGAGTTATGACGGCTCAGAACCGGTGTCATAGGAAAAATGTTGAGCACGCAAGCGCAGTAAAGCAAAAGTAGACAAAAGTAAGGCGGGGCTACAGTTTGATTAAAGGGGAGGTTCATTGCATGGCTTTTTATTTTTATCTGGCCGTTTTATTTAGTAGACTGTATGTTGGTGCATGTTCGTGCCACTGTCTTTAAAATGTGTGGTCGACGGCTCTTTATACGGTAAAATGTTTAAAATCCCTGTCTTTTTATGTTTCTATAACATTGTTGTCAATCTGATGTAGTTTATGTGTGATCGCGGTGATTTATTTATATATTAAATGATTTTTACACGTCAAAATGTTGTCAATCTTTAATCAAAATTAAAATGTTTCAGTAATATAATCTGATGACATGCTGCATCCATCATATTAGTATGACAAGGTCGTATTTCTACATTTTAATATGAGTATAGCTGTAACTTTACTACAGTTTAGAGGTGGCAAAATGTAGGCATACCACTGCCAGTTAAAAAAAAATGAATAGCATATACAGGACCTTGATCTGTCTGCATGTCTTATGTTTATTTAAAAAAGGTTCTAGGTTTAGGATTGTGGTTTTTAAATTGGGATAGGGTGAAGAAAATGAACCGCAAATAGCCAGACGAAAGTTTTTTTTTTTTAGAAAGGAATTGTGTCGTGTTCTCAGGTTGGGAATTTAAAAAAAATCTCTCATGTTTTTTGCACACAATACATGAACATAAATGCCATATTCTTTGAAAACGTGACAAGTGTATTCCTTGCAGTAATATACAGTATTACTAAGGGATAAGATTTGTACCATGTAAAAAAAAAAAAAAAAAAAGGACCCTGTCAAATCCTCTTAATAGGACAAATACAGAAATGAAAAACGTATGCCATGGTAGATATGATTGCTCGTTATGTCTTGCATGGTTGGTGCACTACAGGAATTTATAATGAGATAGAGATATATAAAAAAGACATATATAACGGAGGAAGAGAGACACTGTATATATGTGTATATCTACATTAGGGTGATTGTTGCATTTAATAAATATTAAGTTCTCAAAAGTACTTCAATTTGCATGGAAAAGTTAATAAACTTCACCAGGAATACTGAAAAACTATTAACATTAATATTATTGAAAAGTATTTAAATGCATTTGAAATAATTTGAAGCTTTAAATACAAATGGAAATATGTATTTAGAATAGTCAAATGCAAATAGTTCAGAAGATTACATTTAAATACAAACGCGTTTACATTACACTGTACAGTTCATTTTAAAACACATTCATATTCGTGTATACCCGCCTAAAAAAAGGCGCAATTTGTAATAACTTGCTACTCCGCCAGCGTTACAGCATAATCGATCTGGAAGGATTTCTTTGAAAAACATTTTAGGTTGATTATGTAGTAGCCCTATGCCGACAGAAATATAAGAGTTAATTCTACTCATTAAAAAAAAGTAAATTGCAAAGTATGGATAACAACCTTATTAAAAAGAAATATTTCGCATTAGTATAGTGTCGTAGGTTTATTTCTTTATTTTCGCAGTCGTGCTTCACGTATGATTATAAAGAGATGTGTTTATGTGTTTATTTCTTACCTTGAAATAAATGCAGGTTTTACTTGGAGTACTTTATGTTCTTCTTCAGTTAACAAGGTAATACATGTTTTAACATCACCATGATTAACTTTTAACGCTATTTCCTACATTACAGGCGTATGCAATTGCCTGCATGTAAAAATAAAACTTATAGCTTATAGCTGATATCTTTGTAATATTTTGCAACTAAAGTTTTGACAATTCACCTGATTTTGAGAACACATACTGTAAATATACCTGTTAAGCAAAACTCATACTGTTTACAAAGGTGCATGCTTTAATTTATTTACCACTGCTGTGTTTGTAGTGATTGCAATCAAACTTGACGCTATATAATTTCTCTTCACAGCATCTGTGTAGATTGTCGGACTGGGCTGAACAGCAGGCCAGAAGAGGGCTCGGGCTGGACCTGCAGCTCCAAGGCGTCTCCATCCGCTGGTTCGGATGGAGGGGCCTGAAATGGCACATGTTTTTTAATTTGTTTATTTCTTCGATTACTAATGGTTCACCTCCTGATGTCCTGGTCATCCATGCTGGGGGCAATGATTTAGGGAAACTTAAAAGTGTGGAGTTAATTCGAGTTATGAAGAAAGATATAACTAAATTGCATGAGATGTTTCCAAAAACAAAAATTGTTTTCTCATGCATCACCCAGAGACGTCTTTAGAAAAATATTAAGACATCACCAAAAATAAACAAAGCACGTAACTGGGTGAACAATGTAATTTCGGATTTTGTAAGGGGTTTTGGGGAGGGTTCAATTCGGCACCCCGAAATTAAATATGATCAGGTTGGGCTTTTTAGGAGGGATGGTGTCCATTTAAGCGACACAGGTAATGGTATATTCCTAAGAAACCTCCAGCATGGAATCAAAGACCATATGTAAATGATTCCCCATCCCATTCCCACCACTGACTGATTTTGAATTGTTTAAATTAAAGTTGTTGTTTTTTTTAAAAAGTCTCTTATTCTTTCCATCCATCCATTATCATAACCGCTTATTCCTTAACCTAACCCAGCAGACACAGGGCAATGCAAGACAGGACTACACCCTGATCGGGACACCAGTCCATTGCAGGGCACCACACACACACTCACACAGAGGGCAATTTTAGAGTGACCAACCTGAAAGTGATTTTATACTGTATTATCTCTCTTTATTATAAATGTATATTGGTTGGTATTGAACCACAGATTAAAATCATGCTGGTACACTGTGTGATCTCTCTTCCTCACTATTTAAGTCTCTTGGCTGGTATTGAAAAATTCAAGACAACAGACATATATAATGAGGAAGAGAGATATTGTATATATGTGTATATCTACATAATTTTAAATCGTGAATTCACTTCAATTCAATATACTGTATCTCTTTCTCGTTATAAGTCTTACTGGTTGTTGGACTACAGGGATTTACCATTTTAAAATTATGCTGATATAGAGTAGCCTACATATACTGTATGATCTCTCTCACAACATAAAATCTTGGTTGGTATTGAACTAAAGGTATTTACCACGGTTTAGCAAAGACGTTAACTCTTTAGTTTTTAATTAATGAATGTATTGTTTCTTCCCACACTTGTAATTGACATACATACACTATGATAACCAGTCTCTTGTTCGTTTTCTGTCCTAATTATACAAAGTACTGTATCTAAAAATAAATTTTTCAAGTACATCGTGTGATTGATGTGCACCGTGGCCTAGTTAGTAATCGCAGCATGGAGCTTAATTTTTTCCATGATTGAAACTCATGCTTTAACTTTTGGTCAATCGCTCACATACCTGCTGTCCATACTGTAGTGCTTCCCAAAACAAAAACACCTCCAGAAATGCAAAATAACGTCAATACGTAACACATTTTGCTAGTTAACATTTGTTACACAAACAGAAATACACAATCAGACATAGAATCATACAATTCATTTTAAATTACTTATTTGCTGCTAATATATATTACAGCGATATTCACATTCCCTTATCTAGCGTAATACTGTCGAATATATCCGATCTACATTCATGTAAATTATACGTACAAAAGTCATTTTTAATTATGCGTTTTTGTTAGGCTAATTTATCGTATCTAAAGCGATATTCACATCATCTTATCTTATCATACTGCCGAATAAATCAGATCTACTAATTGATATAAATTATACTTACAACATTAATTTTAAATTATTTATTGTTCATTAATATATCCGATCTACTTATTTCCTGGCTCGATCTACTTATTTCCTAGCCGAGGCTCGTTTACATTAGAAACAATGGAACCCTTTAAATTCTAGAGCTTGATCAACTTTTTTCCTGATCTGCTTATTTCCTGGGACACCGGCACTGATGCGGCATTTTGGTCTGTATGAATTGCCTATACCGTCACAGAGCCATCATATTTTATGCCGTCTCTGAACCACCTCGCTTTGCCAGCACTGAAGTCCTATAGTGGCCGTGGATTGAAAGTCAACATCCCACGTGACTGTATACCGGGTGTGTTGGGTATTTTTATTGTTGGTGCTAAACAAGGTAGTAATTGGAGTCTGGAATAAGTTAAGCAATTGTTAACTTTACGGGTTGACGAGGAGGTGAATTCACAAATAGAACGGACGGTGCGTGATGCTGTAATTTATTGGCGAATTGCCGTTGCCATGTAAACAATATGTTGATTGACAGTTTTGAAAGTTGTACTCGCATGATCCCTTTGTCTGTGTGAATGACTGTATTATACCGACATAGATTGCGCAATTTCGTGCTGTGTGAATGGGTATTTTAAATATTTTTCTTTTCATTTTTTTAAATCTCAGAGATGGCTCAGTAACAGCATTTGTATGTGAAAGGGGCTTAACATGGTAGTTTCACAAAATTCACTCTTAAATCAGCCACTTTTTTGAGTAATTCAGGCTGCTGACTAACAGGGTCAAAAGTCCCAGATGGGAAAGTTATTTCAGTTAGAAGAGGTATTTTGAGTGGCAAGTAGGGTGTTGGGTTAATACTGAAGTTTGTGGAAGCACTGCTGGATAATGCATTAGCAGATTATAGTGTGGTCCATGCCATCCTGCCATGTGTTTATTATGTGGCTTGGACACCATTCTATTTAATGGAAGCACTGTTGACAGATGAAATTGAGCATTTCTAGATCAGCTATACACAGCCAACGAGCATGGCAGAGAACAGATACTTATATATCCGTCACACAGACACTGATTTCCCTTGCAAGCTGCAGGGTACAGATTTGAACAGCCTATTGAGACTTAAGACTTACTAATAATAGTTAATAATATTAGCAGTGTTAAATGTAACTGATTTAACACCTGTTGAGACTCAACACTTATTTGACCCCATTGTCCCTAATCTCTACCATCACCATACATGCACCCAAAGCCACTAAGGCTGCTAATTGATTCATCTGACACTTTTAAGTTCAAATTCACCTTTACTTTAAAAGGTAGAAGTTGGGAAGGCTGGCAAGCAGATGGGTGCAAGCAGTCCATAAAATGCCACACATTCATGTTACGAGCACCACTTGTAGAGAGCTGGTCTGAAACGTATTAGCAGTGTGTACCAGAAATAAACCTTCAATTCTAATGAATTTCTGTTTAACAGCTTTCAGCAGATGGCAGTGAAGGGTGATGAAGTAATCTGATATCGATCTGCTATCCTCGATAAGCCTCTGCCTTTGATCATCCTTTACAATATCTAACAACTTGCATTTGACCTTTTCATTGCAACTTAAACTTTTGATTTATTTATACCTGTGGCAGGACAGAAGAGAGCCCTGCACATAATTAAAGGGGCAGGGCAAAGCCCTGCATGTAAATAAATGTGTTGTGTTTGTTTAGCACGGGTGAATGTACTGGTATGATTTCAAATGTATTGTTTTGGTGATTTAAACAGGCGATTGTATGATTTAAAATGTAATATTTATGTTTAGTTACAAGGGGGATGTGATTGTATGATTTGAATGGATGTTGTGTTATTTAAAAATACAATGTTTTTTTTCCTTTGTTATTGTTTGGTTTGGATGTGGTCTGGCAGATGCAATGGTAGTAGCTCGTCTCTGCCAGACAGCTCGTGAGAATGTGGCTTTTTATTGGATTATTGTTTGAATGGTTGTAATGATTGGTAGGTGCACGTGTATATAAACTTGTCTGGGCAGACCAGCACGGTATTTGTTTATGTGTCAGTTTTGCGTTTTGTGTTTGTGACTGTTTTTGTTTAAACCTTTTATTTTTGTCTCTGTGAGCAGTGTTTTTGTTAAAATATTTATTTTACTTTTGTTCAATAAAAACTACGCACAAGAGCGCTTTTCACCCATAGTACCTGTCTGTGTGTCTCTGTCAGCTTTCTGGTCTGGGAACGTCATCAACACTCAGCTACCCTGTCACAATGCCCATGAATATTACCCATTTAATCCCTTGCATGTACAGCTATGGCCAAAAATTTTGCATCGTCCTATTGATAAAAAAAAATAAAATTGCTTCATAAAGTCGAATGAAACCTGCTGAATAATGTTACGTTAGCATACTAAATTACATTCCGCTTTGTAGTTTTCCATATACTTGACATTTTGAAATCTAACATGAATTAGTGTACTACTCTTACGGGTTCCACTGGACAATCTCATTTTGTAATTTCTTCGGTAACACAATGTTAAATATATTCATATTGTTTTTTTATTTTTAATTAATGTCTCAAAACCTTTATAGTTACTTAACCTCCTTGTGCTCCATCCTTCAGATGAGAGGTAAATTAAAAACCGATTGTAAGTAACTCTACAGCAGTAGCAGCAGTTGATGATTCATAGTTCACCCCCTAGTCTCTATAAGTCGCTTTGAATAAAAGCACCTGCTTAATAATAATAATAATAATAATAATAATAATAATAATAATAATAATAATAATAATAATAAAAACTACTCCAGTTGAGTCTGGTAAACTGGCTGAAGTCTCTTTACAGTTCTGGCACATCCAGGTGGCGTACTGCTGATAAAAACAAAACAACTGTGTACTGAGTTTGAGTTTCTAACTGCTTATAAAAGATGATTAGGTAAGAGTACAGCAGCTCAGTGTTTTGAGCTGTGGGCTGCAGAATTTGAGCCGTGGTCTGGCCACTCAGAGCATACCTGTCCCAACTAGACACAGCTGTGAATGTACACCAGGTGTAAACATGGCAAGTCCAAGGCCTTGGGTATTGATAAGTGCAATTAGAAATAAGATCCCAATTTATGTACATCCTCAACAGTGGGTTGGTAAAAATCAACCCCAGTCATCTGCTACATTCAAAAGTGGTTACTACTTTATTAAAGGGGTGGTCCTAATAAAGTGGCCAACCCCACCACTTCAAATCTCTCTTGTGTAACACTCTGTTCTGGGCGACACAACTTGTTCACGCCCAACATTCCCTAACTAGTTGGGAGTCATATCTGTAACGTCTTTTGGCACATTTCCTATTTGACGAGTGACACAATGGTCATTCCAGGTTACAGGTCATTTCCTATTTGACGAGTGACACAATGGTCATTCCAGGTTACAAGTTGATGTCTGGGATACACTTGCTCAGATTAGGTTAAAATACAAGCCATATCCAACCTCAAGCAAATTTTCAGAAAGCAACCAATTACTGAAAGCGTATATCCTTCTGTCTATCGCGTGACGTGTAATGGGATTCAGTTATTTTATTGCATGACATTGCCTCAATGTTCCTAGTAAATTGGTCACAACCTGTAATGTTTTTTCAATGTACAGAACCCATTTCAACATGAATATCTGCACTGCTAGGTTTGCACTGACAGTTTCACTTCATACTGCAGAGCCGTTCTGCAGTTCATGACAAACATGTTACTGTTCAGTATCTTGAGGTGAATATTTATAGGTGTGGAACTGTAACAAAACAGAACGTACACAGATTAATATTATTTCTTTCAATCCTTTCAGCAGCAATCCATATATTATGTAAATGTGTTTCAACTTTGTTTGGGATCAGCAAATAATTCCTTTTATTTTTATTCTTTGGTCAACTGAAGCCTACAACATGCATACAACTTCTAGTAAATGAACGTTTAATAAACTATTTTAGTTGAGGCCTATTGAGGAACTATTTTTCACAATTTATACACAGTTTATGGATGCACGTACATGTGCAAACCACTCATTCAAAGAGACAGGATACACAGGCAAACGGATGAACTTACACATTTGTTCATGCAGTTCACTATTAATCCGTCAGACCACACCAAGTTAATGTGTCCTCTGCTTGTCATGAGAACGCTAGTAACAATCTTTAAGGGGTCAATCTGTCACTAAATTGCTAAAACTTCCACACCTATAAACACTCTAAGCTAGTCATTGACAAAGAAAAAAAACATAAATTGTATGTTCCTTTGCGTTTACAGCTTTTAGAAAATGGTCAACAAAGAAAATGAGCTTCAGCACTTTGACGACAAAAAATAAAACAAGTTGTCTTTACTTCAAGCTGCTGTTAGTAGGCTATTTCTAACGCATGTGAGCATGTTAAATTACAAATACAGGTTTTAAACATAGACAGGGCATTGCTCATTTACCAGTTGTTGTAAGTGTGAAATGGGCTTTCTTTCAGACTTAGTTGACTCCCATACGTTGCTGTACAGACCACATTGATCAACCAATTAGTTTCTGCTTTGAATTAATGAAAAAAAAAATCATCACCCAGCATTCAACACGGGGCCATTATAGGGAGACCCAACCACAAGGGGTATATTGAGACCAACCACCTTGACTATACAGGCGATCTAATCACATCATCTGCAATAGCTATTGAGAGATTTATGAATGCAATGTTTCCTTATGCTTGAACAAAATCAAAGACTTCCATTGGCAGAGGAGTTAGAAAGAGGAAATGAGGGCTTGCTTTTGTCTTCCTCCAGTTCCACATAGTTCTCACATCACCATCTTTTCTTCAGCATAACTTAACCCAATGAAACCAAATGAACTGTTTCAGCACTACATCTGCATATGATTTAGCCATTACAGTAAATTAACTTAAACATAAAACAATACTACTGCAAAAACACAAGACAGGGAAATGGTTTCAGCTTGTAATTCACCATAGCTCATGTTATTTACTAATATCATCACACTGAGGTTTCTGTTTACTTAGTGTAACCTTTTAAATTGACACAGTAAACTTAAAACAGCTAAAAATTACCTTTGTGCCTTGTGCAAATAAAGACAGACATCAATAAAAACAAAATACATTACCAATAACTTTTTACACAATTATTATACCAAATTAATCACGATATATTACCAATTCTAAATTATTTTGCGTGTTTAAATGCATCACACAGACTCTCGCATCTCTATCAATGTTCCAAAAACTCACTTTTGGTCACATTTTACTAAACATTTTTAAACTAATATATAAACAATTACCATGACGAACATTATCGTATTCATCATAGTAAAGTTGAGTTCTTACCTGTAAACAGGAACACATTTCAAGTTTGAAACTCATTGTCTGGAGCTTGGTGTTATTTACATTATCATTGATGCACTGCAGTTTGAGGTTCAAGCTACATCTGCATATTTTAAGTGGATGAAAATACTTTTTAAAAACATCCTTTTCTTATACCAATATAGTACAAGCATAATTTAAATAGCAAACTGTATTTAACTGTATAGTATTTCAATTGTGGGGAAACTTCAACATTTCTAGAAATATATTCCCTAGTTTGCAAATAGCAAGTGATTTATTGTACTTGTCTTGGCTTCACAGTGTTTATGATCACAATTTACAATGAAGCATTAGAATCTGTGTGACCAACGGGAAGATTTAAGACCACATCAAGCACAAATCCCTGGCACTCCCAGAAAGCAGTTTGCTGACAGGATATGGCAGCGCAAAGCCTTGCAATGTTGCGAGTGAGCCCTCGGATGCAGGCTCTGTCTGTGCTGGTTTGTTAGTGTGAATGATGGATTACAGAGCAACAAGTCTAGCTTGGGTCTCCATGTGCCTTCACTCAACCCAAACCAACTCAAACACTCTGCTAATGCCAGCTATTGTTAGACCTCATTAATGTGTGGCTCTTTCCAGATAAAGGCAAAATGGAGAGGGGGGAGAGGAAAAAGGTCTGCAGGGGGGTCTCGACCATACGCCAGTTATTAAAGAAGGACTGAAAAATCTCCAGTTTGGTTTCCGCCATCTGCAAAGCCTTCTCAAAGTTGAGTAGATGTGAATTCAGCTGAAGTGGCCACATGTCATCAATAAATAACCAGCCTACTGTTATGAAGTACTCTACTACTTACATGTGTTACTTTCCTTTTCTGCCTTATGTGCTGTGCCTACTGCCTCAATATCTATTTCATCATAATCAGCTGATTTCTTATTTTCATGGTTTTTAGTTTGGCAGAAAGAAAAGTACTAAAAGAGCCTGCAGAGTTCTGGAACAAAGTCTTATGGACAGATGAGATGAAGATTAACCTGTACCAGAGTGATGGAAAGAGGAAAGTGTGGAGAAAAAAATAACTGCCCATGATCCACAGTACACCACCTCATCTGTGAAACATGGAGGAGGTAGTGTTATGACTTGGGCATGTATGGCTGCAACTGGAACTGGCTCACTTGTCTTCATTGATGATGTGACTGCTGACGGCAACAGCAGGATGAATTCTGAAGTGTACAGAAACATCTTCTCTGCTCAGATACAACCAAATGCCTCCAAACTCATTGGACGGTGCTTCATCAGCAACCAAGGAGTTTTTCAGGGCCAAAAAGTGGAAAATTCTTGACTGGCCAAGTCAATCACTCGATCTGAATCCAAGTCAACATGCTGAAAACAAGACTGAAGGCAAAAAGCCCCCGAAACAAGCAGGAATTGAAGATGGCTGCAGTACAGGCCTGGCAGAGCATCACCAGGGAAGATACCCAGCGTCTGGTGATGTCTATGGGTCGCAGATTTCAGGCAATCATTGTATGCAAAGGACATGCAACCAAGTACTAAACATGACTACTTTATTGTACATAATGTTAATTTGTCCAAATATTTTTGGTACCCTAAAATGGGGGGACTATGTACAAAACGTGCTGTAATTTCTAAACGGTTCATCCGACATGGATGAAAATACCCTCAAATTAAAGCTAACAGTCTGCACTTTAACCCCATAGTCACTGTATCATTCCAAAGTGCTGGAATACAGAGCCAAAACAACAAAATATTTGTCACTGCCCAAATACTTTTGGAGTTCATTGTATATGTCTATGAACAGAAATAAGCTATCACATGTGCACCCTATATATGTACACACTTATATATATATTTTTTTAGAAATCTGATTTAGGTAAGGGGTAAGATGGTAAGATGTAGCTTTAATAGGGTAGCCACTAAATAGCAGGTAGAAGTTCCACCATGACCACAGTGTGTAGAACAAAAGAATCATAAAAATAGCATTGGGGACTGTAACAGGGGGAGACCTGTGCTGACTCTTCTGATGTGTTCATAGTGCTGCAGGGAGAGGGCAGCGGGCCGTCAATATCCGCCTGTCAGTCATGGCAGTGACACGGAGAGGTGGGAGAGTGGGTGTGCGGACTTTCCTTCTCTCTGAGTGGCTGAGAGGCGGGTCTTGGGGGAATTGCTGGCCCTATAAAAGTTAACATTCTGCTGTTCCCTCAGGTCTGCCCTCCGAGACGTAAAAGGTGTGCGGAAGCGCTGGAGAAAAATCAGCAGGGACGGAAATCCCAACAAGAAAAATAAATAAACAAATAAAGAAAAGAATTAGCGGTAGCGGGGAAAACTCTTGGGCAGCCCCGGTAAATAGTGTATAGCAGGCTGAGGGAGCCGCTAGTGTAGGACGGAAACCCCGGGCCGTGCGGGGTAGCGACGGTTGGGGTGAAGCTGCCAAGCGCAGCACCTTTTATTTTGTAGTTTTGTTTTATTTTTCCTGTTCCTTTCGCCTTTTGATTATTGTTTTGTTGAAACTCTGTACCCTGTACCGCCCCGGTATAGTTGTGGCTCTGTCGCTACCATAGCTGGTACGGCAGACCACAGACAACAGCGCCCTCTGCGGGCTGAAAAGAAATTAAGTGCCCATAATAAAACTGGGCACCTGTGCGGTGTTTCAGAATTACTTCTGTGTGTTGTGTCAGTGAATTGCCCACCACCCTTCCACAGGGACATATTAATAAAGCTTTTCTTCCTGCGCAAAGTTTTCTCTACTTTAATCTAAGTGAAAAAAAAAATAGCTAGTGTTTCAGAACTAGACTAAACAAACTTTTAATGTTAATTTGAGGGCTCCTAAAAACACCTTATTTGTTATTTTCTACTTCAGCACTGGAACAAAAGCTTAGTATCTTATCATCCAGAATTAAAACTGCAAGCAAACTGCATGCAAATAGTGCCCTTTGTTACACTGGTCTCCCATCATATAAACCAGGAATGCAAGTACAGAATAGCTTTCTGTGCGCATCTTTAGCATTTGTTTTATTAGCCATTTTCTTGAATGGGTACAAAAGTTAAATGTGTATATGTGTATATGTGTATATGTATATATATATATATATATATATATATATATATATATATATATATATATATACACACACACACACACACACACACACACATACACATACACAGTACTGTGCAAAAGTTTTAGGCAGGTGTGAAAAAATGCTGTAAAGTAAGAATGCTTTAAAAAATAGACATGTTAATAGATTATATTTATCAATTAACTAAATGCAAAGTGAGTGAACAGAAGAAAAATCTAAATCAAATCCATATTTGGTGTGACCACCCTTTGCCTTCAAAACAGCATCAATTATTTAGGTACACTTGCACAAAGTCAGGGGATTTTGTAGGCATATAGTCAGGTGTATGATTAAACAATTATACCAAACAGGTGCTAATGATCATCAATTCAATATGTAGGTTGAAACACAATCATTAACTGAAACAGAAACAGCTGTGTAGGAGGAATAAAACTGGGTGAGGAACAGCCAAACTCAGCTAACAAGGTGAGGTTGCTGAAGACAGTTTACTGTCAAAAGTCATACACCATGGCAAGACTGAGCACAGCAACAAGACACAAGGTAGTTATACTGCATCAGCAAGGTCTCTCCCAGGTAGAACTTTCAAGGCAGACAGGGGTTTCCAGATGTGCTGTCCAAGCTCTTTTGAAGAAGCACAAAGAAACGGGCAACGTTGAAGACCGTAGACGCAATGGTCGGCCAAGGAAACTTACTGCAGCAGATAAAAGACACATCATGCTTACTTCCCTTCGCAATCGGAAGATGTCCAGCAGTGCCATCAGCTCAGAATTGGCAGAAAACAGTGGGACCCTGGTACACCCATCTACTGTCCGGAGAAGTCTGGTCAGAAGTGGCCTTCATGGAAGACTTGCGGCCAAAAAGCCATACCTCCGACGTGGAAACAAGGCCAAGCGACTCAACTATGCACAAAAACACAGGAACTGGGGTGCAGAAAAATGGCAGCAGGTGCTCTGGACTGATGAGTCAAAATTTGAAATATTTGGCTGTAGCAGAAGGCAGTTTGTTTGCCGAAGGGTTGGAGAGCGGTACACGAATGAGTGTCTGCAGGCAACAGTGAAGCATGGTGGAGGTTCCTTGCAAGTTTGGGGCTGCATTTCTGCAAATGGAGTTGGGGATTTGGTCAGAATTAATGGTCTCCTCAATGCTGAGAAGTACAGGCAGATACTTATCCATCATGCAATACCATCAGGGAGGCCCCAAATTTATTCTGCAGCATGACAACGACCCCAAACATACAGCGAAAGTCATTAAGAACTATCTTCAGCGTAAAGAAGAACAAGGAGTCCTGGAAGTGATGGTATGGCCCCCACAGAGCCCTGATCTCAACATCATCGAGTCTGTCTGGGATTACATGAAGAGAGAGAAGCAACTGAGGCTGCCTAAATCCACAGAAGAACTGTGGTTAGTTCTCCAAGATGTTTGGGCCAACCTACCTGCCGAGTTCCTTCAAAAACTGTGTGCAAGTGTACCTAGAAGAATTGATGCTGTTTTGAAGGCAAAGGGTGGTCACACCAAATATGGATTTGATGTAGATTTTTCTTCTGTTCACTCACTTTGCATTTTGTTAATTGATAAATATAAACTATTAACATGTCTATTTTTGAAAGCATTCTTACTTTACAGCATTTTTTCACACCTGCCTAAAACTTTTGCACAGTACTGTATATATATATATATATATATATATATATATATATATATATATATATATATATACACACATACACTACCGGTCAAAAGTTTTAGAACACCCCCATTTTCCCAGTCTTTATTGAAATTTAAGCAGTTCAAGTCCAGTGAATAACCTGAAATGGTACAAAGGTAAGCGGTAAACTGCCAGAGGTTTAAAAAAAAAAAGTTTAGGTTACCAAAAACTGAAAAATAATGTACATTTCAGAGTTATACAAAAAGGCCTTTTTCAGGGAACAAGTAATGGGTTAACAACTTACAGCTGTTCTGCAGCAATGGAAGTAAATTAAGCCTTGAAAGTTAATGCTAACAATTCCTACAGGTGTCCCAACTTTTGTTGATTACTTACAAACCCTCTGTCTGTATAAAAGCAGTGTTGGAACAGACTGTGTTACTACACCCTCTTAAGCATTATTTGGACAGTATTGTACTGCAGGAAGTAGTATATTGCTCTCATAATGGCGAGAAAAAGGCAATTAACAAAGGAAGACAGACAGACCATTATAACCCTTAAAAGTGTAGGTCTTTCCTTTAGAGAAATTGCAAAGAAAGCCAAGGTGTCAGTGAGTACAGTTTCCTACACCATCAAAAGGCACTTGGAAACTGGAGGAAACTCTTACAGGAAGAGGTCTGGCAGACCCAAAGCCACAGAATCAGAAGACAAGTTTCTGAGAGTCAACAGCTTGCGTGATAGGCGGCTCACAGGACAACAGCTTCAAGCACAGTTTAACACTGGTCGAAGTAAGCAAGTCTCAGTTTCAACTGTGAAGAGAAGACTTCGAGCTGCAGGTTTGACAGGTCGAGTGGCAGTAAGAAAGCCAATGCTAAGATGGCAAAATAAGAAAAAGAGGCTTGCTTGGGCCATGAAGCACCGCCAGTGGACTACTGGAGACTGGAAGAAGGTCTTATGGACCGATGAATCAAAATTTGAAATCTTCGGTTCATCACGCAGGGTTTTTGTACGCCGTCGAGTAGGCGAAAGGATGGTTCCTTGGTGTGTGACACCAACTGTCAAACATGGAGGAGGAAGCGTGATGGTCTGGGGCTCTTTTGCTGGATCCAGAGTCGGCGACTTGCACAGAGTGAGTGGCACCCTAAACCAAAACTGCTACCACAGCATTTTGCAGCGCCATGCAATACCCTCTGGTATACGCCTAGTTGGTCAGGTGTTCATCCTACAGCAAGATAATGACCCAAAACATACCTCCAGGCTATGTCAGAACTACCTTAGAAGAAAAGAACAAGATGATAGGCTTCAAATCATGGAATGGCCAGCACAGTCTCAAGACTTAAACCCCATCGAACTGGTTTGGGATGAACTGGACAGAAGGGTGAAAGCAAAGCAACCTACAAGTGCAACACATTTGTGGGAACTTCTGCAACAGTGTTGGGAAGAACTTTCCGAACAATATTTGATTTCCATTGTAGAAAGAATGCCACGAGTGTGTTCGGCTGTTATATCTGCAAAAGGTGGCTACTTTGATGAGTCAAAAATTTAGATTAAATTTTGTTAAACAAAACGATTCCATGATTTCTTTTTTATCTCCAATTGTTTATTTGTTCTATGCTTTAATTTCAGAGTACATTGAGACATTAAACTGTGTAAATTTCAATAAAAACTGGAAAAATGGAGGTGTTCTAAAACTTTTGACCGGTAGTGTATGTATGTATATATATTATATATATATATATATATATATATATATATATATATATATATATATATATATATATATATATATATATATATATATATATATATCAATAACTTATTTAAGCTGAAACTATGTGGGGGGTATTTTTGCAGGTTGTGCAAGTAGAAACAGAAAACCTGACATAGCGAAAAATACACTTGCCCACCAAGGGTTAACCCCCCCCCCCCATCACACAATTAGATACGGCATTACTGAAATTGTACCTCAATTCAACAATGTTAAGGGCTTTCATCTTGACAGCTATTTATGGTAGATAGAGAGATAAGGAAACCAGCTGCTTTATAGAAATGCATGTACATAACTTATGTAGACAGACAGCTCTCTGTCGTGTCTTTTCGTCATAACATACTCCTTACTTCAAAAATGTAATAATATTCAGCCGTCTTGAATCTCTCATTTTTTAAAGTGGCTTCCAGTGTTCCAACAAAATTGTGCAAAGTGATAAAAAGTGTTATTACTTGTACATTTGATCATTACACTTCACATTAGATTTATGTGTCAGCATATTGTAGCCTGCAAAAATAACTGGAGGGTAGTATATGCAGCATTAAACAATATTCAGTACCATGTATTTATCTTTGTACATTAACCGACGTGTAATTAATGAAGAGCCATAAACATGCTTTTATAACAAAGGAACTGTAATCTTGAAACTTTTAAAACAGAAGTAAAAAACCAGCACACTTTTATGCAGGTTTAAGAACTGTATCAGCGTGTTAGAAAAGAAAGAACTGCAAAATGTATTCACGCATTATTATCTCTGTAGACTTAGGCCCTGTCCATACTAGCATAACCGTGTTCGAGAACTAAGCTCAAAACTGAATTCTCTAAAACTTAGCCCAACAGGGTTAGAGCGTTCACATTGCAGTGATGAAACTGGGGCAGTTTAACCTGGGTGTTGTTGAAACATACTGCAAACCTACTTCATATACCGTAGTCCAGCACAATACAAACAGCTCCATGCAACTTTGTTATGAACAATAATGGACAAGTTCCTTGGGTTTCTATTGACCCTGTTTATTGACGCTTCAACTCATTTTGGCCATACTAAAGTGCAATACAAATAAAATAATCCAATGTCATCGTTTACCTGTATGGCTCCTGATGTGAACTCTCAGGGTCCCGTTACTTGCAAACTTCTGGCCACAGTATGGGCATATTTTCTCCTTTTCTCCAGTGTGGGTCTACAGTAATATAATGAACGCAATATTGTGGGAGGAGAAAAAAAAAGAACATTATTAATGTGAATTGAACTAAAAAAAGACAGTACACATATGAAGATTAAGCATATTTGTCATTACAGTATATTTACAGACCTTTACTGCAAGCTCCCTACAGAAACTACTGTATTACATTTGTTTTATCTGGCACACAAACAAGAGAAGAATTAAACCACCACT
Source organism: Acipenser ruthenus (assembly GCF_902713425.1). NCBI lineage: Eukaryota > Metazoa > Chordata > Actinopteri > Acipenseriformes > Acipenseridae > Acipenser > Acipenser ruthenus. The sequence goes on from NC_081190.1 coordinate 114,901,718, forward strand.
CATACACAATCGCTGAATTGTAGCATGCACACCAAGAACCTGATCTTCTGCAAGATACTCGGAGGACAGCTGACAAACTTACTAAGGATTACAGTATTCTACAGGAATATTTATCTTTCTCGTGCTGCAGTATCCATCTGCCTGAATATCACTGGCTGGCTTCTTCATAGAAAACCTACACTGGCTCGCTTTCATTTCATTGTCCTGTCTTTCTATTGAAGAGACCCTTACAGCATAGCAATAATAAATGCTAACGATACAAATGATGAGTGCGTTTATTGTGATAATATTCATTCCAGCAATAGAGAAAAAAAATGTAACTCCACAGACTGCCAGTTCAAAAGATCCTTGTTCAGGAAAATCTAAATAGCCACAAGGGATCAGACTTAATTGCTCGATCCCAAAGCTATCCCTGTGTGGAGAGTGGCATCACCAGCTACATAACCACACTGGCTCAGCATTCAAAATGCGGCTGTGCCCGTCCCAATGAGCCACGCTACAAGAGACCAAGTGCATTCAAATCAAACTCAAGAGAGTGAGATATAATAGTGGGTATTTCTGTTATATTTTATAATATGCCAAGGGGACATTTTAAAATTGAAATGATCAGATAATGATTTTGCTCCTAGCAGCTAACACCTTAATTCCATGTTTTAAATACTTCATTATCACAGACTTTGTTTCACTAATTTGCCCCAATATTTATTTCAGAGAAAATGAAAAGCATGAAAGTCTGTTGTGAAATTGGAAGAATTACAAAGCTCAGTTGGTGCCTCTAGTTAATATGAGTACATACTTAAAGTTTATTTTTTTATTTTTTTATAGTTGGTCTGGTAAAACTCAATCAGGTTAAATTGCACAATGACTCACAAATCCACCACCATACTCTGCACAAAGGCCTATCACAGGGCAGTCTTCAGCACTGGAGACCATAGCAACAGCATTCAAGCCAGTCATGGTGTTTTTTTTTTTTTTTCAACTACAACTACTAGCTGAAATAAACAAAACTGATGTTTACAAGCTGAAACAGAATACATTAAAATAAAAAAATAAAATAGAAATAAACAAGACCTTGCATCTCTAAATAAAGAGCTCTAAGAACTGTGTTTTCAATAGCCAAATTCAAACCCATTATTTGGTCTTTACCCACACTGACTCTATTATTTTCTACAATAAAACTCAGAGCACACTGTTTTGATCCGATGCATTCGATTAAGTTGCATGTCTTTGCTGAAGCTCACAAGGTAGTATTTTAGCAATTCGTTTTGTAGTGTGCCAAGAATGGATCCAATTTCAGCCAAACCCCTAATTATAGCAGACATCTGAGAAATGTAACTTTATAATCTACGGTGTGATCTTTTCTGGGCTTGGTATCCCTGTTGAAACAGAAGGCCTGAGTGAGATTTTTTATAAAGTCTTTTCTGCTTAAAACACGTGCAGACATACACCACTACTTTAATGTCAAGTCTACATAAGATAATACAACCATTTACATATATTAACCAGTACTGGAGCACTTCATTTAATTTAAGAATCTTCACATTTATTTTTTCTGTTTGTTAGAATCAGAGCTTGAATTTTCTTTCTCGGTGCCCAAAATACTGTCATCTATCACTCACCTTCAAGGGGAATGTATTGCTTTTGTGACGACTTGGATTAATATTAGTTATCTCAGTAATGGCCCTGTGACAGGAATAGCTGGGTGGTGACATCAGACAGAAGTAGGAACTAAACAAACCAGTACTGCAGATCAAAGTCAATGACGCGGCACGCCGTTTTATTTTTAAATAACAAAAATAAATAAAAGGTTTAAAACACAAAACACACTTGCTCACAGAGCGAAAATAAATATTTTAAATAAAACAAATCACGAACACAAAATATAAATACAGGTCAGGCTGGGCAGTCACTGTCACTGTTCCTGTATATTTTAAAGTTCGTTTTCTCTCTCCTCGCTCGCTCCTCATACACCCACCACGAGTGCAGCGAGCTGCAGGCTTTTATGCAGGTGACCATCTCCCGATTAGCAACAAATTAAAACACCTAATTAATTCGGGAAATGGCCACCTTCTGCACGAGTTTATTAATTACTGTGAATGGGGTTTTCCATCCATGCTACTAACCAAAATAAACAAAACACATGGCTACGCCGTCAATAAATAAATACAAATAAACAATAACAAAACACGCAGCGCTTCGCCATCATAGAAATACAATAACTAAATCATAATACAAAACAAATACAAAATAACACACTACACAGGGGCGGAGGGGGAAACCCTGTTCTAAAAATAAACAAATACATTTAAATCAGCAGGGCTTACTACCACCCTGCTACAGGCCCTGACTGACAGATTATTATTTTGTTTTCATCTCAATACCTGCTTCAGCACTTCCTTATGTTTCCTGTCAGCCCATTTCATTCAAACTGGTTCCAGTATCCACATCAAAAGACATATTTACACTCTGTGTGACGGTGTTTTAATCATTACAGTAGAAAATTATGTTGTGTTGAGAAGAGAAGATTCACACATGCACGCACACAAACACACACACACACATATATATACACACATACAGCCAAAAGTTTTGCAACATCCTATAGAATTAATACATTTTGCTTCATAAAGTGGAATGAAACATGCTTAATAATGTTATGTTAACATATTACATACCGCTCTGTAGTTTCCCATATACTTAACGAAAAACTGACAAAAAATGAAAAATGTGGCATTTCGAAATCTAACATGAAATTCTACTATTATGGGCTTCCAGTAGACTTTTGCAATATTTGTAGTTTATTTCATTACATGGTGTTAAATAAAAGATCAAAACTATGTTCACATAGTTCTTTTTTTTTTTTTGGCTCAATCCTACAATGCTAGGTGATGCTCCGCTTTTGGCATTAGCTGCATATTGGCAGAGAAGTCCAGTTTTCATAATCACTTACTTTCTTATGACTCTTCAGCACAGAGGGAGTCACAAAGGCCTTCTCGCACAGATCACATTTATATTTCTTGTGCCCTTCATGCACCACCTGAATATGAACATTTAAAGTGTCCTTCCTTTTGAATGTTGCATCACAATGATCACACTTGAATGTCCTTTCACCTAAAACAAAAAACAATATCAAATAAAATCTATACAGGAAACGTTGCAAACCACCATTATTGATCAATAATAGTAATTAATGAAGAACAGAAAGAGCTTATTGATAGGAATATCTGTTTAGGAAGTCCAGTCTATCTCCTGTGTATTTCATTAATGATTCAACATGGAAGAATGGGAAAATAATGTACATTATCATTCACAATCAGTCTACCAGTCACAGTGTTACTAAGTATGGAGATCCTTAAGAAATACACAATTCATAATAACCTGTCAGTGGATTACTGCATGCTGAAATTATGCATAATTGCTTGTATTATATGCTAAACAGAATCATATGTACAGTAAGGCTTCCTTTTTTTTTGGTTTGCTTGTTTTTAATGAGGACATTGTCACTCTTTTTTAATGTACCAATTCATTTATAGCTGGCTCTTTGAGCTAAAATATATATATATATATATATATATATATATATATATATATATATATATATATATATATATATTATATATATATATATATATATATATATATATATATATATATATATCAAGCAATTCAGAATATTAGAAAGGGTTAAGTATTCTAGTAAATGTATTCTTTTGAAAATATGCTTTACATTACGATAGTATGCGCTGAAATGCATTTGAACACCTGGATTCCACATTTCTACTCTCTTCCTCCGGAGTTCTCTGGTTGATGTTCTTGGCTACACTGGGAACTCTTCTCTGAACTGACAGCTTGAGTTTGCACAGTGCAAACTGCAGCTACTTACTGTTGTGTATCAACAGGTGTCTTTGCAGGGAGAACGGCGTCCTGAACAAAGCTTTACATTCCTCGCACTGGAATGGTCTCTCTTCAGAGTGAGTCTGGAGATGAAAGACAAACCTGTCTGAGAGTTTGGATGGTGGAAAACAACAACGCGCAATCAATGTAATTATACCGTCCCACCGCAGGAATCCAGATAGAGAAGCTGCTGTGTTAAACACACCCACTTTCACAGTTAAACTCAGTCTGCTCACTTATTTGGGATTGATCCACTCTCTCAAGAGGGGGGAAAACAGAAATTAACAAAAGGGCAGGGTGCTAACTGCTAGGGCATTATTTATCCCTCCACCCCATCACCCTCATTTCCCTCAGTATCTGGGAAAAGATTGCAAGATGCTCAGATTTGCCTTGAATTCAAAATAGCTTTGGTATCCTAAAAATCCTTAGTTATTAATCTAGTTTTAACCTTCCATAATATACCCAGCCCTCCTGCTGATGTGTTAACTGTGCAATCTAATTGAAACAAACTGCCAGCAAACATTCTCAGATTCTATGATTAAGGGCAGTAGACTGACTATGTTGTTAGCGAAATGTATAGAAAACAGATATATCAATACACTTGGAATGCAATTCAATATTTAATTATAGAACGTTTGAAAATGTATTTTCAAGTTGATAAATGTGTTAATATGTATTAAAATACATGAATATGACCAAGTAAAGAAGCACCATTAACACCAGTACAGACACTGCCCAGTACCGGATTAATACGACCATGTAAATGAAGCACCATTAGCACTACACTGCCCAGTACCGGATTAATACGACCATGTAAATGAAGCACCATTAACACTACACTGCCCAGTACCGGATTAATACGACCATGTAAATGAAGCACCATTAGCACTACACTGCCCAGTACCGGATTAATACGACCATGTAAATGAAGCACCATTAGCACTACACTGCCCAGTACCGGATTAATACGACCATGTAAATGAAGCACCATTAACACTACACTGCCCAGGACCGGATTAATACGACCATGTAAATGAAGCACCATTAACACTACACTGTCCAGTACCGGATTAATACGACCATGTTAATGAAGCACCATTAGCACTACACTGCCCAGTACCGGATTAATACGACCATGTAAATGAAGCACCATTAACACTACACTGTCCAGTACCGGATTAATACGACCATGTAAATGAAGCACCATTAACACTACACTGTCCAGTACCGGATTAATACGACCATGTTAATGAAGCACCATTAACACCAGTACAGACACTGCTCAGTACTGGATTATTTCTCAGTTCCATTGCATGTGTTCAGCAACGTGAGTCTTCAACACCTTCTTGATAGCAGAAACCGAAGAGCTTCAGAGATGCTGCTGGAACTAAACAAGCTTGTTTCAATCTGCTCAGCATTGGTTGTGTGGTAATGCACTATATCTGGATTGAGACCAAGATTGTATCCAAATAGCTAAGGTTGTTTTTGGCTGTGGAAACAAGACTATCCCATCTGTAGAAACTATATATAAAACCACACTTTAGCTAAATAAATCACCATGGGGACCACAGTTAGTACACTCTGCACTAGAAGAGATATGCATCACCAGCAATATAATGCCGTGTTCACACTGGGTCAGTTTAGAGGGTTTGGTCTGCACTCTGTACGGTTCGGTATGTTTGGTGTGAAGTGTGAATAACAAAGTCCGCTTGGGAGACTAACCGTACCGAGTCCATCTAAAGAGGTGGTCCTGTCTGTTTGGCAAACACACAGAGTCTGGTTCTCTTGCTCAACGTTAATGTGAACAACTGCTGGATTCGATCCTTTTGCACATAGGATACAAACTACACAAGGTAACCTGACTAGGAAGTAAACATTTCGTGCCTAGTTTAGTTCATATTCTGAGGAAACAAGTAGAGCAAAAAGCTAAAAATGTCTCCAGGGAACTACATTAGGATGACCTCATTTTAGACTTCATTTTCTGACCTGATTGGAAACAGTAAAATTGTTAATCATCCTGGTTCTGCTTTTGTGTTTATTTGTTTTGTATTTATTTTAGTACAAAACTGTATCACAGCGTCAGTGAATTGAAGAAAAAAAAAAGTCCCAGTTTTTCACTGTGGAAATCTGGTAACCCTAACTACATGGACAGTACGAGAAACTGAAGCTGACAGAAATTTGGTCAGACAATAAAATCTGCCGAACTGGACAAAACATAGTAATACAGATGAACCCTCTTTATATCATGATTGCCGTGCAGGTATAATTCGTGATATAAAGCGTGTCATGATATAAACCGGGTTTCACGTTTGTCTATGACAGCACATAACAAGTGCGAGAAAAAACGGTGAATTAAAGAACAGTGTTTTAATACTGTACATTTTTTAGTCGTTCTTTACATTTAAACAAATGCATGTAGATTACTACAGGACACAAACTTTTTTTGTTTATTTTTTTTGTAAACCGGAACGAAACAGTTTGTGTCATTGTCTAAAAAAAGGCATGAATTGTCGACTGATGAGAGCTATCAATTAGGGGGTACACTTGGTGTTTTTTTGTGTGCATTTGTACAGGGTGCAATTTGTCAAATTTCCAGAGGGAGGGATAAAATAGACAAACAACAAAACCTCATGGCACGCCTTGACACATCTGTAGAGCACAATGTAAACAGTTAAGAGAATCACTACGTTACATATTTATACCAAATCAACTGTTAAAAAATCTTTAGGAATCACACATTTGCCAAATCTGCCAGCATGCAGGATAAATGCAGTTATTTTTTATGGATACGGTATCAAAAGGCAATAACAAAAACTACCTATGTTACAGCAACTAAAATTAAAATGTTAAAATGCACTCATGACAAGTACTTGCATTGTTACACATAACCTCATTGGTAACAACAATAAATGGAATATAATACAACATACGTATTTTAACAGCTTCATCTGCAGTAGTTAATTGTTGTTAATCTTGGCATTGTTTCCACTCTGCTCAGTGGGTGACTCGGCAGGTAAAAGTTCCAGTCTTTGGCTCTGGGGCTGTTTAAGAAAAGCAACTATGGATTTTTAGTGTCCTGTCTTCATTTTTTTTCTTTAGCATTAGTATGCAGTTCAGATGATAATAAAAAAATAACGGTGTGAAATACAGCAACTGAATGACGTTGACGTAGTTGATTTTCATTGGTTAATTTGCCTTGCTACGGTGCGTACAGCACTACTGCTGGGTGACAATGACGGGTGAGTGGAATCCGAGCCTGATCCATCTTATGATCCGGCTCCCGTGAAACCAAACTCCATTCCATTACTTTTATTTATTTTTTTTTAAATCATGTTAATACAATGTGCTACTGATCTTACGGTCTGAAGTGCTTAGTCAGTTTGCGTAAAAATGATGCAGCATACATTTATAATTTTAAATATGTTTAAAATTTCCTGAAGAAGTAATTGTAAATTCAAAATTTTTTTAAATCAGGTGGGATAAATTTATACACAAAACGTGACAATAAGCTGCTTGTGAAATGATACTAAGAGAGGTAATTTCTCAAAGAACCTATGGTGTATGGCAAGTGGTTTTTTGAAAAATCGTGATAATAAATGGGGTATGATATTAACGGGAGGTGGTATAAAACGGGTTAATCCGTATATTCATATAGTCTTTTCTCAAATGACTTTGATTAATGCCGACTATTATTATTATTATTATTATTATTATTAATTTCTTAGCAGACGCCCTTATCCAGGGCGACTTACAATTGTTACAAGATATCACATTATTTTTACATACAATTACATTATTTTTTTTACACATTATTTTTACATACAATGACCCATTTATACAGTTGGGTTTTTACTGGAGCAATCTAGGTAAAGTACCTTGCTCAAGGGTACAGCAGCAGTGTCCCCCACCTAGGTTTGAACCCACAACCCTCCGGTCAAGAGTCCAGAGCCCTAACCACTACTCCACACTGCTGCCCACATTAGGAGAACCGTGCAGCATTGCGTAAACTGCATTATTGGGAGCAATACATCAATAGCTGCCATCTTTCAATATACCTTGCAGGATATTGTAAACATCTGGTTCATGCACCACAATAAACAAAACATGTGCACTTGCAAACTGCATTGTGAACACAAACGAACTCGGTCCTGAACAAATCGGAAAAGGACCAAAAATACTTAACTTTAGCTCACATCCAAACGAACTTGGTCCCTTTGCTCACAGAGCAGTGTGAACAGCAAGCAAAATGATACATTGTTTCACACACAAATGCCGCTACTGAGCCATCTCATATTTTTTTTAAATACAATTCACACACCACGAAATTGCGCAAATATATATATATATATATATATATATATATATATATATATATATATATATATATATATATATATTTCAAGAAGAGTCCAGCTCTTCACACAAAAGTAGAGAGTGAAAATACGGTGGATGCTGGTATTTGTTATATATAAACGTTGTAATAATGCTTGTGTGAACACTCCACTTGGGTAACAGAATGCAAACATGGTGAGGTATTTTGGAACCAAACACACCCAAGATTTTTGGATAGTGAGTGGAAAAAACATTTTTGCATGGGAAGAGAAACATTTGAGTGCCTGGCTGAACAACTGCGTCCCGTATACATGCAGTCACGTGGGATATTGACTTTCAATCCACGGCCACTATAGCGCTTCAGTACCGGCATAGCATTTTACACAGGAGTTAAGACGGTTCAGTGAGACGGCATAAAATATGACGGCTCTGTGACGGTATAGGCAATTCACACAGACCAAAATGCCGCATCAGTGCCAGTTCTGAGCCATCATAACTCGTCTGTGTGAAAAGAGTATCTGACTGTGGATGCTACACCATATGGCAAGTAACTTGATCATGGCCCATTTCTAGAGGACACTTTATTTTTAGGGATTTTAAATGACATTTATCTGCTCATGAAGTATCCTGTAAATCTGGGAATTATATGGAATTACAGTACCAGTCTACCTAAAACTATAGCTTTTACCTCTAAAATAACCTGTTTACAGGTCTGCAGTGTTGAAAGACTTAGACACATGTATTTGGTGATTAGTTGATTTATTACATGTGTTTAAACACAATTTGTACGATTAACAATAATCTTAATTCAGACAGATTTGTGAAACCACTGGATTATATAATAAAACAACCACCAACATTAAAAAAAAAAAAAAAAAAAAACTTTAATCTCTTATTCCAATATCCTATTGCAAAGCCCTTACGTTTGTTAATCTTTCAGAAAGAGCGAATCAGTCTGTTACCTTCTTGTGGTTCTTGTAGACATTTCGATGTGCAAACTCCTTTCCACACAGCCTGCACTTGTAGGGCTTGTCTTCACTGTGTATGATCTTGTGAGCTGTTACCTGGTCGAGGCGTTTAAAAGACCTGCTGCAGACCTCACAGGTGTAGGGGCGTTTCTCTGTGGGAAGGGGTGTTAATCTTCAACAATACAGCAAGGACAGATGAAAGGGAGAGAATATTCTCCTCAGAGAGAATTCTGCAATTAAGTCAGAGCAATTAAGTTCAAACCACTTAGATGGGCTTTCATTTTTTACTATTAAATCACTTCTTAAAAGAGGAACACTTGAATCTAGAGAAACTGGCACATTCTCAGCAATCCTCTTTTCTAAATGCAAAACTCAAGATTCATTGTCTTAAATCAAAAAGAGAATGACTTCAAAGAGGAGTACAGACATCACATAAAGCACATGAATGTATGCGCACATAGGACTCCTCCAATGTTAGTGTCTTCATTACAAATCTATCTAGAACATGTCATTCCTTCCAAAGTGTTTCCTTGTGCTGTGTGGGAGACTCTTATACAACAGACACAACCTTGCCCCCCTACCTGAATGGGTAATCATGTGTCGTTTGAGCTGGTTAGTTGAAATAAATTTCTTGTCACACTCTGGACAGTCAAAGACTTCATGGACCTGCAAAATTGCAGATAAATTGCGACAATTACACAAACACATAGTGCTTCCTTGTGGTGAACTTTGATGATACCCGAGCCTGCTGCTGTGCTAACATTCACAATAGCAAGGAAATAATCTTTAAGAATATAAAATTACATCTGAAAGAAAAAAAAAACATTTCTGGAGAAGGGAATAAAGCATATTAACATCACTTTGTGTAGTAGGAAAGATATCTCTTATGTGCAATATCTGAACAGCTCATAAAAAGGAAATATATATATTATTATTAAAATGTTATTACGAATTTGCAGGTTTTGAAAAATTGTTTGCAAATGATAATTCTGTTGTAAATTACTTAGCAGAACAATGGAATTTTCAGTAATGTTTAAATTAAATTAAAACTTTCCTAAAGGACAGTATAAAAGCAGACATTTACCAAGTGAGTCTGAATCTAAGCAATTTAATCAAAGGCACTGGTGGCGCTGTACTACAAATCTCTGGACAATGACGTCTGTCAATTCTCTGGCTAAGAGAACACCCCTCGGGTCTCTAAGACGGAGTTAGCTACCAGACACAATATGAATCAATAAATAAATAAATATTTATTACTTGTCATGATGCATGTGCATCAACATATGAAATGACCTGAATAAGAGAAAAGCAATACGCAAGCGTATGTTAATAAACTATAATAATAAAGTAACAGACAAACTAACGTTAATAAACTAACCGTCAAACTAAATTAACACAGCACCCCTACACACATTAAAAAATGCAGCACCAACTCTAGATTAAATTATGAATACATATACAGGAGCAATATTCAAGACATGCACAACATTCTTTAACAGAAGCAACTCACCAGAATGGGAAACACAAATTGCTCGCCGACTTATGTCTGATTCAGGTTTTTTTCAGGAGCTTAAACAATTTCCAACTTTTTGTAGCAAGAGAAACAGCAGCGCTTTTTGCAGTTTGTTTACATGCCATTTCATAGTGATGAGGTGCACTCATGAAAATCAGAATGCAAAACGAAACAATGATATCACGGCGGTTCTTGAAAGATTAAATAAACCAACCAGAGTGCTTCAAGACACTCTCGCGATGACAAGTCACTTTTGAAAAGACTGAATAAACCATTTTAATTTAAGTTTGATGATTATGAGTTATCAGGTTCCAAAACAGTCCTGTATCAGTTGTGAACGAATCACGATCAGTGCCAAGAAGGTGTTCTTTTAAGCGAAGTTCCTGTTCCTTTAGCCGGAGCATTTACAATGGGAAATATCTGTTTCACCACAAGGGTGTTCTCTTAAGCGAAGTGTTTTCTCAGGAAGTGTTCCTATAAGTGGAGACTACTGTATATACATAACTCTGTGTTACTCAGTCTTGCCTACCCATCCTGTAGTTTAATTATCGGTGTGCTGTGCAGTGGGTTAATGAACCAGTTAGCAAAGGGCAAACCAATGTGGTGTTCACAAATGATTTGGAAATAACAAAACCACTACACTAAAACTGGCACCTTGACTAAACAAGGAAAGCAGGGCTCACATTGCTACCCCCTCTGTATCAGGGAGCTCGTTTCACACTGTTAGCACTCCTCTCTCAAGTCTGGTCATGGACGGTCCCGGTGTGGTGTACTGAATGTATTTGCATGTATTCACAGGTGAAATCTTCACTGTACTACAATAAACATTTCCAGTAGAATTCTGGGTAGAAGAGTGACTGGCCTCCTTATTTGTAGCAGTAAAGTAGGATTCATTAGGGTTGTACAAATAGAACATAAGAAAGTTTACAAACGAGAAGAGGCCATTCGGCCCATCTTGCTCGTTTGGTTGTTAGATCTTATTGATCCCAGAATCAGCTTCTTGAAGGATCCCAGGGTGTCAGATTCAACAACATTACTGGAGAGTTGGTTCCAGACCCTCAGAATTCTCTGTGTAAAAAAGTGCCTCCTATTTTCTGTTCTGAATGCCCCTTTATCTAATCTCCATTTGTGACCCTGGTCCTTGTTTCTTTTTTCAGGTCGAAAAAGTCCCCTGGGTCAACATTGTCAATACTTTTTAGAATTTTGAATGCTTGAATCAGATCACCGCGTAGTTTTCTTTGTTCAAGACTGAATTGATTCAATTATTTTAACCTGTCTGCCTTTTAAACCCGGGACAATTCTGGTCACTCTTCTTTGCATTCTTTCTACAGCAGCAATATCCTTTTTATAACAAGGTGACCAGAACTGAACACAACATTCTAGATGAGGTCTTACTAATGCATTGTAAAGTTTTAACATTTCTTCCCTTAATTTAAATTCAACACTTTTCACAATATATCCGAGCATCTTGTTGGCCTTTTTTATAGCTTCCCCACATTGTAGATGAAGACATTTCTGAGTCAACAAAAACTCCTAGGTCTTTTTCATAGAGTCCTTCTTCAATTTCAGTATCTCCCATATGATATTTATAATCCACATTTTGTATTGCCTGCATGCAGTACCTTACACTTTTCTCTATTAAATGTCATTTGCCATGTGTCTGCCCAGTTCTGAATGCTGTCTAGATCATTGAACAGTGTTTGCCACTCCTCCTATTTTTGTGTCATCTGCAAATTTAACAAGTTTGCTTACTATACCAGAATCTAAATCATTAATAAAGATTAGGAATAACAGAGGACCTAATACTGATCCCTGTGGTACTCCACTGGTTACCTTGCTCCATTTTGAGGTTTCTCCTCTAATCAGTACTTTCTGTTTTCTACATGTTAACCACTCCCTAATCCATGTGCATGCATTTCCTTGAATCCCTACTGTGTTCAGTTTGAGAATTAATCTTTTATGCACAACTTTGTCAAAAGCTTTCTGGAAATCTAAATAAACCATGTCATATGCTTTGCAATTATCCATTGTTGATGTTGCATCCTCAAAAAAATCAGCAGGTTAGTTAGACACGATCTCGCTTTCCTAAAACCATGCTGACTGTCTCCCAGGATACTGTTACCATATAGGTAATTTTCTACGTTGGATCTTATTATAGTTTCCATAAGTTTACATATACTAGAAGTCAGGCTTATTGGTCTGTAGTTACCTGGTTTGGTTTTGTCTCCCTTTTTGTGGATCGGTATTACGTCAGTACAACCCCTGTGTCAAGAGACTGTTGCATGATCTTGGTTAGCGGTTTGTAAATAACTTTTTTCATGTCTATGAGTACTATTGGGAGGATCTCATCCGGCCCAGGGGATTTGTTTATTTTAAGAGCTCCTAGTCCCTTTAACACTTCTGCCTCTTATGCTAAAGTTATTTAAAACTGGATCGGAACAGGTCAACATATGGGGCATGTTGTCCGTATATTCCTTTGTAAAAACCTGTGAAAAGTAATCATTTAATATATTTGCTATTTTTTTTTCTTCGTCTACGATTTTGCCATTTGTATCTTTTAGACATTTAACCTCCTCTTTGAATGTTCTCTTGCTGTTATAATATTGGAAAAACATTTTGGAACTGGTATTAGCCCCCTTAGCAATGTCACTATGTAACACATTTTTTGTTCCTGGGTAGTAAGTGTTATTTCCTAATTGCTTATGCCTCAAAAGTATAGAAAATGGCTATTATTCCCCACAAACTTTGCTTTTGTGACCAGGAGTGATATTTTGAAATTTACCTATTTCCAATGAGAAAACGAGCGAATTTGTGTCTTTTCGTTCACATAAAGTCAGAAAAAAACAACATATGAATCCAAATTAACATGTATTTATACTAAAAGTAATACAAAAATGACTACAAAAGATTTAGAAGCGAGTAGTTTTTCGAGATTTACGATTATACTGTAAATCACTTTCACGAAACAGCCCCCAAATGTAGTCTCCCATCATGTTCTCGTTATACTGTCCTTGGTAGCGGCGTTCAAAGTCCGGTATATCCTGGTGGAAGCGCTCGCCTTGCTACTCCGAGTACGCTCCCATGTTCTCCTTGAATTTATCAAGATGAGCATCAAGGATATGGACTTTGAGAGACATCCTACAGCCCATTGTGCCGTAGTTCTTCACCAGAGTCTCAACCAGCTCCACATAGTTTTCGGCTTTGTGATTGCCCAGGAAGCCCCGAACCACTGCGACAAAGCTGTTCCAAGCCGCTTTCTCCTTACTAGTGAGCTTCTTGGGGAATTCATTGCACTCCAGGATCTTCTTTATCTGTGGTCCGACGAAGACACCGGCTTTGACCTTTGCCTCAGACAGCTTAGGGAAGAAGTCTTGAAGGTACTTGAAGGCTGCCGACTCCTTATCTAGAGCTCTGACAAATTGTTTCATAAGGCCCAATTTGATGTGCAGTGGTGGCATCAGCATCTTCTGGGGGTCCACCAGTGGCTCCCACTTGACGTTGTTCCTCCCCACAGAGAACTCGGTCCGCTGTGGCCAGTCCCGCCTGTGGTAGTGCGCCTTGGTGTCCCTGCTGTCCCAAAGGCAAAGATAGCAGGGGAACTTGGTAAAACCGCCTTGGAGACCCATCAGGAATGCCACCATTTTGAAGTCTCCTATGACCTCCCAGCCGTACTCATCATACATCAAGGCGTCCAGCAAGGTCTTGATGCTGTTGTAATCCTCTTTGAGGTGCACCGAGTGAGCCAGGGGAAGAGACGGGTACTTGTTACCATTATGGAGCAGCACGGCTTTGAGGCTCCTGGATGAGCTGTTAATGAAGAGGCGCCACTCATTCTGGTTACAGGCGATTCCGATTGCCTCGAACAGACTGGTCACATTGTGGCAGAAGCAGAGCCCATCTTGACGGGTGAAGAAGCTGGAAAAAGGTTGGTGACGCTTCCTCTGATCTACGACTTGCACACTTTCATCCAACAAGTTCCACTGCTTGAGCCTAGACGTCAAAAGCTCGGCATTGGACTTGGTGAGACCAAGAACTCTAATCAAGTCGTTGAGGTCTTTTTGGTTGGGGTAGTATGGGTTTCTCTCCTCAGCTCCACCTCTGAAATTGTCATCTGGATCTACAACGTCTTCCTCGCTCTCTGACTTGCTGCTCTCTTCTAAAGAAGGCTGCTGTCTCTCCGGAGGAGTGGGTACGGGGAGCTCATGGCAGTGTGGCACCGGGGCGATGGATGAAGGAAGGTCCGGATACGTGATAGCAGGTGCATTCTTGCCAGTCCGACGTTTGGAAGGGTCCACCATGCAGAAGTAGCAGTTGCTTGAGTGGTCAGTGGGTTCCCGCCAAATTCTTGGGATAGCGAACTTCATGGCTCTCTTTCCCCTCTGTACCATCCTACAAAAATACATTTATTTCACCCAGCACTGAATCTATCTGGAATGTTCCGGAAAATAGGTAAATTTCAAAATATCACTGTCCTGGTCACAAAAGCAAAGTCATTTTCTATACTTTTGAGGCATAAGTAATTAGGAAATAACACTTACTACCCAGGAACCAAAAAAATAATAATTTGTTACACGGTGTGTTCATTTCTATGTCTCTATTGGCCTTTCTAACTTCCTTTTTGACTTGCATTTGCAGTTCCAAGTACTCTTTCTGTGTACTTTGTTTTTGGTCCCTTTTAAACGCTCTGTAAAGTGCCTTTTTTGCTGAATATTTTTTTAATTGATCTATTAAACCATTTTGGCCACTTTGTTTTAGATTTGTCTACTTCTGGGATGTAAATAGGATACCAAGATTACAAAAAAGCACTTTACCAGGACAACAGATTTCAGACAAGATCAATACAATCTGAATAGGACTTCCCCTTTAATAAAAAAAATGTAAGAAATCACAGCTTTCTTTCTTGTGAGCAAAACCAAGAATATCACACATGTTAAAACTTTTTTTTTTTTTTTTTTTTAAATCATTCAGGCAGCTACACGATTTAATGCAACCATCTGACCTTTATTTTCAATAAAGAATGGCACCTGAAGCATAGAAACACGTGTTTATTGTAAAACTCTTTCAAAATGTAAATCTGATGCCAAGAAAAGTTTTGACCCAGGATCATGACTCATATTACACAAATAAATCACTCACTGCTGCCTGTTTTAAAAGAAAACTATGGTTTTTCTTCTTCAATCTGACTGGCAGCAATCTGGCTCTTATTCTTAGTTATTTACCTGTGAATGTTTACAGACCTCTTCCAAAAAAACAGACTCAAAACCAAAATATACAAATATCTGTCACCCATTTGTCAGGTTTATTGGAGAAGGGCACATCAGTGTCTGCTTGCATGGCTTATGTGAAATAAATCAAATTTTAAAAAGCGTATAAATGTTATTGAAGGCTGATTTTGGAAAGCTGTTTCAAATCTGTTGTCTTGGTTGATAGTCGAAAAAAATGCCATTAAAAGCAGTTCAATTATTTAATTAGGATTTGAATGCTTTAATTTCAGAGGCAATTTCAGATTTCTGGCACTCTGGATGTCCTAGATGTCTTTAAAAGACCTCTTACTGTGCTAGTAATTGATGTCTAGCTAACTACTTTAGCTATTTAAAAAAAAAATGTAAAATCTGCTAATGTAAAAGTAACATTAGAAAAGAAATATCTTCTGATTTGTATTTAAAAAGGCATAGAACTTAACCCTTTGCAGTCCATTTATTAAGTGCGTGTCAGGCGCGTCAGGTCCAATTTATTTTTTTTCCAGTCAAACGGGTTTAAAAGGCCCTGCATATCAACAAAGTACTCACTAGGCATCTCCAGTCCCGCCCCACCCTTTCGTTCACTATAGCTTTCACATATGCTAATAAATAAATAATAATAATAATAATAACAATAATAATAATAATAATAATAATAATAATAAATCGTACATACCGATCAATCATCTCCTGATCACTCGTTTTATCACCAAACGCCTCAATAATGCGATCCAAGTCATTATTTTATTACTATAACATCTGAAAAAAGCTCTGCAAATGTCTGTGATATTCTCTGAGCGCTGATGCAATTGCAGCCAGCTTGTTTCCTTATGGCCGCCGTTATCTGATGCCAGGGGCAAGTATGACTATTCATGAGATACACCCCTTTTTTATTTTTATTTCGGCTTGTCTCGGCTCCTGTCGCTCCCACTCGGCCATTGAATGGTTTTCTCGGCTTTTTCTAGAGAAAAAACGACTAGAAACCTGTTTTTTGCGTTTTTTTGATGATGTCGGACAGGGTCCAACATTGGACCGGATAGCAATAATTGCAATGTCGGACCAGGACCGCAAAGGGTCAATATAGTCCTTTCATTTTTAAGAACATAAGAAAGGTTACAAATGAGAGGAGGCCATTCGGCCCATCTTGTTCGTTTTGGTTGTTAGTAGCTTATTGATCCCAGAATCTCATCAAGCAGCTTCTTGAAGGATCTAAGGTATTTTTCTCCAATCAAGTAGTACAATAGTTTCACTTTCAAAACATCCTCCTTATCCCCCATTGTCAGGTCAATGTATTCCATCTCCTCCAGGCTAGCGATAAATTCTTTTCATCAAAGTCTACTTTTCCTGGGGGTTTGAGTGCGTGTTCCATCTTATTAACAATGCATTACCAGCTTTTCCTCTTCTTACTGTACACAATATCTAGGGTGGCAATGTACTTCTCGTTCCACGCTGTTTTATTTTTTTTCTTTCTGCGAACATCTGCGTGGATTACTTCAGGGTTCATGAAAGTGTACCGCTGCCATCATGTTTGAAGCTTGCAATGTTCCCAAACTCTCAACTTCAAATTGAACGAGTACTCTTTATTTTGTACAGTTCTCCTATCCGAGACTGCTCTCTCACTGTTCTCACTATTCGTGTGCTCCTGCACTCTGTGTCCCCTCTTCACAGGAGAACACTAGCACAAGCAGTAAGTTCCGCACATATTGTTACAATGGCTTCCTACTGAACAAGACTATAAAAACCAGGACAGTATGTTCATTACCAAATGCCAAAAAGTCAAAAATGCCTAACCCAAAGAAGCCTTCGTCCTATCCATCACACATTTCTCAGACATTAACAATGTGTTTTTTTTAGGTTTCTCAGTTACAAAGCTGGACATCACACTAAAAGCAGTGGGAGTTAAGACATTTGTATTTTTCTTTTTCAAGCTGTCAAACATTTTGCATGAAAAGTGAATGCCAAATCTCAAACAAACCCATTCAATTTAGGAAAGAAATATTGAGAAACCTGTCATTC
This sequence comes from Acipenser ruthenus, assembly GCF_902713425.1. Classification (NCBI taxonomy): domain Eukaryota; kingdom Metazoa; phylum Chordata; class Actinopteri; order Acipenseriformes; family Acipenseridae; genus Acipenser; species Acipenser ruthenus. The sequence goes on from NC_081190.1 coordinate 114,919,681, forward strand.
CAGAAAGAGTGTGCAATCCCTTTTCTCTTTTAAATCAGATATCAAAGGGAAACCGTATATCTTTTTTAGTAACTGTGTATGACCTTTTGACCTCGGCGCAAACAGAGCATATCAAGAGGCGGCCCCTATCCAACTGACCTTTCGATGCTCCTGCAGGGTCCCAGCTGAAGAGCACTTCTTATTGCAAACGGAGCACATCAGCTTCTTGCGAGCGTTTCCTACAAGAGAAACAAAATACCACCAACATTTGACCAGGAAGAGCATTAGCGACCCCCAGATGCTTCCAGTGGGTGTGCGGTTTTACGCAGGTTCTCAGTGGGGGTTCTGATAGGATACTGCATGACAAATTAAAGAATGAGACAAACAGGTCTTTCCATTACCAAGCACTCTACAACACCTACATTAACAGCGACAAAAAAGATCCCACTTAGTTATAACGACAATTGCGTAATTATAAACCATCCAGGGGGCTGCGTTTGCAAACCTGTGAGCAGTTCAAAACTGAGGAATGATTCTTTTCATATCAGTTGCCATTGTGAGATGTTACCCAGACAAATGTAAGAAGAAAAACAAGTGATATGGAATGGATTTGATTTGTTATGAAACATTAATGTACCCCTTGTTATAGGCCATGTGTTTCAATTTAGTCAAATTAAACCATTGACAAATACTTAAAAAGTGTCTGGGGAACGCAGTCAACCAAGGCATGAATGGAAACTCAATTTTCCATTTATGTGCAAAATAAAAATGCTAAGTACTAGAACCCTGTAGAAGTGTCATTTAAAAAGAAAAGTGCTTATTATAACAGCTTGTAAAACACTGCTTTAATAGGCTACATGCCATTAAACATCAAGATGGCACATGGAAATGTATAACTGAAAAAAAAAAACAGTCAATTAAATTCATTTAGGACAGATCATTGTAAAAGCTAGTAATATTAACCATTGGAGTGGCAATTTCAAACATATTAGAAATTTGATAATGTGGAAGACTTTCAGGCATGCAAGCACATTCAAGTTAACATAGCATCTCATTAAGAACTGGTGTTGACATTGTAGTGCAGCGATTCACAGCAGAACCAGGCATGAGTGCCCTGCTCAAACCATGAGGCTGTTAGTATCAGCACCCATGAAAAATGGTATGGTAAGTCAAAGGTCAATTACCAGGTGTATTTCCCTTCCTTTTCACAGTGGGATTAAAAAAGTGACAGAGCATCTAATTACGTGAGTCTATATCCAATTACTTCAAGTTCATGTTAATAGACATGAAGCATATTTTATCACACTGCACTATTATTACAGACATGTATTTGTTATTTATATCCAAAATGTCCACGAGACCAGTGGATGTTTCAAATCCTCTTTTTAAATTATAAGCTGTTAAAAAAAAAAATGAGGGGAAAATAGGGAGATGGTGAAACATGCTTACAGTGGCTCTCAAAAGTATTCACCCCCCTTAGACTTTTCCGCATTTTATTGTGTTACAACATGGAATCAAAATGGATTTAATGAGGAGTTTTTTCCACTGATCAACACAAAAAAGTCCATAATGTCAAAGTGAAAAATAAAATCTACAAATTGTTCTAAATGAATTACAAATACAAAACAGAAAATAATTGATTGCATAAGTATTCACCCCCTTGAGTCAATATTTGGTAGAGGCACCTTTGGCAGCAATTATAGCCATGAGTCTATTTGGATAAGTCTCTACCAGCTTTGCACATCTGGACACTGCAATTTTTGCCCATTCTTCTTTGCAAAATTGCTCAAGCTCCGTCAAGTTGGATGGGGACCTTTGGTGAACAGCAATTTTCAACTCTTTCCACATATTCTCAATTGAATTGAGGTCTGGGCTTTGACTGGGCCACTCCAGGACATTGACCTTTTTGTTTTTAAGCCACTCCAGTGTGGCTTTGGCTGTATGTTTGGGGTCATTGTCCTGCTGGAAGATGAATCTTCTCCCAAGTCCCAGGTCTCTTGCAGACTTCAGCAGGTTTTCCTCCAGGATTTCTCTGTACTTTGCTAAATCCATTTTGTCCTCTATCTTCACGAGCTTTCCAGGCCCTGACGCAGAGAAGCATCCCCATAGTATGATGCTGCCCACCACCATGCTTCACGGTAGGGATGGTGTTCTCAGGATGATGTGCGGTGTTAGGCTTGCGCCAAACATAGCGCTTAGCGTTGAGGCCAAAAAGCTCTATTTTGGTCTCATGAGACCATAGAATCTTCTTCCACTTGGTCTCAGAGTCTCCCACATGCCTTCTGGCAAACTCTAGCTGAGATTTGATGTGATTTTTTTTCAACAATGGCTTTCTTCTTGCCACTCTCCCATAAAGGCCAGTTTTGTGAAGCACCCAGGCTATTGTTGCCATATGCACAGTGTCTCCCAGCTCAGCCGTGGAAGACTGTAACTCCTTTAGAGTTGCCATAGGCCTCTTAGTGGCCTCCCTGACTAGTGCCTTTCTCGCCCGGATACTCAGCTTTTGAGGACAGCCTGTTCTAGACAGATTCACAGTTGTGCCATCTTCTCCCCATTTCTTAATAATGGACTTTACTGTGCTCTGGGGGGGTATTCAATGCCTTGGAAATGTTGTTATATCCTATATCCTTTTGAAGAACCTTATTCCAGATTTGCTTTGAATGTTCCTTCGTCTTCATGATGTAGTTTTTGTTAGGAAATGTACTAACCAACTGTGGGACCTCCCAGAGACAGGTGTATTTAACCTGAAATCATGTGAAACACCTTAATTGCACACAGGTGGACTCCATTCAACTAATTATGTGACTTCTAAAGACAATTGGTTGTACCAGAGCTTATTTAGGTGTGTCATAGCAAAAGGAGGTGAATACTTATGCAATAAATTATTTTCTGTTTTCTGTTTGTAATTAATTTAGAACAATTTGTAGATTTTATTTTACACTTTGACATTATGGGCTTTTTTGTGTTGATCAGTGGCAAAAACTCCTAAATAAATCCATTTTGATTCCATGTTGACAGACATGTCATGTTAATACAAAATGCATTATTATACTGCGTGTTGGTATTGCGTCTGGTCTGGGAAGGGGGGGACACACGTGCGCGTTAAAAGAAATTCAGCGGGATATTTTTTATTTCGGAGGGGCATTGGCGTGGCCTAGCGCGAACACTGAATAACCCAAACTACGATTGTAACCTACAACTGGAACATGATTTGGCCTAATGGGATTACTTGCATAAAAGCCACTCTGATCTGTAGTGTTAAAGTAACAGGCTTTAAGATTGATAGTGATAAAAATAAGGAAGTCTCGGAGGGGCCACTAGGCAGGGTCTGCACATGGCACGCCATCTGAGCCAAACATCTGGGGGAGAATAACCCACACCATTAGGACCTGCTGAAATGCTTTGTTATGTTTTAATACTTCCTTCAATTACTTGGGTGAGCAGTAAGTTCCATTTTATCATTACATAGCTACTTGCACATAAAATGTAATTCCGTTAAGGTAGTATGCTATTACTTGTGGAAATACACACTACACATAATATCATAAAGTGAAATGTAATCTTTCATGAGATGTAGGAATGTCTAAAGGCTCTCTGAAGTAAAAATATAAAAGTAATTCTGAGGGTTGTAAAAGTATACACAATTTATGAAGGGCATACTAGTTGTCTTTTGAATGTGTTTTGCTGTATATTAGGATCATGAGAAATAGTAAGCATTTTAACTAATACTAATACAGCTGTTGTATTGGTATTAGTGCAACAATAAAGAAAGCCTTCTAATTATAACTGCTTTGCTTCCTACATGCACCTTTTCCCGGTTCCATGGCAACATTCAATCACATTTTCCAGGAGGAGTGGTAGGTATACTGTTTTGATCACCACAAGAGTGGAGGTTGGAAGTATGTCTCTGTGTCTGGAACAATTGAATGAATAGCTCTGTAGAACAAGGACACTCAGAGTCATGAGTGCTACTGTATTTTCAAACTAAACCGCTGCACCACCATTTGGAATTTTCTAAAAGTTATGTACCGATTAATCTAAAATCCTTCTTGTAAATCAATAAAACAAGCCCATTCACAAGCATGTCATGTCTGCTTATGACTTCACTGAACAGAAGCAACAGTCAGAAAGACAAGAAACCCTTTTTATTTTCTTACCTATATGGCCATTCTCTTTGTGCTTCTTCAGAGCACCCTTGCTCTTGAACCTCTTTCCACAGCTAACAGCTTTACAAATAAGCCTGGCATCGCCTTTGCAAGCTTCCTTGTGCTGTTCGAAACTATACAAGACAACCAAAGAGTAGAGATTAACCCTCATGTCTACTCAAACTGAGATAAGACGAGTCCAGATGCTTGTGTTAGTTAGGATGCAGGCAACTAGGCTTGTAAGCAGTCATGCAAAACGAAGGCAGCCCACAAAGCTTCTCAGATAAACCTGGACTCGGAGTTGAAGGAGGTGCTGCAGAGGGAACACTGGAACATTCTTGAGGAAGTGTCTACTGGGCTGGCATTTTCTTTGCACCGCAGAACACTGCAAAAACACAGGAAATGTTGGTTTAAGAACAAATTATTTTTGTTATTTTTATATAGGAAATCATTTTTACTGATGTGAATCTTACAGTTGCAGTACAAGTAAGTAATTATATATATATATATATATATATATATATATATATATATATATATATATATATATATATTATACACACACACACACACACACACACACACACATACACACAGCGGTTCACATAACTTTCATCATTAGGTTCTCACGTGAGTAACAGCAGAAATGGTTTGGTACTCACTAAAATTAGGGGGCATCAGCCAAGTCGCTGTCTAGCTCCACCTCCTCTTCCAACAGTTAAAACAATTGGGATGGCAGTGTCAGAGACCACAATAATAGCTTATGAATTAAGTAGGAGTCCGGATTTGCTGGTTATTACAATTTTTAACAAATCATCGCACATTCTCTATTTATTTCAATAGCCTACCACTATATATCCCACCCTGGGGATTCAAAAGTCACTTTGTCACTTCAGTGTTGTTGAACACTATGACAGGGATGGCTATGACTATGACTAGTGGTGACGTCACACCAGAAACAGGAACTGCAACAGACAGGTGTATTCGGGTGCAAAGCGCACTGCGGCGTTATTTTTATTTTTAAACATAAATAAATACAATATTTAAACACAAAAAACACCTCTCATAGAGCAAAATAAAACAGTTTCACAAAAACAAATCGCTTTCTACCGCCCTGCTACAAACATGTTAGCTTGATGGCACAACAGTATTTATATAAGGATATAACTGAGGGGGAAAATATATTATTTTAAGTAAAATGGTTAAGTAGATGTATTCACAATTAAATGTAACAGCTTTCAAACATCGACATCTCTTATCTGCGCTCAGTTTGAGAAGCGAAGTGTCAGCGTGAGCTTCCACAATGCCACTCCTCGTAACGGCATCCCTCTTCTCTCAATGGACGGCTTAACAGAGATCTCCACTTTTTTTATAAAAACGAAGCAGCCAATGATAGCGCTAGCAGGGAGGGACTGTAGTTAAATCTGAACCCTCCAGTCTTAAGTGAAATATGGGGACTGGTATTTAATTTTGATCAGCTCAGGTACCCGAAGACTGCTGACAGAGTCCATCAACCCTGAGACTGAAGAGAAAATTCTGAGTCTCCAGGAGAAATCTAGAGGTTAGGCAGGTATGGGTCACCTTGCAACTGTGAGCACTCTCACTGCCTTTATGAAAACTGCTTTCCTGTTAAAAATGTACTGACAGTGCGCCTTTGCATCATAAAAAACCACATGGAAGTCGACATTTGTTTTTACTGATTCACATGTGTACCAGTTATGTGAACCCCTGTATGTATACACACACACACACACACACACACACTGTTTATAACATTCAGTTCCCCTAGATACCTAGGTTTAGACTACTGGCATGCCATTATACTCCAGTCCTATGCATTTGCAAGCATGCTAAACCATGCTAAGTTTTGAAGTCGCCAGAATGTCGCCTAAATAAGGAAACAATAGTAATTTAAAACACCATCTAGCATTACAACCTTCAACCAACATCAATGCCACCATAAATCACTTTCATGTCGACATCTTACACCACCATGTAAATGTACTAAAAGCAGCACAAAAGATCAGTCTGTTCAAGAGAGATAGTGAGCAATCTCGTATAATAGTCCCTATATACCGTTCTCCGGTTCCTTAATCAATTTCACAATGACGGCTCATTACAAGTGTTCCACAATCATGTTCAATTTCACACTATTATAAATCGTACTATAGCCTGTGCACAGTACTTCTGTTGTTTAAAATTCATACCAGCTTGTTAACAGTTTGTTTACATTCCACAAAGATAGATTTAGCTATAGAGGCACAAGCTCCCCCCACATCCCTTATCACACAATAGCCATGCATCTACTTGTAGCAGTACTACGCTCTATAGCAACATTTCTCAAATACGGCCACCAGCAGGATTTTGTGCGGCCACAGCTGCCCCCCTGTAGCCACCCAGCAACTCCTCTCTAATCAACCTCTCAGCACCCCTATCCAGCTTTCATTCAGTGCAGTTCATGCTGCTTGCATTCTGTTTCCTCACCCTGCTTCCGTTTCTGTTTCTGCTATTGGCCAGCATTAACGTCAGTATCATCACTGAATGTTGACTGGGTGAGCTTTTATTCTGATCAGATTTCATTTTGGCATGCATCTCAAATCTCTGTCCTTTTCGTTTTGTGTCGGTGCTTCTTGGTTGATCAATGAGAGACGACATTACTAGTGCGATGTGAAAACAGTAATAGGGAGTAATATTATTTTCTTTAGTAAGGAGAAACTATCTGACTATTCGTACAAACATTGATGTACATGAATTCGAAGGCAAAAATCCATGACTGTATCTGCCATAAATTACATGATAAATACTAGAAATATGAATCACAACATGTTTTGACTTACCACCTTGCCAGGATTTGCACGACAGTTTCAAAAATGGCAAGTGATGTGTGTATTTTTTTTGTTTGTTTAAAAAAACACCCCCTTTTCTATATTTATTTTTTGAAGAGTTTATTTAAGTTCAATTTGACAGTTTTCACATGCGTTTACAGCTTAAAAAAAAAAAAAAGGCATAAGTAAACCTCAGTATTGCTATTACTTATGAAAATGTGTCTTTTGCCACTTTGTTTATTGCGAAGAAATGACAGCCAGGGATTTAAAAATGTATAACATTAACTAGTTAATTCAGTGGGTCAAAGTAAGGCCTCCACAACCTATTATTCTGGAATATTTACATGTAATTTTATGATATTTTATGATTTATATAACCGCATTGCAAATTGTTATACTTTTGTTAGATTTAGCTGCATGTGACTGGAACAGGAAAGTGAAAGTAGTTTTGTATTTATTTAACTTTAATACGTTAGTAATGTATGTTAACTTGGGTATTGTATTAATTTATATCAATTTATATAATTGATGAACCTCTTAAGTTTGACCTGTTGTCAGAGCAATACAAAATAAAAATCAATAAAAATAAAATCTAGCAAAACTCCTGAATTGTGTTTCGCTTATTATTAGAAGGGCTGGGAAATGGGGGTTCCCGAGGGACACATCCAGTAAAGGCGCTCCGCGCGGAGTGCAGGATGTGCCCTATAGCCTGGAGATCGCAGGTTCGAATCCAGGCTATGTCACAGCCGACCGTGACCGGGAGTTCCTAGGGGGCGGCGCACAATTGGCTGAGCGCTGCCCAGGTAGGGAGGGCTTAGGTTGGCAGGGGAATCCACGGCTCACCGCGCATCAGCGACCCCTGTGGCCGATAGGGCGCCTGTGGCTCTGCAGTGGAGCCGCCAGATCTGTGTTGTCCTCCAGCACTATAGGTCTGGTGGCATTGCTGTGGATCTGCAGTGCGAAAAATGACGGCTTGGCAGGAGCACGTTTCGGAGGATGCGTGTTCCAGCCTCCGTTTCCCGAGTCGGCAGGGGGGTTGCGAGCTAGGGTAATGTAATAGTTAATCATTAAACAGTTTTAGATACTGTGATGTATTTTTTTTTTATTTTATCTGTGATCTTTTGTTGCTTTTGTGCATTTTCATTTGCAATTGAATTGTGACATTAGGGCCTTATCGAGCACTATATTCTGCAATTTTTAATATGCTAGGTAGTTAATGGAAAATTTTACATACCGCTACAGTACGTACCAGATTTAAAAGTATGTACTGTATTACAGTTGACGTGTCGTCTCTTTAGCATTGGCAAGTGACATTTTCAGAATCATATCGTTCTGAATTAAAATACTACTTCTGTTGAAAATATACTTACTAACAAAACCAACACAGTACATGTAAATGGAAGCCTACTTACTTTAAAACACGGTCCTTTCAGATATGTATTTTTGATATTGTATCTTTTTTGTGTTCCCTGAAAAATGGGAAGGGATGGAACGGGCCAAAATGAAATAATAATTATTATTATTATTTATTTCTTAGCCAACGCCCTTATCCAGGGCGACTTACAATTGTTACAAGATATCACATTATTTTTACATACAATTACCCATTTATACAGTTGGGTTTTTACTGGAGCAATCTAGGTAAAGTACCTTGCTCAAGGGTACAGCAGCAGTGTCCCCCACCTGGGACTGAACCCACGACCCTCCGGTCAAGAGTCCAGAGCCCTAACCACCAACGCGTCACACGTGTCACTGAAGTCAAAATTTTATAGGGTCGGATATGTGAGCGCTGACTGTATTTTCTTTATTTTTTGTATGATATACTTAGTATTTTTAGGAAAAATGTGTAGTGTGGCCACACTCTGAGGCCACCAAAAAAAAATGTGTTCACGCTTTTACAGCAAAACAGCTGCTTTTATTTCATGGTTAACAAATTACAAAAAAACATGCATAAGCTACTGCTTTCAACACGGGTTTGTAAGTTAACAACCTTGCTTATTGTAGAAATAGTTGGTGAACTTTATTTTCTTAAAGTAGAAATGCAATAAAAAATGTCTTGCTTGTGCTCTTATCATAAAAGCCATTCTACCTATATTACATTTGTTTAAACTTAGCCTCTGAAATGTTGAATTTCTACAGTCAACCTGACCAACCACACTCCCTGATGTTATATTCAGTTCTACAAAGTTACATGGGCAAAGTGCTATTACAAGTGGAAAAAAGACTTTTCCATTACCCAGACATATCATACAGCATCAGCTACATGAGATAACAGCATTTTGTCTGGCCCCACATTATGTTGAGTTTATATCCAGATCTAGCTGGCTATTGAGGTACTTTGGTTTCCATAATGTGGTTCAAAAATATAAAGTGTATTTCACTTTATAAAAAAATCACTGAACACTTACTGTCTTTGTAAAGCCTGTTTGACAGGAAACCTCTTCCCACAGTTCCTGCACTTGAATTCTTTATCTTCACTGGGTTTTTGGTGAAGTGTCTGTACGTGTGAAGCAAGTATCTCTTGGCTAGAGAAGCTGCTCTCGCAGTGTGGGCAGGTGTGGTCCTCCTTTCCACTTACCAGCTCTGTGAATTCACAATGGCAATAATGAAACACACAGCTCCTTACCCGAATATAAATTGCAAAAATGGTGAAAAACCATCACAGGACTATCAACAAGCATGCCACAATTGTGGTTACAGATTTACTGGTGTACTAAGCTTTTGCTCCAGTACATTGAATGCACCACATTTTATTTTTAAAAGTGGTAAAGTGACAAAACCAGAAATAAATAGCATACAGCAGAAGGCAAATTTTAGGGCTCCTTTTTTTTTACTTTACCTTCACTGGAGCAAAAGCTTAATGAATCTGTCCCTATGTCTACGAACCAAGATAAATACTTTACATGTTTAAAAATTTAAATTAAACACTGTAACAGAAACTCATATTAAACAACTTCATTTTGTACAACGTGGTTTTTATACAAAGCAAGACAGGGAGAGATCCAAAGCGTTCACGTACCATTCAGACCGATCTCACCTATCTGTTGTGCTTCTCTGCTATTTTCTTCATCCACTTTGATGAGGACTTCATCTTCTTCCTCCTCCTCCTCCACTTCTTCCATGTCACTGTCCAAGTAACCAATCAAAAGCTCTGTGTCCGTTTCAATGTCATCTACAGCCAGGTAGAATATATTTTCTCCATCCTGTCATGAACACATGAAATGATTTGTTTTCATAGGACCTCTGTGATTACTTTGGCTCTGTCCAAACTACATAACCGATCTCGAGAACCGTACTCGAAACCGCTCTAATTAATACAGCTCAAAGCGTCCACACTGAAGTACCGTTTCATGCTTAGTCAGGCTTAATGCGTCCACACACCATTAAAATAGTTCAGTTACAATTCCCAGTCACGCAACGAACCGTGGAAATTTTAAAATAATGTGTTATGCCCCATATTAACAGAGGTCCATATTGCTAAAAATAAATATAACAAGTATTGTGGAAAAAGTAAATCCGAACACACACACACACACACACACACACACACACACGTCGGGCTTAAAGTTTTCAGGTTTTATTTTTAATCAGGTGAAGTCCCTTTAAACAAATTGAGTTGACTCAGAAAAAGCTGTTAATTACAAAACAATCTTTGTTTTTACCTTCATATCTTGCCTGAGCCTAATTCTGGTCCTCTTAATTTTATTTCAAATTACGTAATTTGTTCATCCCCGATCCTACTTTTAACTCGCATTTCATTTTTGCAGTCGCCTAATTTAACGTTGTGTTTTTGTTATTTTCCCCACTAGTTTAACAGAGATGTCCCGACATAAAAATGAATACCTAGTGCGGAGTGTACACTGATAGCAAGTCCTTCAGGCGCCTGCTCTGAGTATTTCGCCAAACATACCACAAAGCATTTTGGATAAAAAATGTAGTTTGGTATTACAGCGTCCACACTTCTGATAAGCCGCACTACCTGATGCGATCTAATTAGAACCGGACTCGAGACTACCTCCTGAGGTGGTCTCCAGTCTGGTTCTCGAGTACGGTATTAAATGCTGCGTAGTGTGGACGCAAACCGTATTTAGCACTTTTAAGCTGGCTTAAATGCAACTAATATGGTTTAAAGGCATAGTGTGGACAGGGCCTTTATTGTATATTTGTCCATGCATTTTTGGCCAGAGGAGTGAGTTGCTGAGCCAGATTTTAGTTGTTATGCCTCATGTGTTTTTCTTGTTATTTCCCCATATTTTGGCATAGATTGGTTGTTTTTTGTGAAGCAAACCAAACAAAATGCTGCAAGTGCCAAGTTCAATATGCCATCTCTTGACAATTTCACCTGCAGGCTAATAGAAAGCTAGGGAAGTGTCTGCTTCCATGAATAGCTGCATTCAATGTTTCTGTAATAAAGACTTGAAAGCAGTGTCATAAATCTCAAGGTGGAACTGATTAACATCCAGCACAGTTAATTAAACTTCTTGCCGCAGTTTATTATACTACGCATTTATGTCTGTCTTCAAACATCTAGATAATGGTTTTTAATTTTGTCATATTACAAGATTAACTTCTACTGTCAACCGGTCAAGTAGCAGCTAATTGTATGATAAAAATAGACATAAAATGATCCCTATAAGTCCTATAAAATGCAAGCTCCGAGTTTGCCCTCAGGATAAATACATTGCACAAATCACAGCATCACAAGAACGCAACAAATAAATGACCTGTCCTCAAAGGGATTCATGTGTCCAGCTCTGAGTCTGTTTATTAGAACCAACTTGTTACTCAAATGGTCACGTGCCAGAAAGCAGGCTGTTGTGATGTGTGATATGACCGGATTAGAGTTATTATAGGTGGTTTTCAACCTGTAATAAGACTCACCTGAGTCGGTATGCATTCACTTTATTTCCTTATTGAGGCAGAAAACGTTTCAGGTAACTGAAGCATGGCATGGATCTGATTGGCAGCACCTGCTTTTAGTCACATAGTAGTTCTAAAAAACAGGACTTTGGACCCCTTCCATGGCACCAGGTTTTTTTTTGTTGTTTTTTTTTTTTGGTTTTTTGTTTTTTCTTAACACCACTGCATTTATTAATTGTAGCAATGTGTAATGGCCAAATAAGATTGGTGTTTAACTGAATCCCTTGCACATAAATTGGGACCCAATAACTACAGAGGCAAGAACAATCTATCACTCATACTACTATAGTTAAATTCATTAGGGTTATAAATGGGCAAGAACATGACTGCAAGTTAAATGACTCCTTTAACTTTATATTTCACCTTGAAAGTGAATAAATTAATCTCCCCGTAAAATGAATACATCATTCAGAACAGTTAATGCTATCCTCAACACACCCTCCATATCAAAGTTAATGCTATCCTCAACACACCCTCCATATCAAAGTTAATGGTACCCTCAACACACCCTCCATATCAAAGTTAATGCTATCCTCAACACACCCTCCATATCAAAGTTAATGCTATCCTCAACACACCCTCCATATCAAAGTTAATTCTATCCTCAACAACACACCCTCCATATCAAAGTTAATGCTATCCTCAACACACCCTCCATACCCTTAATGTGCTCTATCTGGTGTTCTGCTTACATCACAAGTTAATCCTACTCCTTTGAAAGAATAACAGCTATTAAGATACCATGAGTAATTTAGGCATTCACATGATGTGCTGCTGCACTGTGCAAATTAATTAATCCACTTGCCTCTTTCCAAAATGTTTTGTAGATGTGTCTGTTAGACAGAGATAGCCTGGCATTAGAGTACTGGCTTGTTCTTCGTCCTTAATCTTCCACTTTAACATCTCCAAAGTGTGGCCTTTAAAACGTCTTCAGCTTCACAGTAAATACCTCTTTAACCTTCCCTGATGCACTAAGCTGGCTCTTTGTTTTTTGATCTAGTACAGACCAAAATTGCGTCAGATTCTTAATGACTTGGGATCTGGGGGTTTAAGCTAGATGGGTTTGGAAGAGCTCAGAATGGAACCTGGTGTTACTTTTTTAAAGTATGATTAGAGTCTGAATTAACTTTTTTTTGCTTCCAGTGCCACTATATTTCTAATACAATCTGCTTGTCATCAATATCCTTTCAATGATAGTGACAATCTTTGAAAAAATGGATGGCAGCAAGTCTTCAGACAGAATTGTGTGTCTCCTGACACCTGCTTCACTCTTTGGCATATTAGTTGAAGGAATGTGTTGGACAGGTGTTACTTTGTTTCTGAAATTGAAAGCTCCAGTACAACTCATTGCGTATGTTTAGAAATTATTTGAGTTTATTTTTTTTTGTCTACCTGAATTCCAGAAGTCGCTGCTCTTCAAAAATATAGGGCCCTTAGTGCACTGGAAGAACTTCCCAGACAGTAAAAACAGACAAAAAACATGCAAACACACACACCCTTTCTGTGATAAGAAGGGCCAGCATCTGAAAGCAGACAGCTGTACCTGAATAGCAGCCAGGTTCTTTTGCTCTTGTGAGGGCGCCTGATGGACAAAGCGAAGCCAGCTTGCATGCCGTGGATTACTGGCATCCAGAATGTAAAGCACTTCTCCTTTACTCCCACGAACCTGAAACATCACAAGTAAAACACTGAGTTTTAATATCTACATGCTGAGATAAGGCCAGCGCAATATCTTCTTGTTACTTTAACGGGTTTCCATCAATTTACCTTTCGAGTACAAAGAACTAAGACATTGGGAACAGTACAAATCATCTTCTTTTATTATTTTTTATTATTATTATTTATTTCTTAGCAGACGCCCTTATCCAGGGCGACTTACAATTGTTACAAGATATCACATTATTTTTACATACAATTACATTATTTTTTTACACATTATTTTTTACATACAATTGCCCATTTATACAGTTGGGTTTTTACTGGAGCAATCTAGGTAAAGTACCTTGCTCAAGGGTACAGCAACAGTGTCCCCAACCAGGGACTGAACCCACGACCCTACGGTCAAGAGTCCAGAGCCCTAACCACTACTCCACACTGCTGCCCTCTTCTCCTTTATTTCTCCAAAACCATGTTTGCAACATCTACAGATATGGCCAAAAGTTTTGCATCACCCTATCAAATTAACTAAATTTTGTACGGACCATGTACAGATTTTAAATTGAGTTTCCCACAGTATATGGGATTTTGAAATGACTGTTTCATAACTTCAATAACGTCATCATTTTAAACTGTAATATGAAACTAAATGTACTGGTTGAGAACTAATGTTTTGGCAAAATCATTAACGTTCCTTTGATATTGCATGCTTAACAACTATTCTAGAGAAGATCACAACATCATAGGAAATATCCAACCATTTTAAAACTGTAGGCTGTGGGGCAGATACTAATGTTAATATAAGCTAAGGAGACCGAAAAGATATAGCTTTTTAACTTACGTAGGACACATTATGGATCACAATTTATCATTATTCTGTGCTGTCAAATGAATTAATGCATTGGGAAACATTTACATCATGATAATATTATCAAAAAACACACTCCCAGTTTACTGTACGTTTTGAAAATACAAACTTAACAGAAAGGGCTGCAGGGCAACACAGACATTGGGCTCTATTCATCAAAGTGTCGGTGTTTAGAATTTTTTAAGAAATCTTTTCCGAACATTCCGTGTTTACACCTTTTTCTTAAATCATGAGCGATACATGAAAGTTTTATTTCGAAAAGCCGACAGAACACGCTGTCAGCTTTTCATGCATAAATTAAAATAGACGCTACCCACGGACCGCCCACGAGACCGAACAATCTGAAGAAAAGGGAGCCAAGTCGATCCACGAATTGTGGATGAAATGCAAAAAACTCCAAACCAACTTTGAAGAATGAATCAACTGCAAGGGTCAGCAACACATTAGTTTGCTGCACAGTTAAATATATTATAATGGTGATGGTCACCGCATTGTAAATATTAAGGATTCGCTGATTGACTGTAGTCTCAGCATCATTGTGTGTATAAATGTTTCTCTGAATCGACTCACAGTAGATGATATTACTGCTCCTATTTTATGTGTAAATAGTTGCCATTTCTAAATAACTAGCATCTACTCATATGAAACTCGTGTGTTTATAACTACGGTATGCATACTACGTAAATTATTATACCTGTGAAATACAAACATGTCAATTACATATTTGTTTATGTAAATCATGACTACTGTCACAGACACCCATAGGTATGTATTATGTATTTATTTTATTTTGTAATGCTACAGAATTAGTGTAATGATCACGAACCATGTAATAAGTATGGCAAGTTTCTTTAGAATATTTGATTTTTATTTTTATTTATTGTCAAGGTTAGGAAACCTAAGGAAATAATTGTACCTAGGTGGCAGTAGTTTAAAAATATATTTCATTCTTTTGGAAATCTTATGTATTATCAATGTTTTTAACATGGGCGTTTTGCCCCATCCAACTCGTGAAACTTTGTCTTTGTAACTTGTAAGGTATGAATAGTTGGCAAATAGTGTTTTCAATTCTAAGCATTATTTGACATTACCATGCTACAATAAATAAAACTGCTACACTTTATTTAAACCAATGATTAAATTTTTCAGGAAAAAAATGAAATACACCCTGGTTAATGAATCTATATTCATGTAAGATATGAAAACCTATTTTAATATTACCCATTTAATTTTTGATGAGCGTTTAAACCTTAGGCACTGACATACAGCCATGGCCAAACGATTTGCACCCTCCTATAGAATTAACACATTTTGCTTCATAAAGTCGAATGAAACCTGCTGAATAATGTTACATTAACATATTAAAATACATACCGCTTTGTAGTTTTCCATATACGGACAAAAATGTAAAAATGTGACATTTAGAAATCTAACATGAAATACTGTACTACTATTATGGCTTCCGGTAGACTTTTGCAACATCATTTTGTAGTTTCATTGATTACATGATAAATAAAATATATAAATTATGTTCTTTTTTTTTTTAGGTCTCAGTTCTAAAATTCTAGGTGCTGCAAAACTTTTGGCCACAGCTGTACTTAAAACTGAATCAGAACAGGAACGCTTGGCAAAGTTTCTAGAGATATTTGTATTTTTGTCGCAGTGGCAAAAATGTTGTGGCTACGCCAGTGCTCCTTACTGATCCCCTCCGGGTCTCCGGAACGATCCAGTAGAACCCCAGTGCCAACTGAACTTTGATGTGCACTGGTAAAGCATGAGTTCTAGCCGTTTGGCTTTCAAAATCTCCCCTCAGTTCCTCACACAGGTAGAAAATTGCAGCTGTATCTAGTCTGATTCTTCTTTTCACCTCATCATTGGGCATGGTTAGAAAAGAAAGAATGTTGCATAGCAGCCTCGTTTTCGAGGTCATTTTTGCATTGGCATTTTCTACCGCAGCCCCGCATGTTTTATGTTCTGTCCGTCTTAAGAACAGCTGAGATGTGGTGTTAAGCATCGAATGAAAAATTGTCCTTCTTTACACCACAAGTGTGTGATGAATCGCTTCCCTTTTCCCACTTTTACAGTCAATTATATGCAAATTAGGAAACTGACAGTTTTTCAGGATTTGTCAGATTGTGGAAAACAGCCCATTGTCACGCCAACTACTACCTTCACCAATACTGTCAGTCTAATTACACACAGCATTGCAATTAAACTAAATGCATGCTTTCAGAATATATACAAATATCCCAATGCATACGTAGGCTATTATTAAACATGAAGGCAGCAACCGCTGTCTGTCTGCGCAGCAAATACACAAACACGAAATACAGACTTATTATTATTATTATTATTATTATTATTATTACATTTCTCAGTTGTAACTCAGGTATACGAATGGCTTATCACTGATCAATTGAATATAACCCTACACAGTCTGTTATGCATTGGTGATGATGGGAGTCTATACACCTCAGCTTTCTCAGCCTGTCCTGGTGTTATGCCAAAAAAAGTGTTTCATCGGTGACACAGAGCCGTCTGGTCACTCCGTAAGAATGACCTATGGGTAAGTAGGAAGATTTGAATCTGATGACAGTAGCTTAGCTAGTCAGTTTAAAAAAAATAAAGAAAGAAATTAATAAATAAAGCATTTTTACAGCTGAATTTAGCTCATGTCCGGGACGGGTTCCATTTAAATAGTATTATATGTCTTTACAGGTTAGTAATATTGCCAGTATCATGTGATAAGCAACATTCAAATTTATTCATTTTTTATCGATTGATTTGGGACTTCAGAGATCGGAATTGAACACATTTTATTAGCATTGGTATTCACTGTCGAAATACCGTGAATTCACGTGCTTAAATTATTAACTTACCAAATTCTTGTTCTGACGGTGAAAATCGATGCCTGTCTAGTGGATTACTTCTTGAAACGTCACGTCTCCATACATAATAGATAGAACAAACTCAATTTACTATCGATCACTCCATACCATGTGAAAGAGCATGTCTGGATAAGATTCTTTAGCGTGATCCAGTTACCCTGGTGCTAAACGTCATGGGAGCGGTGCTTCGCACATAATGCAGATTCCTTTCTTTCATTTTTTGTTTTTTTGACGCCTCCCTAAATTTGCTGCCCTAGGCGGCTACTTAGTTTGCCTAGGCCATCATCTGGGCCCGGCAATACTCATATTGTTATGGTTCTAAAGTCTTTAAAACGGTACTTTAAATGGACCAAGGCTAAATTTAAGTTACCATTGAAATTGTAACATAGTGCTTGCTTTTATTTGATTGTAAACAAAATGCATTCATGCAGCTCGCTCAGTTGTTCAGTTTCCTTTGGCTTGAAAAACAAACTTGTGCTTTGTTTTAAAACTAAAATGTTCCTAGTAAAATTGTCCGTACTTGCTTTGAAATCTGCCTCACCTCTGTCTGGATACATTTGTTGCTACAGTAATTTTGCCTTCTCCATGTCACCAAAATTACAGGGCAAAGGTCCTGTGCTTTCATCAAAATTAGGGGCAGACGCATTTTGCCCTAGCGTTGGAGGTTTGCCTCATTATCAAAATCAGACGCATAGAGTTAATTAAATGGACACTGTCCAGTACAAAGAGCTTTGTAGGGCTGTGTTAACTTCAGAGCAACATATAGGAGTAGATTCCATAGTGCTGTAACTTCAGAGATGGTTTCATATCTTAGAAAAAAAAATTGTACAAAGGAAAAGTACTTTGGGAATCTGAGACGCTTTTAAAAAGTCTCAGAACAATTATGTCTTTATATATCTTGAAACAAGACTTAAAACAATACTAGTATAATTTGTATAGGCTATTGCACACAAGGAGGAAACTTAGATTAAAGGTCATCTAAAAGGGCTTATTGGCAAGATTCATACATAAGTGGAGCATGAGTAACACAGCTCTCCTGTTGCATGCAGACAACATCTATTCTGGAATCCTCTTCATCGCACACGGTTTATATACAGTATCATAAACTGCGCTGGAGAATGTGGTCCTCTTGGGACAGAAATGCTGTTTGTACCACTGCGGTATCGAAATAGAAAAATCAAGGAACCTACCTCCCACATTAATCTAGGATCCATGTTGTCATCTAACTCCTGGGGCATTCTCTTCTCACCTGCAAAGGGACCAAACTTCTCCCCCTTCAAAGAAGGAAATGTAATAAATTAGCTTACTGCATTGACTTATATTACTTTGGTGCTTCAAGGTTGGCCCACCAGAAGTGTCACACACAACGTTTTGGGGTTCAAAGCTGGTAGGGAGATCCCGGTGATATTATCATCACTTTCAGAATTTAATTAAGTTACCTTTCCTCTAACTTTGACTAAAAAACAAAACATCAAGCTTCATCAGTCTGCCTTGAGCTGAATCTGAAACATTAAAGACTGTTCCTCTGGAAACATCAGTAATGTGTGCAGATGTGCAAGCTCCTGTCAACTGAATCTTCACTATTATTTGTTTATTTAGCAGACGCCTTTATCCAAGGCGACTTACAGAGACTAGGGTGTGTGAACTATGCATCAGCTGCAGAGTCACTTACAACTACGTCTCACCCGAAAGACGGAGCACAAGGAGGTTAAGTGACTTGCTCAGGGTCACACAATGAGTCAGTGGCTGAGGTGGGATTTGAACCGGGGACCTCCTGGTTACAAGCCCATTTCTTTAACCACTGGACCACACAGCCTCCTATCTCACTATCAGCAAGCAGACTGAAACAGAGACATGCTGCCAACCCCAGTAACTAGTAATCCGTCTATATACAACTCAGAGAGAGAGAGAGAGAGAGAGAGAGAGAGAGAGAGAGAGAGAGAGAGAGAGAGAGAGAGAGAGAGAGAGAGAGAATGAGAATCATGGTTAATTTCATAAACAAAAGATGTGCGACTCGCTATGTCTACTTGTTATAGCAACTGTATAATGTTTACCTACCCTATCAAACTACATTTCTATTCAGCAAAAATCGGGTCAAAAAAAAGGTTTTACAATCAATATGACTTTGAAGTATATTTAATTTACAATGAGACATTAACCAGAACCCGAATATTCTCCAATAATTTGATTTGCATAATACATTACTACAGCGCTAAACTGTAGTTAAACCCTTTGAGGGGCTGGGGAAAGGTACTGCCTACTACAGTGTCTGCGATTTAAAAAGAGCCCCGCCGCTGATACGTGGCACTGCAAACTGAGGACTCTCCAGACAGTCAGTACAAAGTAAAGCAAGCCAGCTGTTGTGAAATAGTACATTATTATTCCGGAGTTCGCTCATCATACACAATAGTTAGAAATATAATTGTGTTTGTTTGTTTGGTGCAGTGAATATACATTGCATTTTAATAAACCAACCTTTTTCACCCTTCTGGCGGTGTAAAGACCGATTCCGTCTTGGACCTGAGAGGACTTCAAAGCAAATCTATCTGGAACGTACATCCCGAGCATTTTCTTGATTTCCAAATACACATCTATGAGAGAATGACTGTTATGTGTCTCATTTGCTGTGCGTTCGGTTTGTTGTTTTAACTGCGTAAAGAAGTTGAAGTTAATCAAAGTTTTTCAGTCGTGTCTCCGCTTCCATGTTGTTGCAGTCTGGCTGAGCAGAATAGGGTGTTCCTATTGGTTAAAAGTTTGTGTCCAAAAACATCCGTGGAGAGCAGAGAGGAGTGCAGCACTAGAGGCGTGTTTCACTTGGGTTGCAGTCTAGTAACTGTACAGTAACAAAGTTATCAAACTATCCAGTAAACGACTGACTTCTTACTCCACATACCATTTAAACAACCCTGCATTAAAACCTCAACTGTATACCGATTTACACCTTTTTCTGACAGTTTTGCCTTTTGTGAACTCCTGATTTGTCATTCACACAGATACTGTAGACAGGGGCGTCATTTGCTGTGACACCCCCCCCCCCCCCCCCCCCCCCGGGCACATAATATAATCACAAACAAATAAAATACGTTTTTCAAACATTATTATTTTCTAAACTAAATTTTCTATAATCTAAACTGGATTCAGAATGAAGTCGGCGACGGTTGCTTGTGATGTAACTGCTCGCACTCAGTGGCGTCGGCGGCATTCATTCATTTTTGATTGCTAGTTCATCGTTATCCCGTGATTATATAGACAGCACAGAATTACATTGCAGTTCTAAAAGTATAATTGTATTGACTCCATGATGAGTCAAAGGATTCCCTTTCAATTCGAAGATGACCGCCAATGATACTTTTGGTATATGCCTGCTTGTCAGGTATGCGATGAGCTTTTATATCAAAGCTGCTGGAGTGACGTCCTCGGTCACGCTTCACCGAGACATAACAAGCATTCTCTCTTTCACAGACAGGTTGGTAGTTAAGGTGGGTGAATATTACTCTAAGCTTTTTCCAGTTGTGATTGACTCTTTAGAGCTACTTCGAGTTTTTGTGCGTTCCTTTGCAATTCATTGCTGGAAGTAGGCTTGCCACTTCCCCGGAATCAGAAACTCGGCAACTGAAGACTGAGCTAACGCTACACAACTGTGTTTCGTTTATATATATATATATATATATATATATATATATATATATATATATATATATATATATATATATATATATATATATATATATCTTTCTTCAACAGCCTACATCGCTCAGCGATTGTAGGCTGCTTTCAAACCTCTGCAGCTTGATGCATGTTCCTTACTGTAATTGTCCTCTGCTTTTTGCAGCTGTAAAAAAAAAGAGAAGGGATAACATGACCCTCCAGCAAGTCTAGCCTCGCTCTGCAGCCGCTGTTGACTCGTTGACTATTAATTTTACTGTTACAGTAAAACAAAGAAAAAAAGAAAAAAAGCACTCCAGTTGCTGTCGAGTGTCTCTTTTCTACTGCATTGTACTTTAAAAATAAATAAATAAATGACAACCGCGCGCTTCTTCTATTGGGCCTTGGCCTTAGTGTTGAGCAGACCGCGCGCATCACCACTCACCCATAAAGTGGTGTGTTTGTGTGTAAAAAAAAACTGTGTGTTTGCTTTTCTTCTGTCTGTTTTTCCCCCTTCTCCAGGTCCGTGACTGTACTACCCCGCTACAAGCGACGC